>NW_020455755.1:3563985-3659614 GCF_003342845.1 Nothoprocta perdicaria
GGCTGGCCGGGGCGCTCCCTGGCGGCTGCCGCTCGCGTGGAGCCGGGCGATCGCGGGGCCTCGCGGCGGCGTCGCCTCAGTGCGGGGACGTTCTTCCACCACCGCCCGCGGCGCGCGCTGTGGCCTCGGCTTCGTTTCCCGCGACTGTAGTGTTAATAAGGCATTTGGGTACCGCTGCAAATTACAGTGTTCGTTTTTCGGCTATTCCTAATTATTTCTGTTGGGAGTAACATTTTTTTGTTTGTTTGCTTGTTTTTGGCTCTCTTGTGTGCAGGTCAAAAATATTGATTAGGCCCCAAATAGGATGTCTTAAATTCATTTAATTTGCCTTTCAGCCCCTTTTCAAATGGCTGAGATGCTCGGTTTTGTAAGCTGGCACTGTAGCGGCTCTGCTCATCTGTGTGTTGACCTCAAGACATGTTAGCTCATGTTCTGCAACCAAAACTGTTTTGCCACAAACTTAATGGGAACTTGTGTGTTCTTGAAAGCTAAGTTATTTGCACCTCCTGGCTTGCTTCAGAGAGGTTTACTTGAGAAAAGACAGGGAGATTGGCCAGGTTCTACTCGCTTCCCATCCCTGTGCCCTCCACTGTACTGAGCCCAGCCTTGAGATGTGCTTAGCTCAAGGAAACTCCCCGCAGGTATCCAGGCTTAACCTGCAGATAACAAAAGGCCCCAAGTTGTTATTGCAATAAGCTTGTTATTGAATGTTACTGAATAGCACTGAGCTACCTACTGCTGGGGAAGGTTTTTGCACCAGTATCTGCTAACTGAGATCTGTAAGCTCTAATCTATTAAACGGTTGCTATGTTGATGTCTTATAGTGTCTTATTTTTTTTTCCTTTTTTTTTTTTCTCTCCATTGGTGTTCTACTTGGCTGAGAAACAGTACATAAATCCAGTCTACGTTAACAATATTCCTACTGTTGTTAATTTTCACTAACATGCAAAGAAATATTGTTTGAGCATGTTTCTTTGTCTGGACAAAAGTATTGGCTTTCTGCGCTGCTGGGAAGAACTGGATTTACATTTTATTCTATTAGCTAACTTGATTATTCATTAGTTTGGTGAAGAGCAGGTTGGTTATTCTCAATTATATGGAAATTGCTAGTCTTCAGCTTCCAATTACATTATTGTAGTGAGGGCTGCAGGGAGCGAGGCAAACTATAGTTCTTCAGCTAGTGAATGTGTTCATGTCTTAGACCAGAAATGCATTAAGAAGTCAGCAGAAGCTGATTCATGTGCAAGTTTTTGCTATTTTTTTATACTTGATCATCTACATACAGATATTTTCCCAGAGACTTGGGGGTCCTGGAAGCCAAATATCTATTTCAGCCACTTGGATGTAATTTTAAAGTGCCCACAAATCAGTTGCGCTTATGTCTAACCTTGTGTACAAAGGAAATCTTTTTTAAAAAGCCTTAAAAATCATCAACATGCTGTTTAGTTCCTGGTCTGTTCCTCAATACCTATGGTTAGTGTCTTAGGTATTGGGGCCTGTGCCAGGTTTTTGAAAGCTTGTGGTCATACCTGGAAAGAACAGAAACAAATGAGCCCTCAGAGAAGATGATGGTGTTGCAGCAAGAACAGAAAATATGTGGGAAGACAGCCCAGCTTATCTAGAAGTTTTGTAACAGTAAACTTGGGCTAATGTCCAGAAAAGAATCATTAGAAAACATGTTCTGATATAAATTATAATTAGAATTTCTAAAGTGTTTTGTGTGTGCTTTTGGTTTTTTTTAACCTAGAACAGCTTGATAGCATTTCTTGCTTTGCATGTTCTGTTCTGTCTCATGCTTTAATGACCCCTTTGCTAAAGTTGTGTGTGCACATACTGCATAAAGGATTACAAAGTTATGTCACATGAATTCTTGCTAATTCTTCTATTTGTGTTCCCCTAATCTGATCCTGAAGGTGTCTTAAATCTGGACTAGTAGGCGTGGTTGAGAGGATAGGTTTGAGCTTAGGTTTGGCTTCCGTCCTGACTGGACTCACAGTCCGCACTGTATATTTTTATTCTTTTAACACAATCTTACCATTCCAGTGGGTCTGTACTTTAACTTCTCCTTCCTGCCATATTGTAATGTAAGCTGTCCGTCATAACTCAATCTTTAACCTGCTTAAATTCTTCTGAATTTTCACAGTATATGAATATAGATGTCATCCAAGGAAGCTTATTTTAATTTTTGTTTGTTTGTAGACTAGGTTCCCTATTGCATAATTTACTGCTCAGCTCATCTGGATAAATATAGGAATTGAGAATTATCAACCAAGTAAGAATTATACTTTTTTTTATTAAAAAAGGTTTAAAATTTCTTTTTAAACACAGTAACACTTTTAACTAAAGTTTATTTGTTGCTTTGTTTCAGTCTGCCAAAGAGCTAGTCCTCTATCTTCTAATACTTGCACAGTTTTCAGTGTATGTTCTTGTTCCTCAAAACCTAAAACTTGTTTCAAGGGGAGTATAAATGTTTGATATGTGGACATTTTGTAGTGGTCTGTAGCAGATGTTGTAGACATCATCAGGAAATAAGTTAGATTTTTTTGTTTGCCTTGACATCTATGTTCATTTGCAAGCAGCTTTCATAAAAAAAATCTGTCCATCAGTTGTTTTCTTCTTATAGCCATTTGTATCAGGAAGATGCAGAAGATGGATGGCTTGATTAAAACAGTGTTGACCAATATGGCCATTAACAAATGCTATCCTTAAGCAGTGTTTCCAAATTTTTAAATAACTGTTAGTATAAAGTTATTACAGTAAAGCTACATATCCTGCAGATGAGTTCTGGAAAAAAAAGTTTGTTCCTATTCAGTTGCACACAACTTTAGCATTGTAGCTAGTGTAGATCACAACAGGTAAATGTGTGTGATTAAGGCTGTGTCTGGACAAGATAGCTGCGATTAAGTTAGTGTGTTGTTCACATTAGTGCTATAGGTTTGGATCCAGAATTACTTAAGTAGGCAGGAGACACTGTATCCAATTCCATAAAGGCAGAGTAAAGAGTAGTGAGCTGCACATCAGGTAAGTTGCTGTGTGGAGTTCCATTTTGAATGCTAATGTTATTGCTGCTGTTATCCATTTGGCAATGAGAAGGGAAACATTGAGAAGATGGGGATGATGAAATGAGGACTAAAGGATCCATAGCTAGGCTGTCATCTTTCAGCTCCTCCCAAAGATTTCCTGTAAAAGATAAATTTTTAAAAAAAGGATCAATTAAACTTTATTCCGATAAGCTTTTTGAAATCCTCTTTTATAGGAGAAATACAAATAAAAAATTGTTTCACAAAATTACCGTGTCTCTTTGATTAATTTAAGGAAATTGCATCACTATATGAGTAAGCATTTAGGAGCACTTTATAAAATATTGCTCTTTAGTGCATGGATGATCTGAATCCCTTTGGAACTTGTGAAGATGCAAGTAGCATTCTCTTGAGCAGAGGAATGGAGTAAATAAGTTAAATTCAAACAAAAGCATTTCTCTTTGTTCCTTACACAATATTTTTTGATATGTATAGAATAATTGTCTACATAATCTTCAGTGGGAAAATATCTGAATAAAATATATTTGAAACACTGCTATGCATTTTTAGTAGAATAAGGTAATATTCTGTATCTTTCTAGGGAAGCTTTTTGAAGAAATAATGTCAAAATCCATGTTGTGCAAAATAATATAAGCTGGTATGCTGGCCTCCATAGCAGTGGCAAGGACAATTAGTTCAGAAAAGGATATTGAGATGTGATGTATTAAGTCTGAAACTACCAAATAGAAATAACTTGGATACCTACCTTGGAGATCAAAATCAGTCAAGGATGGATTAAGAGCATCAATATCATTGCTGAGATCGCCCTCTTGCATGAGTGTGTCCTGCATTGTCCTGGCTGTGGAGTGCTCTGTCAGCATCTTCACACTACAGGTGGGGGGAGTCTGGGCAGGCAATGGAGAATCCTGCGTGATGCTGGGTTGAGTTCTGAGTTCACTCTGAGCTTCCCCAGAAGGGAACAGCGTCTGAGGGTCAGGGGACTGTTGCATTAATGTAGTTGAGAGTTGAGGAAAACCTTGGGGTGATGTATAGCATGCGGTTTGTTGCCCTCCGAGCAAATTGGGTAAGGGGTTCTTGACGTGTAGAGCTCCTGTTGTATGGATAGCGTGCAAGGGCTGTGGTATACCAGAAGAGAGAGAAGACTCGCATAAAGAATGGGACTGGACTGCCATCTGCCTGGAAAGGGATGCACTTGCAACACCAGTTGGACTGCAGGACATGATTGAAGATCTCAGCTTTTCGCTTTTGTCGCCTATCAGTGTGTCAAGTTCTTCTACAAAAGAAGAAAAGACTCTATAACTTATTTCTAATGGAACCTTTGTAGTCAGGTCACAGCTAGAATTTTAGTGCTGTTTGGAAAATGCATTTTTATTTCCCATTCCACTCATTCTAATCACTTGGATAAGTAGTCCAAAAGCCTGAAGTGGATTTTTTGATTATTAGTGCCAAGTGAGTATTTAATAACTCTCCAATCAGTAAACAGGAGCATATGATTTCTCATTAGTTAATTTCAAAATTTATTCCTTAGTATTTATTTCAGTGTTGCTTTAATGAGGTATAAAGAGAAAATGTTTTCTTGATGAAGTGATAAAGTAGTGCTGCTTTAAGCTTTAGAACAAGCTATGGCATTGTGGCTGTTTAGAAGCACTCCAGCAAAATCGGGTCATATTTAATTCTGCTCTTTCATTTTGTCGGCATATCCGGGAGAACATCTCTGTCATTACCCTACATCATGTATAAATTCTCTTACGCTATTTGGTGCATAATGCAAGAAATGTTTTTAAGGCCCCTGTTGGAGAACTAATACACTAACATGTTACTGACCTGGCTTTGCCATACTCTTCCTTACAGCAACTGGATCTTTCCTCTTCCATTTCTGAAGCTCTTCCTGCATCTTATCGATTTTGGCTGGATTCAGAGCCCACAGGCAGCCTTTCCGAGAAGAATTGCCTGACTTGTTTTCAACTTTCTCAAAGCATTTGTTCAAAGATAAGTTGTGGCGTACAGAATTCTTCCAGCCATCAGGAGCTGTCTGGAAAAATAAATACACTCTAAGAATCAAACTTGAAGGAAGGAAGTGACCAAATATATACATCCATTTTGACTGGTGAGACTATAAGAAATGTTATTTAGATAATACTCTGTACAGTATGAATCTTTATCTTATAACGAGCTCATAAAAATGTTAGTCATGTTGTGTAGGAAGGGAAGAATCAGATAAAATAACTGATCTAAGCAAGAAGATTGGTCTTGCTAGAGAAGGGCTATGGATTTTTAAAAGGGAATTTGCAATTGCAAGAATTGAGTTTTAAAGAACTGTATGTGGGGACTGTGAACTAAAAGGGAATCTATCTTAAACTGCTTTGGAGCATGTAGAAAAAAATCAAACATGTAATTGAATGCTCCTTGGACTCGCATTAAGTGTCCAGGTTGACTTCAAAAGAATTTTAGGTTGATACTGTAGGTGTAACCTTATATGAGAGCCAATTATATAACCAAATAGTTTAATCACAAGTCCCTCACATCAGATACTGATTCTAGATCTGATCAGGTCATCTTTTTGTTTTGGATTTATTTTTAGCTCAGTAGTGGAAGCTCAAGGGTTCTTTAGACTGAGCAAGGCATATAAGCGTCATTAAAATGATTCCTCCATTTTTATTTAGGCAATCTCTGACTAATGAGGTAAACAAAATTCCCTCCTTGCCTTGAGGATAGTTTTGCATAAAACTACAAGAGTGGAAAGAGAAGAAAATCTAGTGTCAAAAACATCTCATTACTATGTAAGTGTAGCAATTTATTTCTGCAAAATGGGAATTTTGTCTTCACTATTTGCATATTCAAATATTTGTTTTCATTAGTTTCTGTAAGGATAAAGTTTGAGAAGTGGAGGCATTTCTTCTGACTTTAGTGCTTGAGCCTGGCCACTTTTGTCAACTGAATTACTAACTGATTTTTTAGTTTGATTTGCTGTGAAAGAATTATAAAAATGAGTATTGCTGAAAGGATACAGAAAGAAGTACCCAGCAGGATTGTTGTTCTCGTATATTAATGGGAAATGTAAGTGTGTTGGTCTGAAATACTGATCTTGAGAAAGTGGCTTTGTATCCTTTTATTCCACATAGATTTAGTAGTTATTTTATTTCCCTCATTTCTGCATACTTGGTCATGCAGCCAGAAGATACTGCCCTTTGTATTTAGGCTTTCTAAATTAGTGTCATTGGTATCAAGAGTTCCCTACAGTAGATTTGTGTGTCACTCCTTTCTTCTTTTGGTGGGCACTGTGCAATGCTATTTGCTGAGTAAATGCTCCTTTGATTCCTTTCCAATTCCATGTAATCATAAAGAAAAGGGAGAGGGGAAGATGAGTTGCTGTTATGTGATCATAGCAGGCATCAGCCTGTGAACCCCAGCATGAGATGAAACTCCTCTTTACAGTTGTTCTTTTTTTTCCTCTGCCATTATGAGATCAATTAGGGGGAGAAAAAAATGTAACTTTACTGGAGTCAGTCAAATGATATTCTTACCAAAATGTCTGCATTTGCAGAGATGAAAAGATACGTCAGGTGAGGAAAAATATTAGAGCTCATCAGACTACAAAGAATAATCTTCGGTACTAGTATGTATGATGCTTTTTAATCAATTTTGGATGCTTTTTCTTGTTTCCAAAAAATGCCCATTTGTGTGTCATAAGAATTAAAAGAAATTAAACAACTCCCTGAAAGGTGTGTAGAGTTGCCAGCGTGCCACTGATGATTCATATTCATGAATGTAAAATAGTTTTCATGTGAAAACTCTGTGGTTGATATAAATACTTTTTAAGTTGTGAAGCTTGTGTCCATTTTTGCTTTCATGTGATACAGCATAAATACTTGAATTACTTTGAAAGAAATTCTACTTTGACCAGTGTTCTGAAATCTGTTCCTACTTAGCTTTTTGAGAGACTCTGCTGTGGGATGAGGAGTTAACATTCCAGTTGAAGAATCTAAGTGTCAATTTCAATGCATACATTTTTCATTTAAAATATTAATTAGCTGTGGAAGTTAAATGCATAATATTAAAAAGAAAGTCTTTTCTTTTTTCCTTAATAGCACTGTTTTACCCTTTTGGTCCACCTGATGTCAGCATTTCCTTTTTTCTTTTTTTTCCCCTCCAGTCAATCATATAGGTGAGGCAACATTCAAGTTTAAAAATAATACCCAAAAAACCCTTCTTTTCTGCCATTAGGTTAATAAGAAAGGTAGTGAATCAGCTTTTCTGCTTGTAAATCGCTTTCTGTCAGTTCCAAAAATAAATAAAACTGTTAGCTGTTTTTCTTATGTTAAATACAGACTTGGCTGCTGGATGAGCTAACCTGAAAGAATATTCATATTTCTCACCCGGTGCATGAGCCTACATATACCTCTGTCTATCTAGACAGGTTAATTAATGTTTCTGCCAAGCACCAGAGAAGATGGGAGTGGCATGTGTTTCTCAGAGGTTTACAGAATGTGTGGGGGTGTAAGCTGTAAGATGGTTTTAGAAACCTTAAAGCAGAAAGTGCATAGATTTATTCAGGAAACTTTGCGCCAAGAGCGGAACAGGTTCTTACATCAAACTTGGTATTGCTGAGCTGAGGAAAAATAGTTGTTTACCTAGTGGAGCCCTGTCAGAACAGTCCAGCAATGTGTTTGTGTCGTAAGTACGACACTGGTGTTCTTTTATTTATTCTCTGTTAAGGAATAGAGCTCTGTCCACTCGAGCTGTTCTCGTACAGTTGGAATCTCACTGCTGTGGCTCTTTGCTGCTACTGTTGCATTCGGAGTAATGTGAAAAGTTTGTGTGGAACTGACAGTGCCAAAGTACTTGCTACCATAGGTTCCATCAGACCACAGACCTTTCTAACCTCTTGGACCACTGGCAATAACTCCAATTAACAAGATGAAAGCTTTCTGTTAGACACACTAATCACTACAAAGAAAAAAAAGGATGACAACAAAAAATATTATTGTACAGACTCATTGATCCTAACCGCCTCTTGAAGTTTAAAGAGTTCAGTGATCTTGCAAAACAAGGGTTCTCTTTAAATCTAGCTCTCAAGAGAAGGGAGAGGTACATCAAAGAGTAATTCAACTTTAGCTGCGTAGATGTTTTTTTTAGGACGTAGGAGTTGGATTGCTCTGTTTCAACTAGAAATGAGGTTGTTGCATCATAGAAACTAAATTTGCTGCGGCAGCGAATGCAAGTTAATTTGACTAGGCTTGTATCATCTAATTTCTCCCAGCAAGATTCTATGTATGCTTGTGCTCTGATTCTTTCCAATTTAAACTGCTTTCTTTCCTCCTGTTGTATCCTGCTGTTTAGTGAGTTCTGGTAGTAGCACCAAAATGGTCTTTGCTGATTTTTTATTATTATTTTATTCTCCAGCAGAAGGGAGTTTAGATGAAACTAATTTTGTCCAGTGATGATTCTGTGGGGTGTTCTGATGACCATTGATAGGGCCTGGTCCTCACAAACATTGTATTTGATTGTTTGTTTGTCTGTGCTCATTTTAAGCAAGTTTGGGATGTAGCTATTCAATTTCTTTTGTATATAAGTAAGCCAAATAAACATTTTGAGAGTTGTATTTTTGTAGTGTTCTGCAAAGTACCCTCTGCAATTGTTCTTTGCCTTTAATACATATGAAGTCAATAACCTCTCATCTTTAAATTTAAATTCTTTAAGAAAAATATGAGGATCTGCAAAAATCTTTTGACAAGGAAGGAGGAAAATTATATTGAGTACATTTTTACTACAGCTTTAAGGAACTCTTTTATGCCTAATGTGCATATGTGTGTATGCACAGAAGCATAAGAAGACATACCTATTAAAACATCTGTGCATGGAGAGTTGAGGGAAGGATGCATATTTGCTGAACATTGTGTTAAATACTTGTAATGGCAAGACCTGGCAGAGCTATCTTAAGAATTCTGTGCATGTTGACAGTAGCATTGTTTGGTTTGTAAGCTGCTAAATCAGCTGTGTTGTAAGACATAGAAGAAAGTAATTTTAGAGGGGTCTGGTGGAATAATGTGGGCAGTTATTCCTGTAAAAATAACTACTACTACTACCTTTCTGCTTGAACTACTACTACTACCTTTCTGCTTGAAGTTTATTGCACTATTTTTCTAGTAAATAGTAATCAGTTAGGAATGTGTTCCTTGGTAGATTACATAATCTATGCATTATGCAAAGAATAGTTCTGCAAAATATCAATTTCAAGATGTTGTGGCTGAATTTTTTTCATACCTCTCAAACTGTTTTCCTTTGCTTTATTAAAATATTTTATGTATCTAGTGGTATATGCATGGAAAGGACAGTTAATATTTCATCAGAGAGGAAATACAAGCCCTATAATCTGTGCTTGCTTTGAAAATGAGAAAAAACTATTATGTGCCCTTTTGTCCCCCATTTTAATGAATCCTCACATTTCTTCCATTGCGATAATCTTTATTCATTCTGACTACTGACATGATCAATTTTACTTGTTTTGCAGGCATCTTCAGTTAGTATCCCAATAACATGCAAAACTGTATCAGAATGTTTATTCTTAGACTGTAAAAAATATTTGATTTAGCTTTTAGTAGCTGCTTTGAGTCTATTTGAATTGCTGCATGTTTACTTGTGGTAGGGAATAGGATGGATTCATGTTGCTTTATTTTCAGTTTTGGGGTTTGTTCACAATTGTAGGTCATTTAATCTTACTGAGGTTTTGGAGGAATCAGCAGGAATGAAGCTTTATGTTGAGCAGCAAGCTACAATTGAATTATAGCTCTTCCTAAAATCAAACTGTAATCCCTTTGCTCTTGGATTGTATGCTGACTAATCTCTCCACTTGCATTTGGAATGCAAGAAACCATTTGCTCTTGTAGCATGTATTTAAATGTCAGTAAGATCTGCTGTAAACCATACACCCTTACCTTCACCAACATTACTGTGTAATTATGAGCTTAGTACCATTTATCACAGAGTATGTCTTTCTTTGTACAGTGCATGCAAGTGATGAAGTTGCTTAAGACTGATATTCCAGCTTCAGAACAGAGCAGAGAACCTTGAAACTTCCATGTGGGTTTGAAAGTGTTGTTCATGGCAGAGGAACCCATGAGACCAGTTCTGCCTGGATCTGAGAGTGAGGAATTCATGTGTTTAAAAACAAAATCCACTACCCTTTCTGTAAATTGGACTAGGATAAAACATGCCAATCCGTGAACATAGAGGTGTATGATGTATAATTGATGATAATCTGTTAAAAAAGGTTATACATTTTCATAGATTGAATCCCCCCCGCCATGGGAAGCATAGAGACTTTTTGTTTCTTCCCCTGTAGGTGCACAACTCACCTTAAAGTAAGGAAAGTGTTCTGTCATGAAATTGTAAATTTCACTGACTGGCAAACTTCCTGTCTTGCTGTTTTTGAGTGCCATGAAGATCAGAATGCTACAGGGACAGTAAAAATATATATATTTCAGCTTATTCTCCTTAACCTCTCAGAAGCAGGAAAACAGGAAAAATACAACATTTTTTACAATGCATGTAGTTACTCTGGATTTTACTCTTGTAGCATGAATAGTGATGAGCACAGAATCACAGAATGGTTGAGGTTGGAAAGGACTTCTAGAGATCTAGTCCAACCTTCCTGCTCAAGCAGGGACACCCAGAGCAGGTGGCAGAGAGTGGCATCCAGACGGGTTTGGAAGATCTCCAGAGAAGGAGACTTCACAACCTCCCTGGGCAGCCTGTGCCAGGGCTCTGGCACCCTCACAGTGAAGAAGTTTCTCCTCACATGGAGATGGAATTGCCTGGGTTTCAACTTGCACCCATTACCCCTGCTTAAAACTTATTCAGTTTCTAAAAATTAATATCCTTGTGGTGCACAACTTTTAGGGGTAGTTACAGTGAATATAGTCTGGCTTGATTTTTTTTATTTATTTTAAACTCAAAACCACAGATTTCAAATCCTGCCATGGTACATTTTTCAAAGGTTGTGTATAAGTGCTTAAACTGATAGAGATTACAAAGAATATCACACTGATAATGACATAAGATATAACAAAACTTGATTGCTAATTTACTTTGCTAAGCTTCCAGTGAGAGAGCTAGACCTATGTGGCAACTAGTGCAGCTGATATTTTCCACATGTTTTCTGGCATTAATAATTGGAAAATGAATCAGTTTTAATCTAGGTCTTGGAAAATATTACTAAACGTGAATATTTTTGTGCTGATAAAATGTGCAACACCTAAGACTTTTGTGTTAAAAATATGCATATTTTTTTTGTGGGAGTGATTGGGGAATATGCATATGTTTTTCAGCATTTAATTTCCCTTTGCCTCGGCCCCAGAGTCTGGAGCAACTTGTGATTCATACAAACAGGACAGAGCACACTGGGAACAAGACAAGTAAGAGTGAGCGTGTTATTGCAAATTATGCTGGAAATATGCCATGGGTAAACAGTGTATTTCCTGTAACATAACATGTAAAAAAAAAAAAAACCCACACTTTGTTACCTGTAGGAGTAGATGGGTTTGGGAAATAGAGGCTGCTGAGATTCTTGACTGCTTTGGGGAGCAATTCTCTGGTAAGGGTAGTGTGAAGAAGCAATGTAAGTCACAGGATAGCTGCCTCCTGAGGGATACTGCTGATGCAATAAGAGACATTATTGGATTAGCAACAAGCTTTCAAAAATAAATTTCCTTATTTAGACAGTATTAAACTTTTTAATTGTAAGGATATTGTCTTCTACCTACATTTAATACCTGTTATGTCATCGCAGATAAAAAGGTGGTCATTCCCTGCTCCCTCTTATTTATTTTTGGTAAGGCATGGGAGCACATGATAAAAAGTCAAGGTGTCTAAAGTGTGCTCTTAAAACAAGAGCATTAAAAGTAAAACAGTGGCAAAAGTATTAGCAGATGAATAGCATTAGGGTATATATTAAAGTAAATGTACATTAGAATAAGTAACTTTTTTCCATGAGACACGAGAGCAGTTTTCCTCAGAGGAAAATTGTCCTAAGTGTGTATTTTCGTACTGTCAGATGTCTTGTTGAAATTGAGACCTAAGCTGTGTAGGTTCCCTTCACAATCATTGTCAAGAAAGAAGATATCCAAGAGAAAGGTCAAAGCAAGAGTTATATTTAAGAGCTGTTCAATATCACTTCAGGGATCTTTTTTCCCCTACATTTCTATATCAGACACCTAGAGAGAATAGCCAAGGTACCTAAAATAAGATTTAGTTTTTATGCTGTCCTCACCCTACCTCTAGAGATAAGCAGCAGAATGCTAACATGGACTGAAACACTGAGCTAACTCGAGCAAGACCTGCTAAAGCAGTGACTGGACTATCATCTCCATGACAGAAATACATTGACAGAAAAACCATGCACAAGAGGAAAGAAAATACCTATAGATACCCTTGACTGTCACAGCTTCTGCAGGAAGTTCTCAGTTATGTCTTTTTAACACAATAGTTGATCATGTACTTTTCCAAATTTTAAGTTAAACCCTACTGGCAAGCCAGTTTCTAGAGCAAAGACATGCTGTCCCACTAAAGTAAGATACCATCAGTTGGCTTTCTGTGAGGCAGATCCCTCTGAACTTGGTGTGAGAGGGATTTCTGCCTCTTACAGATGAATCTTTCAAGATGCCAGGATTAGGGCATGGCCAAAATTAGGGGTCACATGATAGGCTATTAAAAATCTGCCTGCATGCTTTCCTTAATACTCAAAGGTTGCTGAGCCTTGCTCTGATGTTTTGCAGCTTGCCTCCAAAAGTTCTGTGTCATGAAGTTTTTATGGTTCCTCTGAAAGATTATGATGTAGCTTTCTAGAGTCAGGAAAAGTTTCTTGGTAACTGCTTTCTTTATCTCTTTGCTGCTTACCATCATTCTTATTTTTGGACCACTAGGCTCTGTTTCTTTTGGTCTTTACTCTCTTAATACCTATGAGTGGTTACCATATAACTGCAACATTTTGATAGTTTACTTATGGATAATTCTTAACGATTAGTTTCAGTTTTCAGAAATGCTGTTGTTGCTTGGATTTTACCCCAGTTGTTGTGATCTTTTTAACAAGGAATGTCCTGAAATGTAGAAAAACATACCAGATATACTAACTTCTTTGCTATGGTAAACGGGGCGAAAGAAAGGAGACATACAGAACTTGCCCTGTTCTGCCACGTTAAATGAAATACTGGGCAAAACAGCAGTTTTCAGAACAGCTATTAACTAGTTTTCATACACAGATCCATGCTGCCTTTTAGATTTGTTACCAGGGTAGAAAATTGGGCACTTCATATAATAATATTGAATGTATTGGGGTTGGTGCTCTTTTGGAAGGAAGGGATGCTAAGATGTCAGTGGTTGAGATATCACTGCCAGAAGTATGAGCTAAGTATTTTAAGAATTATTTCTCTTTTGTTTCATTACTGCTCTTGGAGGGAACAGAGGCTGGGGAACGGTCTGGCATGACCAGCTTGAGCTGGTTTTACTGTCGCACAGTTGGCATGAAAGGTGTCAGTCTTTTATGGTAGGTAGGTAAGTAAGGAAAAGTCTGCTGTTTCTTTCAGTTCAGCAAGAAGCTGTTGTTCTTATGACTCATTGTTTCTGTTGTGTCCAGCAAAGGGGAAGGTGAGACTATTTTATTATTGGGTTAAAATTAAAGAAACTGATTTCTCTCATCCAGGTAATGAGAAGTGAGCCATAGGTTGAACAACCTTCACTGCAGGCTAGAGAGCCCGTTCTCCTCTCTAAATTTTCAGTGAATCAAATTGCTTTGCTCCTTTCAAATTTTGAATGCATGAATTTAATATTGGAACTACTTCATGCCAAAGATGTTATTCCATTTCTTAGTCTGTATCACATGCTGCGTTCACTTCTTATCTGACTATTGCAGGTGGTTAGTATTTCTACCTCTTATGACTTTAGTTGCTTGTACCCATCACTTCTCTGAGCAATAGAACATGTTGCCCTACTTTTACTACAGGAGAATAAATAGGCACAAATATTGAAAAATCTACCAGAAGCCTGCTGCAATGCAAGGGATCTGTCACAGTGCCAGCCTGCAGGTGGATGACTCTCCCCTGGTGTACTGCTTGTTGCATCTTGCCAAGCAAGGTGTGTTTCAGCTCTAGCATTGTAGGCTTTTGAATATGGTTAATACCGATGTGTAGTAATAGTACTAATACCAAAACAGTGGTGGGGAAAGGTGCCTGCTTCAGAATGAATAAATAAGAATAAAATCAAAAGAATTAAGATAATGGGCTTTTCTGCAAAAACAGTGCCCAAACCTCACATCTATACCATGTCTGAGCTATACAGTGCTGTAGCATATTCATTATGTCTGTGCTACAATACCAGATTTATCTGTTTTTTTTATATTGGCATAATTTACCTATATAGTGGTATAGTGCAAGAAATACTTTTTTTTCTCTTTACATATGTCACTGACCTGATGGAAGGGATGTGAAGGGCAATACATCTGCTGCACTTGAGGCTGATAACAATACAGACCAGGCTGCCCCTCCAGTGGGGATGTCCTGAGCTTGATGTCTGAATCCTGCCAGAAAATATTCATGGAAGGTGTTATTAGAGAAAACATCTGAATTTTAAATAGAATAATTACCAGTTACTATGCTGATATTACTGCCTTGCTACATATAGCAAATGTCACATAAAATGGTTTTTACATTCTAGAGGTACAAGAAGCAATATTATTTCCTGCCTTTATATATTTCCTACTCTAAAACAGAAATAGCAGTTAAAATTCCATAAAAGGAACATTTCAGAAAATGTCAGTTTCTGTTTATTGTTTTTCTCCACTTACACAAATTGCATGATCCAGCTTTCATTCCTGAGTGTGCACATGTGTCTTTGTCTCTTTTCATATTCTTTGAATTTATCTTGCAGACTAAGTACCTCAAGCTGACAACATTAATCATTAGTTAGAGGGTAAGTGAGGACTATAATAAATGAGAAAGAGCTAGCAGAGAAAGTGATCTAGGTTGACTGCTGAATTTCTTTAAGATACAAAAAATATTGTAAGAAAATGTTTTTGTTTTTTGCAGCTGTACAAAACAAACATAGACAAGTTGATTAGTTCTTAACTTCTCACACATCCTCCCGGGTCTCTATCCTGGACTGCACATATGTTGCTGTCTTTTAGGGCAGTGCATCATATAGGTGTTCACACAAACTTTATCTGCTTTAGAAGAGCAATTTAAGCAACTTGCATCTTGAGCAAAAAGCTAGATCGAGGGAGCTGCTAAGGCACATTGTACTCTACAGTGTTATTGAGTTCCCCAGAGCTTGGGTGATTGGAGGTTCCTTTTCCCACTTAACATCCAGGGACAGAAACTTTGTTCTGAGAGCTGCTGCTGAGAGCATCCTTTGTTTCAAGAGGTCAAACAGTGTTTTATTCTTTTACTTTAAGTCTATAATGACCACCTTTTGTAATATAGATGAGTGTATATCAGGCTCATTTCAATATCCTAGCACCACACAAATGCAATATTCAGTATTAATAAATATCTGGTCCCTGATTTGGTGACCATAAGGTTAAAGTTTTCAGAAATGTTAACTTGTCTTGTGGACTGTAGTGAAGGCACTACAGTCCCTGCAGTGTGGAACCCACTTAAGAGCATTAAAGCCACACACTGACTGAACTAGCGGACACAATAACAAGTTTTTTAAGCTCATCTGGTGGGGAGGATAAGTTATTTATGGAAGAAATAAGATTTTGATAAATTACCTCAACTTGAACAAGTTCAGTCACCATCTCCTCCCAGATAGGTATGTCAGCATCTTCCCCCATCCCTGGTAAGCTGTCTTGTCTTGACCCACTTAAGATTTTTTTTTTTCCCCCACTCTTTCCTTTAGTGACCCTTTATTTACTTGTTATCTCTTAGGGGTCTAAAGCTAGTGGTTAGGGCCCTTTTGAGCAGATGTTGTCATTGTTTTTACCTAAGCTAGATTCTGAAGATAGGCTTTACATGTTGGATCACAGCAGAGATCCCTTGTGGAGATGCCGAAAGGTAATTTACTTTGCTTTTCAGGGATCTCCTTGCTGCTCTAGTTAGACTGCTTCCAATATCTGGAGGCAGTCTTCCATTTAATCTTTCATTTCATTGTGAATAGTACTTATGTCTTAGTCTCCTCTTAGTTTGTGGCCAGAAAAATGCAGGTTAGCTAAGGCAGTTGTAATAAGTCTGTGTGTTCTCAGGTATGTGTTTTATTGTGCTCTAAATGTACTTTTTCATGAAATTTTGTGCTTGAGAATATTAGTTGATGACAATTACTAAGATTAAAACCTGTTGTTAGGAGGAATTTGGATATCTAAGGTCTATTTATTATGTTTAACAAAATCATTCATCCTTGTACATCTTTCTGCTGACTGGCTTTCAGTAGGAAAGTAGAGTAGAAAATTCCAACAAATATAGATGTCTATCCTGAGCTGTAGCCTGCAGCAAAGTGTTCAAGTAGTCATGTTAAGAGATTAAAAAAACAGACAGTTTTCACTTGAAAACAGGAGAAAAAAAATACTGACCATGACTTGTGAACTGTGATCTTGACTTGTAGTGTTGTACTGGAGGTTGTTGCACCATGTTTGTTCTGTGGAGATGTTTGGAATGTGTGTAGGAAATGACTCTGACTCATCAGTGCCTGTAGATTCAGGCAGCCCCTCAAACCCATCGATATTTCTAGCAGTTTTGAAGGGTGGACCTTCTGCTTGGAGGGCTTGATGTGCTTCCTGGAAGACATCTTCGCTGATCTGCCTCTTGTAAGGATGAAAGGGGTTTCTGCTGCTCTTGAGAAACCTGTCGTAATTTCCTATAGTGCTTTCCTCGTAGCTGTACCTTCTGAATTTTTCAGTGCTGAAAGTGGCCTTAAATTTGTTCTTGCCACAGTGAATGCCTTGGCTTGTAGGGTATCTCCCGTGAATATGGTCGTGGACTGGAGAAGCAGGGCGGGGGCTGTGAGAAGACTCTGAACTCTTCCTTTCTGTCCTGTCATCTGAGTTGTATGATTGGCAATTATAGCTGTGGTTCTCCTGCAATGAATTATTGGCACTTACTTAAGATTAGAATGAACAAATATTTTTCCAGTCAATTTTTAAAAAAATAAATATTACACAATTACCAGGCTTGAGCACCTTTGCTTTGGTATATTCTAAAAGATGTAAAGAATTCTGTGACCTGGGATACAGGACTAATCAAAAGTATATTATTAAAATAATTCAGAAGACTGAAATATCTTAATTTGTCTAGCTATCCAGGCCAAAAAAAGAGTCTTTTGACATTGACAACTATTGACTTTTTGGTTTAACAGTTTCAGGAAAAGCCGATGTATATGAACTGCTGAAAACTTAATTCAAGGGAATATGGTGAGTTCAAGCCTTATCAAATACAAATTCAAATCTAATAAGCCTGATCCTGCTCTCTGTTACAAGTTGTCAGATACATTGCCCTTTGCATCCCTTCCTTTCATTACAGTGCCACACTCTTTCATGCAGACATTTTAACCTTCTTCCTGTCTTCACTATGTATATATAGAAAGAAAATCCCCCTCAAATGATTGACTCCACCCACTCCAAACAAACAAAACCATCAAGCTACTAAAGGGCCCTTTAATTTAGTGAAGAAAATCTTAATGAGAATGAACGTCTGGATCCTGACTGAATGTGTCTGATCCTTTCTGAACGCAAAATATGCGTATTTTCCCTAATGTCAGGGATGAATAACAGCTCGGATCTCTTTTGAGAAGACTTGCATAAGTCAAAAGCAGGTTATTGTGTTCAGTGCAAGGGGAAAATAATGTTCTCTGATAGGCCCCATTTCATAATCTAGTCCGACTTCTGTCTTTCTCACCTACACCCTCTAAATTCACATTGTGTCTTACAATATTCTAAGAGAACAGGTGGAAAGTGAATGAATCTCTCCCTGAAGGACCCAGCTCTCAAGAAGTCCCAAAGGGAAGTTAACATAAAGGCAGGGGTTTCTCCAGAATGGAACTTGGCTGTACACCAAGGTCTTCCCTGTACACCGAGGTCTGTGTGTAAATAATCATTTTTTTTCCCTATTTTCTAACTGCCTGTCTAATTTGCTGTAGGTCAAAGGTATTAACTTAGGTACTTTGTTCTATCATAGATACATACAAAAAAAAATCTGACTCAGCTGTATTTTGGTTTTACAAACTTGTCTAGTTTGCAACTTCCTAATTCTTGTCATCTTGTTCTTTTCTATAGTACTCGTATGTGTCTGCTATCTTTTTCTTAAATTATAGCTTAAAAAATCCTCTGCTTACTTGTGTAAAGCTGTATGAATGGCAGTGCTGTCAGTTCTCCACCTGAAATTTTCATAATAAAAGTACAACATTGGTTATTTTGCTGTTTAGAAAAAAACAAAACTAGATCAGGTGGCTTATGTAAACATATAGTAGGGCAGCAAAAGAACCACATTTGTAGTTGTACTTTTTGGGGGGAATATATAAGCACCAGAACCTTGTTAGGTTGTCTGGTTTGTTTTTAATCACTGGGGGGGGAAAAAGGTTCTATCTGTCTTTTTCTAATTAGTAGGACTTGCATGGATAGCTTAATGTTACCCCAGAAAAAGGAATAGTTTCTACACTTTAAAACCAACACTTGAAATGTTTACTTCATTGCCAGTTAAGCCTGCTGAGATTTAGTAGAGAAGCTGCTAAACATTCTATCTGAGGAAAAAGAGCAGAACTGACCCATCTTACTCACAGTTTGCTGCACTGGGGATACGGAATCCCCCTGTGGCTTCATGAGCTCATCTTGTTGGTCCCGTTCCAGAGGGTCAGAAGAGGAAAACTTAATATTAGATTGATCTTGTAGTAGTGAAACCATTATCAATTCCACGCCAGATAGAAATCCTGTTATAATGAAATTAGATCACAATAAGTATCTTCTAAAATCAAAATTGTGAAAGAAACCATCTTATCTGCAGATAATTAGATAAAGCTAAATATCCAGTTCACTGATAACTCATCCTGCAGAATTTACAGTACATAAACATATACATTTTAAGTTGTATCTCTTCTCAAGTTCTCAATCTCTTTGGACATAAGAGACATATCTGATGGTGTTTCATGTTAAGAAGAACAAATTTTATCTGTTAGTATTTTGGTTTTTCTACCCTTTTTTTCCAATCCTTGTTCCCTGTGTGTTACCTTGCAGCAAAACTACAAAGGAACAAGTCATGCATCCCCCCCACCATATCATGTATATAATGCTGCAGCAGGTGTGTACCTATGTGAAGATGCCTTATTTGCGTAGTTTGGACTCCAGCTATACAAATTAGGGGGAGGGGAAACTTTTCTTGAAGAGCTAATTTGCAAGCTCTTTGCCACGTGTTCAAATGGCTGTTAGGTAAATAACTAAGGGTTTTATTAGGGTTGGCTAACAAAGATATATTACTTAAAAATGTGGAAAACTTTTTTTTCTTCCTTTATAGTTCAAAGAGAGATCTGTACTTATGATGAGTAAGGCTGCACTGCCTAAGGGGATAAAGCACAATTGGGCTTGGAAATAGAGTACGAGACCTCTAGTATATCAGGAAAAAACAATGTTAGCTTAAGTTCACAAATGTTTTCGTCGCGGGCTCATCTCCTAGCAGTTTAGCAGAGCTCGATGAGGAGATATCCTTCTAACTGCTGCTCACCTTGAAAGGAGCAGGTGCAAAATAGTGGCAACCTGGAAATACCCATATATGTATATTTATAAATATTCTGTTCTCTGCCTGCTTCTTCATGTAATTTTCCCACTTAAGATTAGAGAAAGCTATATCTGACAAATGGTCACAGATAAAAGAAAGACCTTCAGTTCAAGGAAATCAATGAGAATAAGAAAATGGGCAAGTCACACTCTGAGGACTGTAATGATGTCTGTCACTTTTCTGTTCCCATTAGGTTTAATGTTAGGATCTGTGGAAGAACAGGATGAAGAGATGTTGTCGAAAGGGTTAATTCAATGGATCAGAAAAGGTTTGGCTCTCTTATGAAAGGCTCTCTCTTTCTGAAAATGAGGTGAATGTGTATTGGTTATTTGGCAAGTTAATACAATGTGGACTGGGAAAGCCAAAGGATTTTTGTCCCTCCCCTCTGTTCCATTTGGGAGAAAAAAAAAAAAATCTAGGATTCCAGTGCTGTTTTCAGTTTCCACCTTTAACCAGCAGCAATTTCTTACTCTGAAAGCTGTTTGTGACTTGACTTTCACCAGTATGTGTTACAGAAGACTATGCATGCAGATGAGTAGAAGAGTCTTTTTATCATTCTTTAAATTTGGTTTTTGTTTTCAGTTGTGCATATAAAAGTCCAACTTTACTTTCTGAAATAACGTATAGCAAGCCTGAAAACTCTGCAGTGTCAATTTAGTTTTTAGAAATGAAAAATCCAACCACTCACTGACAAGTTCCCTTTAAGAGGAGAAAAATGTAGCTCAGTGGAGGTTGTCAATAATTAGGTTTACAATAAATCATTTACGATACAGTCATACAACAGTTCTGGGAGTGGGAGGGCTTAGGAAATTGCATGGTTGCCTAGACATAGAACTTGTTAAAGAAAACAATGATGCTTTGATTTGGGAAAAGGTATCTGATTATTCTAGATGTAGCTGGAACCATTTCTCCACAGCCCATGTCATTTTTACTTTCGTAAATGTTGCATGACAATCCTGGGCTCCTATGATAAGATAAATATCCTTTTAAAAAAGGAAACAGTGGGAAAGGGTAACCTCAGCCGAGTGTTTGGACAGCAAGGTAGCAGCAGCTGATCTATTAGCTCTGCATGACTGGAGGCTGTGGCTCCAATCCATAGTTTAAACAATCCTTGGTTTTGTATTTTTTCTGGACATTGGTAGGCATTTTGCCCGTGATGCACTTCAGCAGAGCCGTCCGAGCAATCGAGCTGCTCCGAGTGCTGTGTGTTACTGTAAATGCCCTTTCCAGCCCTTGGGGCTGAGATCGGTTTTCATGAGAGGAAGGTGTGTTTGGATGTTCCCCAATTCGTAATTCATTCTGCATGCGTGCCTTAGGGAGCTTGCTGATCCGTGCTTGACATACTGGCTTTTGTGATCTCTTCCTCTCATCTCTGCCCCCTCCCCAAAGCAGTAAATCATCTTTTACCTCTCCAAATCACACTGATGGTTTCCAGTGCAGGAAAGAAGTAACTATTTGGGACTTTTTCCCCTTAGTCTATTAGGTGAGAGGAATCAGAGAAGAAAAAAAAAAAAGGGGGTTTCAGAATTCTACTTTTTGATTGATCATATTCAAGGTATTGCAGAAGTGACCAAAATTTTGTGACTAAAACTTGCCTTGTAAAAAGGGAGCTTTGTAATTTATATGGGAAGCATTGAGGGCAGGGGAAGACTTTTTTTAGTAGCTTATTGTAAGTGCAAGCCCCTCTTCCGGAGTTTATTCCTAACAAATGGACTCTGAAGGTTGGATTGGATTATGGTGCGTGATAGTGTTTTACTGTTACTGCTTTGATCTGTAACATTCTTGTCACTAAGGTTGGCTTTAGTTTTAGAAACTGTTTTAGGAGCAGCTTTTCAAACTACACAGCCCTGAACTGTGGTTTGGACAATTTGTTATTGCTTTCTTTTTATAGCATGTATTAGAACAGGCTGGACACTTGAATAGCCTTTACAAAGTTCTAAGGATTTTATTTTCTTGTCTTCTGATTTTTGTATTCCTTCGTGTGCCTTTGATTAATCAATCTATGCTTTTTTTGTTTGTTTTGTTTTGTTCTTTTGTTCGGAAGTTTTGGGTGGAATTCTATCCTGCCTAACTAGTGGTTGCAGCCACCTTGGTTGTCCCTTGAAATTGTTTTTTGCATCTTCAGTGGTGGTATGTGGAGAACAACCTTAATTCATCAGGGCTGGAACACTCACAGTAGGAGATAGAGGGGAAGAAAGTTTGCAGCAATGACATCCTTTGTGTTGTGCTCAATGGGATGTGTTTGCCAGCCCTGCAATAGTAACTCATGGGGAGGAAGCAGGGCTTGACTACGGCTTGACTGCAGCTTATCTGATGTTACATTTCTCCTATGACTTAAGTCCCATGGGATAGTTGTTCCTAGAGGTGATACAGGTGATCTGAGTGTTATGACATTGGATGACTTGACTTAAATGTAGGTGGTTTGTTTTCTGAACTCCATGCAAGTGTAGTCTGATTGAGTAGATCTGGTGGAATATTTTCTTAAAAATATGTATCCGAGTCTTGTGTGAACTGACTAGTAACTGTAAACAGTAAGTTGTCTACAAGGTTGCTTCAGGGTTTAAGATTATCTGTAATGTCACTTATTTTCGTTAGATATCTGAGAGAAAGTAAATAATCCAGTGATATCCACATGTAGTAGTAAATGAGGATTATGTGAGAACACTGGAGGCAACAATTATGGAAGGGATTTGAAACATGGTGGCATTATGTCTTGTCTTTTATTCTCTATTTGTCATCATATAATATCAAAAGATGTGGATCTAGCAATTCTGAGAGTTTTAAGTGACAGACAGCACAGTGGTCTGTAATATCCTAGGCCATTAAGAATATTTTGGGTCATCTCCACCAAAGTACTGAGTTCACATAACAGAAGGGTGCCATTTTTGATGAGATCATGCCTAAATTATTATTTCTTTCCCTCATTAAGAGCTGCCTGTGGGTAAGGCTGAACAACAAGCGATTACTCGGTACTATGTAGAAACCTAGTGTAATCCCCACACATCCACGTATGCTCTCAATCATAAGAGTGGCCAGAAGCTTTAAAACACCTAGATGGTTCCCTGTATGTGGACAGAAAGTGTTCTGTAGCAGGTGTCTAATTTGCTGTAGGAATTCTTTTCCTACAACTATCTGTATAACACTGTCTAGAAAAATGCCTTTGTTCTAAATCTATCGTACAGGAAAAGAAAAAAAAGAAGTAGAGGCCATCCTCTTGCATGGCTAATCACAGAGAATTAAAACACATAGGCACTCTGTTACTGTCACTGTGGTTCTCAGTCCTAATTCTTATGCTTGCCTCAGAATTTAACTTTTCTTTTTTGTATATATTTATTGTGCCTGTGCTACCTCTGACACCAGCTGTGGGTAAGGAGGGGCTTGCCTGTCCCTGCAGCAGACTTTGTTATTTACTAAATCTATCCTCTTTCCCTCCCTACATTGCCTCTTTCCTGGGCTGAAGCTTAATCATTCCTCATGCTGAAGCTGTTCCAGATCTTTGATTAAACTTGTAGCCCTTCCTTGAACAACTTGTAGTTCTGCTATTAGCTTTCTGAAATGGGGAGGACCAAAACTATGCGTGGTGTTCATGATGTAGGCACAGCATGGTACTTACACAGCAGGTGCATGTGGTTCTCCGAATGCACATGAATTCACCCCAAATCCAGAAAAGCCAACCATGTGCTTCTCCTTAGCTGCATTGCCTATCCTGTATAGTTTGAGTATGTATTTATGTCTTACATTAAACTATTAATTTACTCAGAAATAGAAAGCAAACAAAAATGCAGGCTGTGACATGAATGGGCTCCGCAGGTGCGTGGTCCTCTGGCAGTGACTGCCACGTGGCACCTGCTGGAGCAACCCTGGGGCTGCTCCATGCTCAGCACCAGCCAGGCAACTTGGGAAGCTTTTTAGGGATCAAACCCACTATTTCATAGCTAGCTGTTATTACTACTTTAATAACTTCCTAGTGCTATAACGTTTATTCTTCAGCAATTATAAGCTTGGCAGAGGTTGAAAAGATCCATTTTCCTGACTCTTTTTTTTGTCATTGTAGCTTTAAATCTCACTGATGTAGATTTAAAAGCAATTATTCCACATGTTTGTCTTTTATTTTGAAAAACAGAAGGCATCAGAAAAAGGACCTGTGGAATATTTTTCCAGAAGGAGGGAAATTCATCATAAAGCAGAAATCAAGCCTAGGAAACCTTAGCAAGGCAGCTGAATCATCTTCTAGTTTGGACTTGGTTCCCTTCACACTTCTCTTCATATAAACACTAATAAATCTTTCTAGCTACACCAGTTAATCTAATAAGAAATGTTAGCTCTCTCCATGAGCTTTGCAACTCTGGTATTTTCAAAACCCTACCCTTTGCATGCTCTATTTTCTGGATGAATGATTATACTGTTTCCTGAATGAGCAGTATAAAATTTCATTGTTTTATCCTAGACGTGCAAGCATAAAGTTGAACTCAATTTCCAACAGTTAAAGTAGTTGACATGATACAGAAACTGTGATTTATTTATTTATTTTCATGAATAGCCAACTTGGTTGGCAGGTTAAACCACCCCAAGAGATAGCGGCTTAGCATGTTCACAGGCTGCTCATGGAAAGACTGCAAGTGAACTTCCTCTGCAAAGTTTGAGACTGCAGTGGGTCTGGGAGTGGCAACATATAGATGCAAGAGGTCCAAGAGTCCTCAGTACAATCTTGTGATTTATTCAAATATATATATATAATGTAGAGAGCAAAAATAAAGCAGGTATAGCCAGAAAATTAGACTGAAGATAGAGATACCTTCTTTGTCTCAAATCCCTGAACTGCAGATTGCTGGAGGATGTACTGGTAAACTATTCCCGTGCTCTTCCTTCTCCAGTATCCCTCATAGTCTCTCCATCTGCATGTGTCTCTTCCATCCTCTCTATCCTGTTTCCATCATCTTTTTTTTTTCACCTTATAGTCCCTTTCTCCCTCAGTTTGATATTTTGTTGTCTCCTAATATTTACTGAAGCACACTCTCTTCTTCCTCTTCCTGCGGTGCAAGGCCATGTCACTTCATTGGCTTTCATCACCTTATTAGTTCTTTCCATCTATTACAACGTCTAGTAACATTGTCTTTCCACCTCTTACGATGTCCTCTGCCTTGTCTAGTTTAATTTCTGGTTTTCAAAGTGGTCTATGGACTGTCCTACAATATATTCTCTAAGATGTCTTCTCTAGTGTTTGCCATTAAATTTTAATAGGCAAATGTTGGTTTAAAAAAAAATCTGAAAGTTGGGATTGGTTAATAGCCTAAAAAAAGAGAACTTCTGGATTGTATCATAAATAATGTGGGTCACAAATTGTTGACTGTTTTCTACATAACATGCAACACACTGTGACCTTGTAGTTTCTTGCTGCTTATATTCTAGTGTCATAGCATCATAAGATGCTCCTGTGAATTACCCCTTGATAGCTTAAGGGCTGCATGAAACATGGGGTCCTCCCTCAATGCCCTTTGGGAACACCATGCAGGGGGAACGCGAGGGACCCAGGGCATCGATCCTGCCGCGCTCTCCTAATTTTCTTTATGTTCCTTTTCTCTCCCCATGAGTCATGCTCATCTCCCTGTGACTTGAGAGTTCATCTTGGGATCTCAGGCCATCTTTCTGCCTTTATGAGAAGGTGTGTATGATGATCCACCCTAATGGTTTCTGTTGCTGGCTGTGGCAGCATGTTTTATGATGGGTGTGGTACATTCCCATTTTCTCTGTTGTGCAGGTACAGTGCTCACCTTGCGCCCCACCCGTGGCCACTCCCACCCTCCCACTGGGAATCGCCCACAGTAAGCTCTGTAATTACCTTTATTTGATCTGAGGAATGGATTTGGGAATCTTATTTGCACAGTCGTAAGCTGAGTATGTTAAAACAAGAAAACAACAAAGTTTGACTGATTCACTGAGCAGTGATGTGTTAAGCAGGGAAGAGCAGCAAATAGAGATAATCAAGTTCAGAGGCTGCTAAACTGTATTTTTGCTGGTTTAGCTCTGGAAAAAAAAAAAAAGCCTGGTTCTAATGCATGTATACAAGGATGAATTTCACCTGTTGCCAACTGTTTTGAGTTCTTAATATCAATAGGCAAAGCTGGTGCAATTTTTGTTGAAACAGCTATATTAGTTTTAAATAGTTAAATTGAAACAGTGCAAACTACAGCTTGTCCTCGTTTTACATGTCTAGTCTGGGCTATTTAGTCTAGTTTGCACTTGCCCCTCAAACTCTCAATGCAGAAAAGAAATGTTATACAGTCAGAGGTAATGCAATACTAGGTCAAGCATTTAGTCTCTGGGGAAAATTTGAAAAGAAAAGAGAAAAAAAGACTCAAGCTTCTATTTTGGCTTCTTAAGATCAAAGGTCTTTGAGCATCCACCTAGTAAATAATGCAGCTAGCTCATAGAAGCACAGCTGATTTGGAGTGATGTATTCTGCTGACACCTCTTCCCAGGCATGCATGAAAACAGGGTTACATATAAAGTAGTAAAGATGGAGGAACAGGTATTGGAGAAGAGTATTTATCCCTTTGAAGGGAACCCCCCTCTCTTGTCATAGATGTCTCTGCCCACAGAGCTTAATTTTGTTTTTAAATATGCACTAGTCAATACTGGCTAGCAAGTTCAGGTACATCAGACAGGTATATTGGTCCTTTCTCTGGAAAAAATCATTGCAGAAAGAAAGCATGCCGGTACTTCTGTTACTGTTCTTTTTTTGGTCAGTAGAGACAGTTTAAATGTTAGAAACAGTATCTGTGGTGCTTTCAGCATGCTGATGGGAACAAAAGAGTAGGAAAAAACCTTCTCCTCCTTTAACATGGCAATAAAAAAGCCTTTCATAGAGATAAGAAACATATATTTGCAGTCTCTCTTCCCTTCTAAAGAATAGAAAGAGCAGACATATCTTCTCACAGTCAATATGGCATTTGTTAAGGAAATCATGCTCAAAAAATAAACTTTTTAAGAAATCACAAAAGGTGGATGAGGGAGATGGGAATGGTAGTTTCTTTAGGCTACCAGAAAAAGTCTTTTTCCAGAGGTTCATCAGACAGTTTTAAGGGAATGAAATATCCACTGAAATCCTGGATTCTTGCCAGCAGATAAGATCTTTGCATGGATAAGTAATTGATTAAAAGATAGGAAGTGGAAGGTAAATCTCTTTAATAGGGAAGTCACTGATAGTGAGTGATCTTTAGGGATTGGTGCTGAGACTTCGTGTTGCTTAATGTATTCACAAACAACCTATAAAAAGAAGTGATTGGTACCATCAAAGATGAAGATTGAGAAACAGCAGAAAAACCTTATGAAATTCAATGATGGAATATTTAACATTATCTATAAAACTAAAGAGATGCACAAAAACAGTTTCTAAGACCACTCATAACTTGAAGGGGCATTTAGCTGATGGTTAAACCAGGGGAATGAGATGAGTAATGATAGTTTCACGAAATTAATCTTGATCATCATCAGCTCATTGCGAGTAACAGTGACAAAAGCAAGTCATGTGCTGTGAATTAATAAGGGAGGGGAAAATAAAACAAACAAAAAAAATGAAAAAGCCCACACCAGAATAAAGAGAAAAGCATTTTGCCACAGAATTAAAACCCATGGCGTGCTGCCATTTGAACTGTGTGCCGTTCTGGTCCTCCTCATATCAAAGGGCAGATAATTGAGCTGGAAAGGTTGAGGAAAGGGCTGCAAGTCTGATCAAAGGTCTCAAATAACTTCCTTATGAGGAATGACTAATTTGGCTTTGGCCTGGAAAAAAAGATGACTGGTGGTGGTGAAAAATTAGATCTATTAGATCACAGATGGTATGGAGGGTAACCAGGGGTTGAAGGCAGTTGTCTGCCAGTTCAACAGCTGCAGCTTGTCAAATGAGCCTAGTAAAAGGGAGGTTCAAAACTAGCTAGGTTTTTTTACAAACTCTGCAGTGTGATAGGTGATGTAATTCCAAAGAGATGCAACTACCCGCAGAAGCAAGTCATGTAGTTTAATATCTTCTGCGGAGTTGGAGAGAAGGGGATAAGAATAAATTTGAGGGTGAAGAAACGTGAAGCCAAATGCCTGATATTTCCCCACTGCTGCCTCAAGTTGCAGAGTTTGTCCATTAGCTCCCTAGCTTCAAGTTGAAAACTGACTTTTGTAATTTAAAGCATCCCCTTTGGAGTTTCAGAAGCGGTAATGATCAGACAAGTAAATTGCTGAATAAATAAGGTACAGTTTGGAGATTAAAGAGCTTTAGGGAAACTATGCCCTGACAATTGTGCGAAACAGATGAGGTACAAACCCTAATGCTTTAGGAGGGAATACCTGCTGAGGACAATGTGAGATGCAAGTGTTTTGAAATTAGGGACACTAAAAGAAGGGAAGGGACAAAAGAAATAGCAAGCCTAATATGAGGAATGAAACAAGAAATCATGCACGAAGGCGTTCAACTTATTGGGCAAAATCATGTCTTTTTTTTGTGCCTGTAAGCCTTGCAAAAATCTCCTGTCTTTTGCTAATATAAGAAGAAAGGAAGTTCCTGGGGTGGTGGGAATTTAAAAAGGAATTAAAACTGAGGGAACAAGCACTGTTAAAAGCATTCCCATTTACAGATGGCAGATACGGTATCAGTCTTGAGTCTGCCAAAACAATAAGCGTTGCCATATGTTGATAGACTAAATTGTACCAAAGTTCATTCACCCAATTAACCTCCTCTCAGCTTCACTGCAGAGTGACCAATAATTGTTCTTTCCCTTCACCCTCACCACTTTCCTAGTACTTGCACTTCTGCTACACCCACCTGTTTTCCCAATCCCTAATTTATTCCTAGAGTCTATTTCTATTCCATACACTCTGCTTCCTTATTGCTAAAAGCAGAAGCAGTAAACTCAGAAGCAGCCAACTCAGCAGTTTGATGTTAATATTTTCTAATTCTTTGTCTAATGCCTTTTAAAGTTTTCAGCAAAATTCTTCAGCCTCTGTGAAACCTGTTTTCTCTAAAGCAAGAGCCAAGCAAAGCTGCAGTTCTTTCCCCAGTTCTGTTTAGTCCTGGCTATTGAATAAGACATTGTTGAAGTCAGCACGACTTACATGCTTGATGAGCAAGGTACCTTATTTTACTAAAATTCTACATCTGGAATAAACTTTGTCTGGTCCATCTCGCTCTTGAAAGGCAAAGTGCTTTAGATTCATTTTTTTTTGCTTGGCTGTTACCTGAATAAATGCAACGGCAATGCTGAGCAACTAGTGGTTTCTATACTCAGCAAAAGACACTGAAAATAAACTGCACAAATTTCTAACATGCCTCCATGATATAAATTCTTCAGGGCTTCATTCTCAAGGTATGCTATCAATGTTTCCAATAAATGGAGCCCGTTGTAGTAGCTTTTTCCATGCTTAAATATTTCAACCTTCTTATGAATGTCTAAAGCAGAGGCGCTCCTTCAAGAGTTGTGTGCTCATACTGTCACATCTACTTTCCAATATTCCCTGGAAATTCCAAATTTGATCAGTTTGAATTCTGCCCATCAACTGAGTTGTCCCCTTCAGGCTAAATGTGTCTATTTTGTTGATAACTGAGATGACATCTTTGTTTTCTGTCCCAAATTAGTTAATTAAAAATTCTTATAGAGTAGATTTTTCTTTAAGTGAAACAAATTAAAGCTAGATGAAATCAAGCTTTCCAGCTTTCATGTTTTAATTTCATAACTTTTTTAAAGGAAGAACTCATGTATTGCACAATGAGCACTCATTCTTCCCCACCTCTCACTTATAGGAAGGCCCAGGGGATTTTAGAAAATAGTTTTCTTTCACCACCAAGCATAGGATTATAACATCCTTGAAATAAAAGAAAGTAATTGCACCTAAGCAGCAAGCACCAAAAAGCTGTGTGTACAGAAGCAATCTTGTAAAAATGTGGGAAGTGGAGATGTCTGTGAATAAACAGTCTCTGTTTCATTGGCTCAACATCATTCAGGTAACTATACTGAATTATATGTGCAAACAGTGCTGTTATAAAATTATTAAAAGGGATGACAGCCAGAAATAAGAAAGGCTAAAATTAACCAGGAATCCTCTAGAAAATGTCACAATCTGAATTACCTGCCTGGCATGATTATGCCCAATAGTCCTCAGTTTCAGGATAGCCCTTGTACTTCTATCCCAACAAGAGTGTGTTTTGTGTTACTTATGTGTGTCAAAGCTAAATTCTTTATAAGAACAAGCCCTGTGTTTTCCCTTCGCCTTCTGTTGTTTTTGACGCACGCAGCATTTTGAGGCTTATGAAGGACAGAGGTTCTTCCTGAAGGACAAATTTCTTTAACAGATTTTGTCTGTTCTCTTCTTACTGTGAAGTAACAGCTCCTTTGATTGAAACTGAATCTTTTGTTTTGGGGAGCAGCTAGATTTTGAAACTATGTTTATTAAAATTCCATGATACCTGAAATATCCTCAACTAAAGACATTCCACATTAGGGAGACATGTAAACCTGAACATAATATATATTAAAAAAAAATTCTTCTGCATAAAAATAAGACAAATCAAACTTTTTAAGGATTTGCTCTTTATGTTTAAAGCACAACTGATTAACAATTCATTCATTAGGAGATGACATTAGAAATGCAGTTTCATATTAATGACAGAATTGTTAATTCTGTCATTAGAATAGTAATAGTAAAAAGAACTGATATATCAAAATATCTTTTATAACTAAGTCACAAATATGTATCAACATCAGTAACAGCAACAGGTCAGCATTCTCCTTTCTCTTAAAGATTTCTCTATGTAATATCTTTCACTCGTAGCCATCTTGGCTTTTCCAGACTCAGGAAATAAATGCAGGACAATATGAAACTGTAGTGTTTTCTGTGACTATACACTAGGCTGGAAGAACAGCACTTAAGTGTTACAGATTCGGGGGAGCCAATAATACCAGGAATAAAATGGAAAACAGGGTCCTGAACAAAGAACATGCTGCTTGGAGACTTTGATCGTAGACTTTTCTATTTGCATGCGCACCTAAATACCCTCTGATTTAATGTCTTCTAGTTAAACTGTGAATTTCAGTGTGAGGGGGGGAAAAATAGAATGGGCATTATTTATTTTGCTAGAGAAATCTAGGGCCTACGTTTGTTACTGAAATTGTGTATTTTTCTTTAATGTTAAATGTTGCTAATGAAATCATTGTTCCACTTACAGAAATCAAATCTGGCTTGCTAAGCTAGGCCAAAGGAATTTCTCATATGGTTTCTCTTTATTTATTTTTCCATGAAGTATTCCTTCCTTTCTTCAGTAAAATGTTGTTCTCACTGCCCTTATTGGGATTCTTAATATGTCATACATGCTGAAATCATGAGGATATGTCTCAACATTTATTTGTAAATAACTCTTTATTTTGGCAGTTAATAAAGGTGGAAACTTGAATCCTACAGCTTTTTTTAAAAAAAAGTGTAATAGGTCTAAAATACATCTATTATTTTCAGAGTCCCACAAGTAGAAAGATTTGACTATACAGTACTGTTAACCTCAAAGTACAGTTTATCCTTTCAATATATGCTTATTTTAAGTTTCCATATGTTCGTTCTTTGTTAAATATTTCTGTTATTCTTAAATAGCTTAGCAATGTCTTTAAATGTGGGGAAAATCTTGTATCCACATATATCCAATCTTTTGCTATCTTTGTACTAGTATTTCAATTTATGTTTTGGTGGAGACTTTCTATCATAAGCACTACCACTCTGAGCTGAGTATTGTTCCCTTTGTAGTCAGATTGGCTCCTGTTGACTGCACATCCGCACAGAAAAGGCTGACTTATTCTCCGTGTTGATCACAGTCCCCTACTGTATTTTCATAGGGTCAGAGAGGAAAAAAAGAACATTGTGAATGAACTATACTGTGCCCCATTTGCCTTTTGCTGTAAAAATTGTCTGCTGAAAACCATTGGTAGCGAATGTGTATCCAATTAGGCCACAGTGTGTCCTAGCCCTGCAAGGATAGATAGAAATTTAGGAAGCAATTACAAGATTTCTAGTTGTTTTTAGCCTCTGCAGGAAAATTTTGTAAGGGCAAGAAAATTCTCCTCTGAAGGACATCTGTTTTAAGCTATCTAGTGAATACATATGTAACTATAGTCAGTAAATTCCCATAGTCTTAAATGCTATTATTGTCCAACACCTAAAAAGAAAAATAGGCATAGATTGTCTGAAGTGCAGTACCTTGCATTAATGCCTAATCTTGAAAATGTTGGTCTTAATACATAATATTACAGAGCTTTGGAAGGTTCTTATCAGGGCTTTAGGCGATAGTTTTTTTTTTTTTTTTTGCATGGTACCAAAATAAAAATTAGATATCACAATTAATTGACCCAAACCCACATGGAAGGTCAGGTGCTCTCTAGACACTCTGCATTTCACAAAGAAGAACCCAGCCCAAATCTACTCCTGAGTGGAAAAGTAGGACGTGCATTAATTAATGACCTTAAAGATTAATGGCAATCTAATGGGGCAGTGCCAAGTCAACAGCACGAGAAATTCTGGGATATTAATGATGTTTGTCTCTGATCTCATAGACTGAAGAATAATCTGTTCCCTTTTTTCTACAGGACAAGGCTCAGAGCTATTTGACGTCTTCAAATTCAGTGGACTTGATTTAATGCCAGTGAAGGCAGAGAATCAGCTGCAAGTGACTGCAGAACTGCAGGTGTTTGCCTCAGTGAGTGAGGTATCAGAAGACTGAAAGGGAATTGCAGGAGGCTAATTTAATTCCCAAATTGCAAGGGGAGGGGGAAAAAAAACTGTTAAAAGGCAAAAGTAAAATACATTATGGATTCACTAAGAAGAAATTTTCTTGGCAGTGTGGTTTCCCTGTGTACAGGCCTGGCAGGAAGAGTAAAGAGAGTAAATGCAACGTAACTTGACATGAGTAAGGCTTTGACACTATCTGTGATGACGTTTTTATAATTAAACAAATGTTCTTTAGGTGAAATTCTGGTAGAGAAGATCTAAAACTGGATGGAAAACAGCATTCAGAGCAGGTACTGATGGGAGTCAGAATGTAAGTGTTTCTTGAGTGAATTTCTAGAAGAATCTCATCCTACTTGGTATTTTCACTAACAGTCTGGATGACTTGATTAGAGAGGAACCCTACTCAAATTTAGAGAAGGCACAAAGCTGGAAGGGTTTGGAAATACATTAGAGGAGAGATTTAATATTCTAAGGGAAACTGGAAGAATTATCTGAAGATGTAGATCAATAATAACTTAAACTTGACAGCTAGGCAGGTATAATTAACCTTAAAGATAGAAAATGAAAACAACTGGCCAGGTAGCAGTTTTGCATTAAAAGATCTCGAGGTTTTAATGGGTTGTGAGCTGAGCCTAAATCAGCCACATCACACTCTAATGAAAAAGGTAGACAGGCTGGCTGGTTGAAGATGCTTACAGAGATATGTACTGTGAGGCTTCTGAAGGCAGCTCTTCTTGGTGTTGGTAAAGATCAGCTCAAGATTTGTGTCCAGTTTTGGCCACTGTGTTTCAAAAGAATGGACACCATTTGGAGTGAGAATGGTCAGAAGTCTAGAAAACATGGTCTATGAGGAAAGATGGACAGAATTAAAATTTAGTCTGGAAGAGAAAAAATATGTTGAAGGACATTCCAGCTTTCTTTTTTTCATTTCTGCTTTGCTATTCTTTTTTTCTGGAACTTGGGAGGATGGTGCCTAGCTGTTTAATTATTCCAGCTGGGAAAATAGTAAATTATTTCCTTCTATGAATTACTTACATTCCTGGGAGAACAGGTTCCTGTCTAATATTTCTGGCATCCTACCATTTGCCCACAGAGGGGAATGTTGCAGGGACCTGTCCTGGCAGGTCTGTTGAACCAGCAGTTAAGAGTTTGCAGGGCAGGGATACCTACCCATTCCAGGAGTAAAGTACGGGCTAGGTGTGGAAGTTGTAAGCTGACACTAGATGAGCTCCTTTGAGAGGCTCTAACAAACTGGTGAGGCAGCAGTACAGAGGGAAACAAATTGGGTTAAAATGACAGCATGTTTAACTTCATTATATGACTGATGGAACCTCACCCTTGTATGCTTCATTCATTTCTGAGCTCTTCACCAACAGAAAGATAATAATGCTTTGGATTGCAGTAGCCCTGTCTCATCCAAACATCTTAAAATGGCTTAACATATATTAACTAAGCCTCATAAGACACTGCTGAGATTTTTAAGGCTACACAAGGATCACTTTACTAACCACGTCTAAAAGCTCTCTTCAATACCAGATGATATTTAACAAAGCAAAAGGAATACAGTTTTTATCCAAACATGTTAAGGAATTTGGGTAAACTCCGTATATTAAGTTTATGTTATTACTTTTTTAATAATGCAAAAGATGGCATGTTTTCTCTGTGGTCAAATCTAGAGGCCTTGCATTTCAAATATGAATATATTTGTTTGAAGTATTTGGTTGCTGTTGATTTAAAGAAAAATTTGTGACACACAGGCAAACACCCCCTTGGGAAAGGGGTGTTCTCAAGAAGCTAACAGGCAATAATATTCCAGTGTGTAGTGAAGGGTCAGGGCTTTCAGAGCATTCGGAGTGGAAGAAACCACAGGTAATATCATAGATATGACCAGAAAATTTGTCACACAAGAGAGGAGCAAAAAATAATTGGCTATGTTGCACAGGACTTAATTAAAAAAATGTCATTTGTCTATGGAGTGAGGAGTGTTTAGGGAATGGAGTGGAGTGTTTAGGGAAGCTAGAGAGCAGCTGGTCAGGATTATGAAGGAATGACTTGAATTTATATGTGGGCTATGGCAGAAGTGTTACCTGTTTTCCTAATCTTATTAAAAGTGGCAGTGCCGGTGATAAATAGAATTGTCCAAGACTGTTTCAGGCCTTAATGTGAGCAGCATCCTGTTCTGAGCACCATGTCAGGGCCTTGATTCAGTAGTGACTCAGGAGAAAGACGGGCGCCTCACAGCCTCGCTTCCTAGGGAAGACGGTGTCATGATGAATTATTAGTGGGCTCCTACTCAGGGTTTTCTGACCTCTTTCAACCTTGCTTCGCTTTTAAGAACTGCTGCCTTGCATGCAAATCTTAAATCACAGAATTGTCTTGGAAAGATGGGCACTGGTCGTACTCAGATGTACGACAGGAGGATTTGATTTCTACCTCTCACTTAATCTGCATTATCGTCTGCATAATTAATCTCTTTCTATTCCAAGCTAATGATTTTTGAGGTGCAGGCGAGCAGAGAGGTGTGTTTGACTGAAATCATGAAGCTCAGGCTTTCTGATTAACAGTAGGATTTACTATTTGTGGCTCTTGTCTGCTGTGAAGTTACCTTCATTTACTGTTTGTGTGGCTTTTAGGCAGTAGGCTACCAAACACTGTCTCACTTCTGCCACGTGCAGAACACCCCTTTTCCTTGCTTTCCAATAGCCTCAGTCAGAGCCATCTTCTAAAGTTGCTGCAGGAATGAGGAGGAAGCTGCAAGAATATTTTGCATCTGTAATTGTTTGATTTATGAGCATGGCAGAGAAGTGCACGTAAAGATATACATCCTCTTCACTCTAAATCCCTGCCTTTTAAAAACTAAATATATGGGGTTTTCTTTTCAATTTCATGCCTTTTTAATCTTACTGTGTGAATTACCACAGAACCTCTGGCTTCAGATCCAGCTGTGGTCATTCTGGGCTGCTTTATTTCTAATGTTATTCAGGTATCAATATTTTTTTCATAGGACATAGAAAAATTCTGTTGCAGGGTATTTTGGAGGCCCTTGCATAATCTCAGTGTCCTTGCTCTCTTAATGCCCTATGAAAGTAGTTATAGGATTCGTAACTGCAAGTTCCTCTATACGACACTGCTTTTTCAGTAAAATTTCTGAAGCTTGCAGCAAAAGTTTAGACACTCGTTATTGCTGTTGTTGTTAATCTCTAGTTTTCAGTAACCATAAACATTGGTATTTTGTTTTCAATCTGTTTTCACAATAGGAATATTTTAACTGAACATGGTGCATTCTTTTTTTAGTGCATCTTTCTCATTATTCCCTTCAAAAACTGTATTTGGGCAGCAAACCAATTTTCTTAAAAAAAAAAAAAAAAAAAAAAAAAAAAAAAAACTTGTTACTTTAAGGAATGGATCAGAAAGACATGTTTTCATGTAGATGCCGCCTCTTCCATAATTTCCTTTCAACTGTTTTGCAGTAATGCAAGTGACTTAATGTGTTCCTACCCTGTATTTACATAGCACTATACAGATATTTTCATTAACTTCTCTGAGTCCTCACTGACTGCAGTCTTGGTAACTCTCATATGACTGCAGTTATACCTAGCGACATGGCAATATTATACAAGTGTCTGTGCTCTGTTAGCACAGTTACTGCTTTCTCACACTGGACTTCAGCATTTGGGGCAGGGTATAGATGCTCAGATTACTAGGATGGAGTCCTTGATTTCACGTACATTAACACTACTTAATACTACCATGCTCATCATTCAACTGGATTTTGGATGAACAATGTGCTTTAGTTGTATATTTTCTTGGCTGTATGTGTAATATGTGTAATTACTTTGTTAATAGTAAAGTACGTACTCATTCACTCCCTACAAAAAAAAATACAAAAGTACACACACGAAAAAACACCCAAAACCCACTTTTGTTCTTTCATTTTCATAATTATAACCCAAATATATATTTTCAGCCTAAAACTCATCCAGTTCAACATAGCTCGTACAAGTATTCAAGTTAGAAACATCAGTATAATAACTCAAACATTTGCAGAATAAAGTCATAATTTCCTGAGATTTAATCTGATGTCTGATAAATCTGTAGGAGGGCCAGAAGAGAGCGATGGCTAGTTGTTGTTTATAGGTTTGATAATTAGTGTGTTTGTAACGCAAACAGTCCTCTTCTTGTTGGAAATCTAGCAGTCTGATACTAAGAAGTCCAGTAAGTGTCATACATTTTCTATTCAAATAAAGAAATAAGGAAAAAGTTTCTATTTGAAGTACTCAGATGTAGTTACTATTACAGTTAAGGTGCACATCCTAAGTTCTGCCTGCATTTCACTTTAGTTACCTTTACATGTAAAAGTAAGTCTTAAGTAAAATAATCTTATTTACTACTATGAAATACCTGAGGCAAAAAAGTAGAGTTAAAGGGGAGGCCATAGTAAAGGAGTTTGATTTCAAAACACACAAGGTCCCACACTTTTGATTCACCACGAAAAGGCTTAGAGTAAATCTGTCAGGAACCTGTGCAGCATGACACTTCCCATGTTTTTCACAGATCCATTTCTCATTTTGTCTTTTAGTATTTCTTTCAGGTCATGGTAAACACTTCCAGATTTCTGTAACTATGGAACCGAGAGTAGCTTAGATTAAACCAGTACACACCCAAGACAAGGAGAACTCTTTTCCTTTGGGAAATCACCTCCTGTCCTCCCCAAAAAAGATCAATGGACTTGGGAACTTACCTGCTGTCTTCCTGACTCCTTCTCCTGCTGCTGTTCACTCACAGCTGCTAAATGCCTATAGGAGTTGCCCAGGAACGGGATGTAGGTGCTGACCTTCCCCTTCCCTCAGCCTCAAGTTCTTCAAAGTCAGCCCCAGGGACTTCAGATTAAATAGATGAGCCAAGGCAAAAGAGTTCTTCTCCCCCTTCCGTTTGGCTTTCACGGCTGAATTCTAAAAAGCTGTATGAAGTTGTCAGAGGTTTCCTCTTACCTTTTTACTGAAGCAAAACGGCGTGCTGCTGCTCCAGGACAGGATTAGGTCATTCAAACAGTCCTGCAGAGAGAGTGGAGCTCAGCGGTATAGAGTCTCCAAAGGCTGGAAAGATCTGATCTTACATCAGGTGAGAGAAGGCAGCTGGCTAGGCAAGCCAATAATTATGATATCAGCTCTTGTTCGCCTCAGGCAATCCTGCATTTAATAAGAATACAAATATGACTAAGCTGCAGTTTCTTTTTTTTTTTTCCTTGTTCTCTTGGTAATTCTTCAGAGAAGTTGGGCAGGTATAGAGCTCTAACTGTCTGGAAAGAGAATGTTCCCTTTCAACCTTTCTGTTTTTCTTTTGATTTAAAATACCCATCTGTTATTATGTTTTGCAAACCTATTATCCACCTGTGGTTATTAAAAACACTTTCCTGGCATGGATTTCACCATGCTATCAAAAAGCATTCAGCTGTCAGAAATAAGGGTCTTTCCTACATTTGCTCAGTCTGAATCTTCAACACGGAAAGGAACTGGAGCTCTGCTGTAGAATGCCAAAACATGTTGTACCATTTAAATATAAGAGGAACACAACAAAACAAGTATGCTCAGGTTAATAGTCTTTCCAAAACCAGAGTCCTTTAGCACAGTTATAAAAATAGGACTAGGTTGAAGGAGTGCAGGCATCTGTGTGGGCATGTATGTATATATATTTATGTGGAGAGGTCTGCTTTTTATGTGCAAATATATAGAGAGGAATATGAGTGTAAATGTGCAATTGCAGGAATATGTATTTCTTCTACCCTTACCTGGTTTGTGCATACTGTAGTCCCCTACACAAACCTGATCACACCTACTGTAATAATGCTTACCTACCTCATAGGGTGTTGTGAGGATTAATTAATGTTTGTAAAGTGCTTTGAAGATGAAAAGCCTTGAATGAGTGCTAAATATAATTATCGTCATTCCACAAAACATAGAAACATCTTTGCGGCCCCCAGGTTATTGTATAGGTACACCCATGTTTATCACCCACGATTACGGTAAGATACTGAATAAGGTCTTGAAACTTTGATAAAAACACACTTTCTGCTTTGGAAGGAATAATTATGTCCATGCTAGGTGCATATGATTTGTGAAGTGTTTTTGTGATTCCTCTTGCAGAATGCGTTGCATAATTTGTAAATAGAAAAGGTCTGCCATGACATCGACATGTCATAGCAAGAGGACCTGTGTAAGAGAAGCCAAGGTTTTACTTGTGGTGGATTGTTTCTTAGCAGGAGTTTGCTGGTCTGATTATATTAGAGCTGTCAGGAATTTTTGATAATAGAAATTAAGATTTTGTCATTTTATCTGCAGGATCTGCTAGAGATTGTGGGTATGGATTGTTGGTGGATATATTCTTTCCTGTCTGGAAGATTTCAAAGGTAATGCTGGATAGTTATTTGACCTTTCCTAGAGCTTTCACATTTGATGTCTCTTAGGATTACATCTCTCAAACTGCAGAGGAAAGTTCTGGGATGGTTTCGACTACACTCCATGTCTTTACTTATTTGTCCCCAAATTCTGCATTAGTCTTAATTCCAGTTCTTACTCTGATGGTTGAGATAAACCCAAGATGGTTTTAGGTTAGTAACTTAATACCAACTGCAGAATCACAGAGCTTAAGTAGACTAATGATCTGATTATTAACCCTGTTTCTTGAGTGAGTTTTGCAGCCTGCCTTGAAATCCCGACTGCTGCAGTTGTGTAGTTACTGGTAACTAAGTTAGCTAGCTTAACATTAACTTGCTGGGTGTGTTTACTTGCACTGGCGTCACAGGTCGATGGCAGTGCACAGATAAGATGCTGAATGAAAGTGAACTACTGACAGGCCAGCATTATCTCTGCTTTCCTAGGATGACTAGCAGGAGGAATTACTTAGAGGAATGGGGGGAGTCAATATTTGCTGAAGACTTTTCCTCTTTCTTCCCAATGTGTACCAGAGCCTTAAATTAATATCCACTTTTGTTCCTGCACTGGAGATAGGGTGCAGCCCATCTTGCTGTATTGCTTTCTAGTGTTTTTCCTTTGACTGGCAAAATAGTTCCGTAAAATTTAAAGTCTTTAGGTCTTGTAGACTCGTCACTGAAAGGCCAATAAGCTTTTTTACAGCTCTGTGAGTGAACTTGAACAGTTTTGTTAGACTAGATATAGTTTCATCTTGCCCAGATGAAGCCATATGCCACGAGCAAAGAACAGAAGAGATCAAGGGGCGTACATGAGAACAACCAGCTTTGTCAGATCCAGACTAGACTATTATAATGAGCTGACTTTAAATCTGTTCTTGGTCAGAGCTTTTGTTGGAAGACTAAGGTGCTTATTCAGTGTACTGGCAGCTATTTTGAACTGTTAAATTTGGCCCCCAAATTATCTTTCATTTGTTGGGGGGAAAAGTAAAATTGCAGCCATCAAAGTTGCAAAGTAAATATTCAGAATGTAAGTCAGTGTAACCAATTCAGTGATATCTGGCTGAGTCTGCGGTTTGAAGGTGTAATGCTGCTAAGTGGAAATGGCTCCCATTTGTCTCCATGGCGGCTGAACTCGGCTGCTGTTTGACAACTACTAAAATGTCAGTGTTATTTAGTACTTTTGGGGAACAGAAGTGACAGTCTGCATAGCTAGCTTGGGATTAAGTCTGTGTAAGATGTCAAGAATAGCTCAAGAGGTTGATACCATATTTATTTCCCTCGCTTAGAGGGCAGGCATCCTGTACAATGTTTCCTATAATGGCATGTTTTGATATCTCAGGGATGAGATATACATTATTTTGTAATGGAACTTGGAAGAATATGATTAGCTTCTTCCTTTATGCAGTGAGGTTCTTGTCTCAGACATTTATGCTGGAGTGGTTAGTGCTTTTTAAAGCAGAGCACTGGAAATGGAAGCCTGGGCTCAAAGGACTACATGACGCACTGTGTCCAACTCAAAACGTTTGGTCAACTTTAACCTTAAAAGTGCTTGTGTTCCCATACATCATAAAACACTATTGACCTCAGTGTAAACCCCTCTCGCTGTTTAAAATTGGCAAGAACAGTCTTGTTGAACTGGAGGTTCATAAGTGAGGAGCTCTGCCTATGAACTCATGCATTTTCTGCTCAACCAGAGCTAACTTCATTCCTTTGATAAAATATTCTTATTTAATTTAGTAGTGGTATAATTGCTTATTTTTAATACATTGTTTGTATTTTATTATGCAGTGATGGCAGCAGCATTTGTTATCATGAATAGCTTGGTAGGCTTACAATTTTTGTATCCTAACATTTGGATGATAAGGTTACAAGATGACTTAAGACGTAATCTAACCAACCATTCTGCCACCATTAAATAGGAAAAGTGGCCTAGCATCTCTCCCTTGGGATCACCTGAGGGAAGACACACCTGGGTGTAACTTAACCGTCTGCTGTACTGCCTTTAAATAGTAGTCAGGGCTTGCTTTTTATCTTCTGAGATATCCCTAGGGAATACACACCTTGGTTTAACCTACATACACTTCAGCCCATTTTCGTCCCTAAGAAATAATTCTAAGGCATTTATCTGCTAGTTGGAAGTCTCCAGGAAAGCTAAGCAGTAAACTGAAGTTACCAATTTTAGCGTTCAGTCGCTTTCAGAGAGTTATCATCCTCGTTCCCTTCTGAGTTTTCTCTTTGACAAAATACATCCTTCTTTTGCCCTGTAGTTATTACAACTTTGAGAAGCTGTAAGTTGCAATATTCACTTGGAAGGCTGCAAGATAAAATTCACAGGGGAGGTAGTTCTGAATTATAGCCTCCGAATTTGGCACACCCATAAGATCCTCTTTTGTTGGCATTTGCAAAACTTTCTTTTTGTTAATTGTTTATCTTAAATTGAATATAAAGAACCATTATTATATATGAAATATCATTCCCGACCGGTGATTTAGTGTTGCCTACAAAGCAGAGCATCCCTAGCAGTGCAACAGCCACTGTAAGCTATTATTGTTTTGTTATTTGAGAAATGAGGATGAGCTCAAGACATGATATTAGATTTGACTGTGCCTTTCTGCTCTAGGTGAAATTCAGGTAGATCTAGACACATGTTAAATCATTGTGTCACCTACCAATGTTTTTTGTTTTGCTTTTTGGACAAGACTGCTACTCGTGTGCAGCTTCCAATATGGGAGTGAGAGGATTAACTAAGAGATTCTGTGAAAATATAGTAATCTCTGGTTCTCCTCGTAGATTTATTTTTCCTGATGTTTAGCCATTGGGTGCATTTCTTCCTTATAACAATTCAGTATCAAGCTCAGGACCCTTTATGGTTTCAGGGTGGCTGGACGTTTCTCCTGTATTAAAGGATGTTCATTCCATATTTGTTTACATCCTGTTGTAGATCTGTAAGGATTTCAGAATCCTGTTAAAAAGTCCTGTAAAATCTTACACTTTCTTCTTTTCTCACAGCATGTAATTTGTAAAGAGTTGGTAGCTTTCTGTCAACTGTCTCTCTTTTGTTGATATGGCACTTTAAAAAGAACCATTTGTGATTTTTTCTTTTTTTTTTTTTTTTCCCTAAAAAGATTAACAGAAAGGGAAAGCCTTCCTAGCCTGAAGCTGCTGGATAAATGGTAGGTTGGCAGGATGCCTTTGTTTTGGTCTTATGGTTTCTTCATTTTTAGTTCACATTTTTTTCCTAACATCACAACATTGAGCAGAGCAGGAAATGTATTGGGGGAGTTGTGGTGACATAAGAATAATGTGAAAGTCTATTTTACATGAGTTTCCAGAGCATGGTGCTTTAATGAATAAATACATTTACTGTCAGTCATGAACATAAGAGAGTGTGACCAATGTCAGGAGGCAAATGACTGAATCCTGAAAGAGTTTTACTTAAGTACCTGACAGTGAGCCTGGAAAACAACAGCTTAGTGACCCTCTGTTTATTCACTTCCACACTTCTGTATCTAAGCAGAACTTCCTAAAGGTCAGACCACGTGAGATTCGAAGGAGAATACTATTGCAGCCTGGATTTGAGACCCAGAGGGGCTGGGGAGTTTCAAGAACATGTGGAGCTACAAGTGAGGCCTTGGAACTGTGTGAGTCTCCCGAACCCAATCCTGTCACATTCACGATTTTGAATATGCTGTGCAGGTTTGACCACTTAACACTAGGGCATAAGCAATGAAATGATCACTCATACATTACTTCATATTATTGCTTCTATGACTTGCTGCTGCTCTTTTTATTTTCCATTTATTTTAACTAGCAAGATGGTTTCTCCGGGTGTTGAATAACCCACACCTACTGTGAAGAGTGTGTGTCTTTTAGTTCTCAGGCTGGTTTTTTGGCTGCTGCTCCTTGCGAACATTATCGTGGATGGGCAGCATCCTTTCTGGAGCTGTGACTGGCACAGCTTAGAGACAGCACTCGCTTGTACATGATGTGCAACGTTGCTTTGTGGTACACATGAAGCATGTAAGCAATTTACTGTATTTATGAACTCTGTAGCCCAAGATGAAATGTACTGTATTCTTACAGCAGTGTTTTTCAGTGGTTGAGGATAATCTGTTTTGAATTATTTTGAAATATCTCATGAAGTGGTCAAAACACTGGATTGTATTCAGAACCTGTTGTATTTCTTTACTTGCAGAGCCTCATATACTCCTTTCCAAAAACTTAGCAGCTTACCAGTAATTGGAACACTGCTCTTCTATTTGCCTTGCTGAACATATTTTCTACAGAGACTGGGAACACGTCAGCTAGAGAGAAAATAGTATTTCTTGTCTGTACCACAACCTTTAACCAAGTTTGTAACAAGATAGTGACACGATTGGTTCTGAACAGGATGATTAATATTTAGCTAACTAAAAGACAGCTAACAGCATTTTACTCCTGCCAGAGGCTTAAGCACATGATTATCTTATAACTGGCAGAAGGGCAGAAGTCTTTTTTTCTTTTTTTTTAAGCCCCTTAACCATGTCTAATAACCAGTACAACTGGTCTGTCTGCTTCCTTTCTTGGAGTGTGCTTGGATGCTCCTAACTACAGTGCTCCATAAGCAGCTAGTGCCAATACATGCACGCCTCTTTAGTGTGCTACATTTCCATAAACTTCGGGAGATATCTGTGCTCAGTTTACAAGGATGTGCTGACACCATCTGTGTGAGAAATATGGAAGTGAAAACAGGATTAGTAGAGTCATATTGCAGAAAAAAAATGTTCTAGCGATACAATTGAAATTTAGTTCTTGCAAGATGAGTTTTAGGAATGTTTTATAAAAATGTAGTTGTACTGTGGTATCTGTAGGTAAAGCTTGGTGGATGCTTAATGTGACAACTCGAAGTTTGATTCAAAATTCAACCAGCTGTTATTGTATTCCCTTTGAAATGGAAAACATGAGTGTGAAGAGTTTACCTGGGACATTCATAAGAAAAGCTTGGATTTTCCTACCCAATTTTTATGCAAACACAACCTGAGATGCATTCATTGCCCCGCTCTAGGACATTGTGTGTGCTTCAAACTCAAATTTAGAGAAATAGGAGCACATGGAGCATGAAGGGTATGGGAATAGCCTGCCTGTGAGTCAGGGGTCTGCAGGGGCCTTGCAAGAATTCAGAGCCTCTAGGGCTGATCAGAACTGAGAGGGGTTCCCAGCATCCCATCCAAAGCCTTTTCACATGTTGCTTGGGCCATCCTTCCTTCATCTCTATCTTCTCACACAATAGTGGAAAACATAAGAACTTCTGCTTCCACCAACAGCAGTTGAAATCATCCCAGAGGTATTATCTTAGAAACTAGAAAATGATTCAATGAAACAAGGAATGAATCATGTAAATACTCAAAGTGTTGGACCTCAGCAATGTCCCTCCCTTCTTAGTACAAAGCAAAGAACAAAAGCAGGCTGCTGCCTGGCATGGGCCCCTCCTAGATGACTTGCTGGGGCTGTGAAATCATCAGCAGCCTCAGAAAGAAGTGCTTATGCAGTGTTTATGGCTTGAATTTCTTCTCTTCTGTTGTCTATGGACATGGAACCTGTAGCACAATTCTTCTTTTGAATGTCTACATATATTCCAGAAGAGGGATGGAGGGGGACAGTCATGGAAGCAACTGTTCTATGTTTACAGATTTCTGCATGACTTTTATTTTTCAGAAACTAAAGAGTTTTTAGAGGTAAAACACATGCGTAGGACAGGTATAAACAGTATAAGGTCCTGAACATATTGAACAACCATCATTGCTGATGATGGTCTTAAATACTCCCTTAAAAAAACATGAGATGTGAAGCTGTGTTTCCTCTTCATATAGAAAGTTAAAATGGGAGGTAGAAATATGTACCAAGGTTTCTGTGTCACACAGAGGGACTTCAGTGAGAAATAAATATTAGTTTCAGATTTTCAAAATTTTAAGTTAAATGTGTGAGATACCTTCCATATAGGTTTTCCCTGATTATCTTATTTGGTACAAAGTATTGTTTGGAAAAGTACTGTAGAACAGATGAAAAGAATTAAGAAGCATAAGAGTAAGTAATTGCAAGTGAAGACTTCAGTCTAAATTCAACAAAAACTGTTCCTTAAGCAAGAATTATGAGCCCATTGTGGATCTCCAATGCTCCGCTCTGGAAGGTTTCACAGTGACTGATAGGACTGGTTCCTGCATGTGCTCAACTCCTTGTCAGTCCTTCGTTTTATTGATTTTGATCAGTAAAAAGAAAATCCACTGCAGTTACTCAAGACTGCTTCAACATCGCTTTGCCTTTTATGCTTCTTTCTTTTTGCACAGTATGCTCTTCAGTGAGGATCTTGTGACATCAGTGGCAAATGTCTGTGAGGAATTGCCTCAGGCCAGTGTGACTTTCAAAGGATAAGACAATTTGTTACCTTGCCAATGAACAGTTTATTACATTTCTAATTATTGTTATTAGTCTGGCAGGTGGTGCCCTGCATGATATTTTTACAACTGCCCAAGATGCAGATAGTTCTTTCATGACAAAATTTAATCCGCGTAAGATTTAAAGAAAACCAGACATTCTGCTCTAGTACGTATTTGATAATTCCTTGCTTAAACTTGAGTATAAGGCACTTGGCTATTAATCTGAAACGGATTGGCTTTTGGAAGATTTTTACCTTGAGACCTATTGTGATGAGAGAGTGTTAACAGCCTGCACTAGATATGAAGGTCTCTCTCTTTCTCAAGCTATTTCTTCCAGTGTTTTTCACTCGTCGTATAAATCAAAGAGTCATCATATTTGTAAACTCTAGCTCAGAGTTCATGTTAATCACTACCTAGGAATAATAAATATTCTCCTCCCAGAGAAGATCTAAGCTCTTAAACATAGAGACTTTGCATCCTGTATAATCTGTAGTGTTCCTGCACAGATTCAAGAAATAAAAACATCAGAAATATGACGTGTTTCAGTAGGGCTAATGCAATAACACACTCTCCCTTTTGAGAAGCCCAGTCCAGTTCCACCTGTCACTGCAATGTGACCTGTGCAGAACAGATGATAAGGCATGTCCTGTCTTTGCTGTGTCATGTAATGTGTGACAAAACATATTTCCTTAAACAGTTTCACATGGCTAACTCTGCTCCAGTGAGTACTGAATAACCTGATGTGACACTATTAGCAGAAAGAAGGAATTAAATCAGAAGAAATAGAGCTAGGTAATAAATTTGTTTTTCCCGTGGCCTGCAGTATTTTAGTTTCATACAATCAGTACTGTAAAAGTAGCTACTTTGGTCACAAAGCTACTGTCTTAACAAACATAAAGCATATTTTTCTGTATTCTTATGGTGCAGAGAAATAATTTGAAAATTGTTCTTGTAAACAAAATATGTTCATTTTACGTATGTATCCCTTGCTTCTTCCTTGTTAGTCCAGGAATTTGAGAGCCAGCAACCTAGACATTTTTTTTTTTACTGACAGTGAATTCAACTGGATTTCAAAATTTTACAGTTTAACTCAAGAAAGTAAGGAGTCCGGACAGTTGTCTTGTCCATCCCTGTGTCTGTCAACGACCTTGGTGTTTTATGATATGCTGTGACAGGGTAACATACTTCTATGAAACATTTTGTGTCTGGCAAAGATGGAACATAAATTGGCAGCAACAGCAAATTAACTGGTGCCTCCTGTAAGGGGGAAAAAAAGACACTGTTTTTAGAATAAAATTTAGTATTTTTGTCTTTCTCTGGCTTGAAGGAGCTGCAGCTGTGCTAGAACTGTTCCAGGATTCGGCTGACTTATGCATGCACCCGCCAGGGCTCCAGGAAAGAACTCATCTTGCCGGAGCAGGGAGCATGGGCATGTTTTGGAGTCATTCCCTGCAGGGGCTGTTCAGCAGGTACAGTAGGCCAAAAGTGGCACTGATTCAAAATAGTGGCTAGGAAGATATTACCTACTTGACTGCACCTGGTGCAGAGGAAACTAAAGATGTCAGTCCCCTCCCCTTTCCCATCAATTGTCTCATATTTCTGAGATACAGGTATGTGGTTACAGTATAAACAGACCAAAGGTTTTTCTTCTAGGCTAGTAAGTTATGTGTTTTTTTTTTTACACTATCTCTGCCAAAATATGGAAACATGCTGTGAACTCCTGCACTTCCACACACGCCATGTACAGTGAGGAGAAAGACTTTTATTCCTAGAGCTGGAATGGGACAAAGAATTTGTTCTTCGGGCAGCTGTACTTCCCATTCTTTTCTGAACATATTTCAGAAATTGATCTTTGTCTTGTTGGTGAGCCATGCTTTCTATCAACTGTCATTGCATCTCAAATTAAGACAGAATGTATGAGCACAAGAGAGGCTTTTGTATTTTTTTTTTTTTCTGGGCATTCACTGCTTGATCTTTCCTGTGTGACAGTCCAGCAGGCCTGTCATCCTCGCTGTGGCCATTAGCATTCACCACTAATTAGAGAAGTGCTCTGTCCTCATCCCTAAACTTGTAGGTTACACCGAACAGTCTGATCTTTAACAGTCACCTGAATAAACTCAAGTGATGTTACTACTTTCCATGTGGCCTGCATGTGAAAGATGTAACACTGAAAGAATTAGACCATTTCAAGTTGAATAGGTCATATATTTTGAGGCTGTGCTCTTTCTTCGGTATCAGTTATAGCTCTTGATACCACAACACTGCTTGGTTAGGTCTAAGGAGAAAAGAAAAAGCGCAGGTGTGAGGAAGCTCCCATTGTACAATGGTGTTATCTGCAATGCAGCCAAGTGATTTATGATTGCATGTTTCATGTAGCAGGAATGATATTGCCAGAGGTAAGAATAGAGAGGAAAATTCAAGCTCACTTCAGGTGACAGACATCTTACAAATAAAGTAGATCCTTTTGAATTTTCTGGCAAGTCTCATCAGGATAGTCCTACAGCAAACAGGGAAATGGGACTTTTCCTTTACAGTCACAATAGGTCCAAAATAACCGCTACTTGCTGTCTAAGATCCTCTTGATAGACAACCAGGAAAGCTAGTGCCACAATAGCTAACTAGCTGTACTGAGACTGTATTTCCCGTCTTCTTTTGAATAATTTGCTGTTCTGGCATTTTGCAATTCCATGTTAACATGGCCGTTAGTTATGCTGACAATTCTAACCACTTCTTTCACTTTACTGAAAGAAGCAAGAAGCTCTGTAATCAGCAGAATTAATGAAATTTGGTATCCTAAGGCTTTCAGTTCCCTTCCAAGAGATGGAAGAGTTGTATGACAGATTTTTGGAGTAACTATCAGTGGTGACAGCCATTTAGCAGGTACTGGGCAAAATTTAAGTTGCTCTGCTTTTCTTAGACTGGACAGGGATCAAGGGAAAAATGAGGAAATTCCCGTAATGCTGCTAAGTAAGCAGGAGGACTTAAATTCTCATCCAAAGCTGGCAGAAAGATAACAAGTTGAAGCACAATAAAGTATCGATGTTTTAGTTAATTATTGCTGCTATTTAAAATACAACCCTATCCAAAAGAAGTGATTGGTGCTTTATCAAGATAACTACTGTGCATAGCCATGCAGCATCTGAGCCTCAAAGCATTTGTGGCTGGTGTGATCCAAATTCAACATAACAACCTAAGCTGAACTTGCAGATGAACTTCCCTGAATTTTTTATTTTCGTCTGTGTGTTTTTTCTTCTGAGGAAAAAAAAAAAAAAAAGCCTCTTACTGCCTCTTAAAAATGTTACTTTTGCCCTATTACTTTCTCCTTAGCTATTTAAGGATGCTTTCAGGTGAGGATCAGCAAGACTAGGTGTTGGCCCCGTCTGAGGACTACGGGCATGCCCTGGAAGACTCTTAGCAGCCACTAGATGGCACGTTACAGAGCGATCTCTCTAAATAGCAACTTGACATTTTTGGTCTGTTAGCATGATTAAAGGATAAATAACAGTGAATGTATTTTTAAAAGGAGAAAATGCACAATTTGGACGGTAGTGATTAAGTTTTAATGAAGAGTTGTTATTATTCTGGGCACTAGATGATTAGTGAACTCAAAACAACTTTGTTTCCAGGCTTGGCATCTTGGTCTGTATTAACTCAAATCATAAAGTTCAGTGAATCACATTGTAAATTGTTTTATTGGTTCCATGTTGGAAAGAGTTGAGTCTTGTGAAATTCCTTGAAGATTTGAAGTTATATATTTGCTAAGTCCTTGTATTTCTGTTTTCTATTCTTCAAATGGTTATATATTTTATTGCAGAAATTTTAAGCTCATTTTCTGCCTTTGCAAACACTAAAAGCAGCACGATACCTTCTGAGAGCAGAGAGTTTTGTTCCTGGGACATGTACACTGAATATAGACAGCTGGAGTTTTGCACAAAGCTGCAGCCTTCTAATAACACACATGGATATCTATAGGAGGAGCCCGGCTTCTAGAGATAGAAGTGAAACTGCTCATGGAGCTTCTGGAGAAAGTAATATAGCTGCATACATGCTTATGACTACTTGATAAAACTGAGGCCCTTCCTTTGTCTTTACTGTCCATGGGGTCCTCAACAGCAGTTTCACATTTTTTTTCCTTCTATATTGTTTTTATAGTGTTTTATTACTTCTTTGTTGTTAAAAATCAAACAAACTAAAAAAACCTTTTGAGTTTATTTAAATGACTAGGAGCAAATTTCTGATTTCCTCAAGCCAGCTTCAGGATTACAAAAATAATACTGACTTTTTCCTATCTTGTCTTTTAAAATCACCGTCTCTTCTCCTAGCTCTGTGATCTCAGTGCTTGGTGGAGCAGCTCTTGCATCACTTGCATGACACTGAAATTCCTGTAGACATGTTTATGAAGAAGTACCTTTCTCAGCTGTAAGCTATTTTTATTCTTGTGTTTGTCCGCTTAATGCTCTTCTGATTTTCTGCTGTGGCTGTGTGTACTGGAGAGGTGTATGTATCAGGGTTAAGTCCTTCATCATCTTTAATGTGTACATGTATGTGCCTGTAGTGCTCTGTGTGTGTTTCTGGGCAGGGCATGGCAGCACTGTAACTGCAGGGAAAATGGAGGAGGTGACTGCAAGTCACCCACTTACTCACTGGCATCTGCTGTGGGAAACCTGCATTTTGTGGTTTTGCAGCGCGCTCGCTTCTTAGACAAGGCAGGCAAGAAGGCAACATCCCCTTCTCATTAACAAATTTATCACTTACAACTCTTATGTAAAACAAACCTAGTGTCAGCTCCAAAATGAAGAGCTGCATGAGGAATCACACCTAGCTACAGCAGGTGCTGACCTGGCAGTTTCGCAGAAGATTGTGAAATTTGATCACACAATGGGAAAGAGAGCCACTCCTTGAGGGCAATATCTGGAAACATATTGGGGAACCACCCTTCAAAGGTGATCTGTGTAATAATGGGCCTTAGAAACACTTTCTACCTGCTTTGCTTAGAAAATTATGAACATTTTTAATAGTGTCACGGGGTTATTTTTTTGCACAAGCACACTGTATTTAGCTATATTTCAACTCAGACACTCCCAAGGCAATAAACTGCCCTGTGTCTACTTTTCACTACCATCATTTAGGGGGAATCTATTAATGAGTTTTCCGTGCTCTTTATGTTCTAGTATCATTGTTACCTTCTCTCTCTGTAGATTACTGCCCTGCCTTTCACTTGTCTCCTCCTGGAAGCTGGGGATTTGAATACCATTCAAGTAACTTTTGCTGGAGCCATTTTATGGTAAGTCTCTATGCTTTATATACTCATCTATGCTAATGCACATGGAACACCCAGCATTACTGCATTGGCCCCATGACACTCTGTGCTATTTGATGTCTTTCTTCTTGAGATTGCCATAAAGATTGCACCTGCGCTCCTGCATGTACTTATGCACGCCACAGCCTCTGAATAATGTAGAGTAGTAGAAAAGACTTCAAAGAATCATAACACAGTTTTGAAGGGCAGGAAAGAGAGGATGACGGGAAATGTTACAAGAATTCAGCCTTTCCTGTTTACCTAAGCAATAATTTAGGAGGACACACAAACTTTGTGCTAGCGTTACAAAGAAAACTAAAAACAAACCAAAGTTATACGCACTGCCTCGATGCCAGAGACAGAGAGCATAGAGAGCAACCAAGGGAGAGGTTTGCAGCAGATCTTTTGCTTAGGTTTGTCAGATGAGCCAGGTAATGAAAATATTTAGACAGACTTGGGTGTTGTTCGATAGAGGTAAATCCAAAGGGAAAGGTGAGTGGGTTAGCAGTGATCTGACTATGTCCTTACATGAATGAGATCAATTGCTCAGAAATTCTAACTTTTTTTAGATCAAAGCACTTTTGTGCTAGGTTACCATTAACTGGGGGGAGGACGGGACAGGGGGTGAATTTGACTCATAACATCATTTGCATTAAAGCAGTGGTGGTGAAGTATGATTTTAGTAATGCCCCAGACTGTGCAAAAACTTAGTAGGGAACAACAGAACAAGAGATTTGACATGAAGTTCAATGACACACAGACTAACTGTTCTGTAAGAACCCAGCCTTGTCTATTGAAATTAGGTGATTGATTTTCCAAGTGCTTTGGGAATTCAAATGCTGATGGAAAACCAAAAATTCCACCATCTTTGTTAGTTTGGTCATTAGCAATCCCTGTGCTGTTGAAATTCAGATCCTATAGAAAAAGAATTAAACACTTAGTAACTGTCTTATGGATTTTTGAAAAGATAATCTTAGTATAGAGAATCCAAGTAATAGAGAGTACAAGGAAATTGCAGTCTCAATAATAAAGCTATTATTATTTTAACATTACCAGAAATAATGACTTGGCTAGCTTCCTGATTACTGCAAGTTGTTTGAAGAAGGCATGGACAAGCAGTTGAAAAGTGGAAGGCAGAAGTACAAGTAGTGGTATTTTTTTGTAGAAGAAAAATCTCCTTAACACAAGAATTATATAAAAATCTTTAATTCAATTTTACAGACTTTAGGACACAAGGATTCCTCTATTTTCAAGAGAGTGTTACTATTCCTCTTGTGACTTTGCAGGCTGTAATCTTACATAAATAACAATAGCACATATATTCTAGGAAGAATGTCTTTTACATTCAAAACAGTGTGAGCTGTAAATAAATATGTTATAAAGTAATAGAATGGCCTAACACTCTTTGTCTATAAATGTATAATACATGCCTTAGTATTAATGTCCATAGAGTATACAACAATCTTGTATGCATTTTGGACATTTTCACAGAAGCCTGTATATTCACAGAGAGGTAAATATTAGTATAATTTTTGATGGTACAAGCATAAAAAGTCACAGCGTCTCTCTCCTGCCTTTTGCTTTTGCACATCTTTCTCACTGCAGATTTGGGACTTCAGTAACAGCTTGAAAGATGGTTGCTGGACGTAGTACTTGGAAAATTTACCACTGCTACATGAGAAACACAATCTAAAGATGTCTGTAACAGCGGAAAAGCAAAAGGCTATCTCAGTTGTCTGCCGGGGTAACCAAACTGCTCACTAAAACAGAACTATTAGCCATTTTATTGCTGTTACCAATGAGTGATTTTGCTTGTAAGTGGCATGTCCTCTCCCACAGAATGGACCATCTCAGCCAGCTCTTCTGCAGATGATAGTCTTGCTCACATTGCAGTTCTGTCAGGCAGAATTGTTGGTTTCTTCATTGTTTCGCGTTAGCATGAAGTCCCATTTGCCCAAGATGGAAAGGTTTGCAGTTGGAACAAGGATGTAGCCCAGGTGTTGATGCTTAGAGTTATTGTCAGAACTCCTAGGATGTTCAGTACAAATCCAGCTTTAGCCTAAATTATAAAGAGAAAGGATGATCAGCTGAGCTGATTGTTTTTTTCCTTCCCTGCCCATTAGGCTTGTTTGAGGGTGACAGAGCAGTGGAACAGGCTGCCCAGGGAGGTTGTGGAGTCTCCTTCTCTGGAGATCTTCCAAACCCACCTGGATGCCACCCTGTGCCACATGCTCTAGGTGTGCCTGCTGGAGCGGGAAGGTTGGACTAGATGATCTCTAGAGGCCCCTTCCAACCTTGAATATTCTGTGAACTTTCTGTCTTGCCTCTTTGACCTTTACTCACATCTCCAACAGAAAATCTGCTGTACTAAGTCCTCAGTAGCATATTCAGTAAGGCTCTGAGAACAGAGTGACCCTCTATTAATTCACACTGGTGTGTTCTTTGTTTGGCTTCAGCAGAGTAGTCACTTTTCTAGCATTCTTTCAAGAAGAACCAATATGGGAAGATGAAGAGCTATCGATGAGATCTCTGAAAAGAAACCTGCTTTTGCTCACCATGTCTATAACCTTGAGTTGTCCATACGAGAAGACAATAGCGTTAGGAGGAGTAGCCACCGGGAGCATGAACGCCAGTGATGCAGCAAGTGTACAGGGCAGCATGACATAGAGTGGATTGAGGCAGATTGCTTGAGCCTGTGCAGGGAGGAGAGCAAAGATGGTGTTGGTTGATACAAAAAAAATGCACAGAAATCTGAGGAAAGTCTCAGACTGTCCATGTCAGAAACCTCATTCTTTTACCAGTGCTGTAGCCACTCACAGTTTGGTTCTACATTAAAAACTTCTGCTCAAGGTCTTTATGCAGCAAAAGCAAGAATTGGTTTTGTGGTCAGTGCTTTGTGTTCCTAATTGTGGAACCTGATCACTGCTGCAGTACAGATTAATCTTAATGGCTGTATTCGACTCTAAAACCGGGAAAGCAAATGTAAAATGACTTCAAACTGGTTAAGAACAAATTTAAGTTATCGATGGGAATAGGGCAGCCCAAAATCTGAAGATGAGCGGTAAGTTTACTAGGTAGTTGGAGTCCGTTGCCTATGAAAAAAGGTTTTAATGTAGCTTATTCAGATTCAATCTGGGACCAGGATTTCATACTGCAGAAATATGTCCACCCCAGGAACTGCTGTCTTCTGTGGAAATGCAAAAGTCTGAATTAGGTCATAGGGACTGACTAATGGTATCACCCTTACAGAGACTTCTGGAAGGTTGGTAGTTGGAGTGAAATACAATAATGGAATGTTGCAGGGAAGCAAATGCTGATGCCTCTATCCAGAATAAATAGGGAAAAAAACAAGTACTGCTGGCAGTGACCTCATGAGGTTGTTTAGGCCAGAAGGCAAAATCTAGTAGTCTAGTGAATTTAATCTCTTTACTTTTCACCTGCAATAATTTTTGAAATGTTGAACTAAACATACAATATGTGCAAATATATATGCATATACATATATATGTGTATTTTAAATATGGTCTCATAATCAAATACATGAACCAATGCTTGGCATTGTCAACTAGTTAGTTTGTATAACTGAGCGGGTAAATATTTGGAGCAGACTTGAAAGCTGTTCTTAGGAAATATTTTGAAACACTGGAACTTACCATTGAAGCCAGAATAGGCAGAAAGAGGGTCGTGGTGGCAACGTTACTAGTGCACTCCGTGAAAACAGCAATGAGGAGACACAAGAGGAAGGCAATAGCTGGGTGAGGGATGTTCTGCAGAGGAGTCAGCTTGTTGCCTAGCCATGCAGACAGACCAGATTCCTGTTGGGAAGGTAAAGGAAGAGGTCTCTCAAGATAGCAGGCTGGAGAACAAATTCCCACATCACTGTCCAGTTCAATTCCCTCCCAGTTCCCCACTCTGTTCTACTAGAAAATCTTATACAAACTGCTTTCTACAGAAAAAATAGAGGCTTGTATAGACACAGTATTTCAGTAGGGCAAATAAAAATCAATGTACTTTCCTATACAGCGTACTTTCCTAAAAATCTCTTCTTCTGGATCAGTCCATAATTTGGGCATCCTTTTTATTCAAGCCTTTCTCTTAGGAGGATATATCCTTACCATGCCTGTCTTGCTTCTTTATGCGCTATGGCTTAGCTTTCTTATGTTTTCTGTAGACATTACTCTTCTGTGTCCCTTTTATTTAATGTCTCAACTACCTCAGCCTGTCTTTTCTAACCCTGAAAAGTTGTGTCTTGCAGGAGAGTTGAAATCTGTCTTGAAAGGACTTGTCTAAGTCTATGCCTTACTGCAGAACTGACTCTACCTAAATTCATACCTAAATTATCCTGACGGATGTTTTTCCAATCTGTAGCTAAAAATGTCCAAAGATTTAAAAATCTCCCCAAATGATTTATTCAAGTGCTTAAATATCTTTATAGTTGAAATATTTTCCTAATGAATAACCTAAATCTCATTTACTGCAGATTAAGCCCTTTAGCACTTGTCCTAGCCAAAATAAGAAGAGAAAAAAGTATACTGTCTTCCTTTTTGACACAGCTTTTTATGCATTTGATGACTTCTTAGAAAAAATAAATGTCATTTCTAGAATCTTTCATTTTTTCCAACACTTTTTTCCTAGACCCCTGATAACTTTTATTTCTTTCCTGTAAGGTTTATTCATATAGTCCACACGTCATTGAAGAATGCTCTCCAGAACTTAATATGTGAATGTACCTGAGGACTTTCCAGTCCTGTGTGAAAAGATTTAATTTTGCATGTCTTATGTAGGATGCACCTACTTATAAGTTCCAGGTGCTTGTTTGTTTTCAAATCTGTTTTCCATTTTAAGTTGCATCATGATTTTCTGTTTTATAGCAACACTTACAAGTCTTGGAATTCTAAACTAGTATTCCCAGGTGATTGAAAATTTTTCTACTGTGATTGTTGTCTGCAGATTTAATAAATGTATTGTTCCATTACTGAAAAAAAGAATCGTAGCACTGCATTTCTCACAGGTGCCTGCAGAAGTATATCAGTGTGACAGCCTGACATTTTTATACACTTTCTAAGGCTTTCTAGCTAGCTGTGCATCACTTGTTTAGTTCAAGTCATATTTCCTTGAGTAGTTTGTTAGAAATGGTTTGGAAACCCTTCCTGGGCACATTAACACCTCATTTTTGCCATATCAACTAAGTTTTGCTGAATGAAATCGGTAATGGGATATTTTCTGCATTATTTACTTTTCTACAAACATAGTCAATTATGCTGCCTTGACTGGTTGTGCAGGCAGCAATTATTTGCTCTTCTGACCACAGCATTCCTTCTAAGGGGGCTGAAGTCTGTCTAGGTGCCCGTGCCTGCGGAGCTGCTCGTTTGCTGCGACCAGCGTGCCCTCTCCTGTTCTAGAAGAGCACGCACAATGTGAGCTGGGAAGTGTGCAGGAATCAGCCAAGCAGTGCTCAGGTAAGAACAGGAATGTTACCTCACTGCCTTTGGCTAAGGCAAAGCCACCGCCCAGCAGGAAAACAATGTTCCATGGCATTTTCTGATGAACTGTTTTCCAGTCCAGGAGAGTTGCAGGTACTGCAATCTTTGGCTTGCTGTCTAAAATCCAAAAAGACTTTGTAAGCCCTCTTACATTCTTCGTGGAAAAGAGAACTTGTGAGTGGGAAGTGATTTTAGTCTGAACATTGGGGAAAAAACTTTGTGTCAGCAAGATCAACTAGATTATGAAATTATCTCCTAAAGGAAGTGATGGGAGCCTCAGCAACAAAGATTTTAAAGTTGACTTGCAAAAATACTAATGAATAATCTGTTGTTCCAAGAGGCATAACAAGGTGAACTAAATGTATGAATGGATTATAAGTATGGAAACATATCCTCAGAGGTGTATGTGTTTCTCTTAAGTCACGTATTCTCTCCTCTGGAATCTGGCTTCAGACCCTTTAATGTACTGATCTCTGAGGCACTGCTTAGATAAGAGTTTCCACTTAGTGCAGTCACAAGAAACAGATCTGTTATGTGATATATACCTTGCCTAACCTAAAGCATCTAGCCAAAAGTATGCAGGAAGTGCAATGTGAAATCTTGTTTAATGTTTGAAATTTCCTTTGTACATCTAAAATGTAATGAAACTTCCTGTGTTTCTGTTCTGACACTTGAGTTTTGAGGCCTTCAGTGAACTTACTTGTTTGCTGTCTGTCTCTACCACTGGTATGGAAGCAGGATTTAGGAATTTCAGAAGGGATGATGAACAACAAAATTGAAATGAAGACGACAACAGTAGCGTCAGTGACAAAGCTGTAATAGATCAGACAGAAAATTAGGCTAATACTGTTTTGGATGCATAGGGAACTGAAAGAACAGGGTAGCATGATAATAAGTGAAAGTTTTGCATATAAATTTGATATGATAATAGAGCAAGGCTTGTTCGCAGACTAAGTAGTGGTAATTTCATCTGGGAATACAGGTGAAATATGATTTGAGAAGCGAGAAGTCAGACTATACTTTATATTTCTAGGATTTCCTGCTTTACTTCTGCTCAGAGTTAGAAGGAAAAGTGGTGATACCTTGTACCATCTTTGCTGAAGAGAGTAGTTGCCCAGCCTGGCATGAAACCAGGGTCTCGGGTGAACCACAGCAGTACCAGTATTATGAAGAGGACCAAAACTGTTATCTCTGCAAATTTCATTGAGCCCAACTTCTTGTGCTCATCCTTGATAATGTTGTAGGCCTGTTGCTCCTTAGCCTTTGCAGAGGCATTCTTAATACAACCAAAATTCTTTGGAAAACTAGAAAGGAAATGGACAAGAGATACCAGAAATTTGCCAGATATCTTCAAGAATCTAAATGCTGTAACTCAGCTATATTGACATATATATATGTATATATATGCATATATGTAAATTATCATAACATCAACATCTGTAGGACAGTAACTGCACTGTGCTACATGCTCTTGAGATGAATGAAGTTTCCTGACACCAGAAGCTCACCTTATAAAAATTTGTACTCCCTGGGCACTGATGGGAAATGATGACAAGCTAGCGTGACTGACAAGGCAATATCATCACCAGTGAGTAAACTTTTGCCAAGTTTTTTTAATTACAAAAAAAAAGTTTGCTTTTTAAAGAGGAACTTAATAAGAAAGTGCTTTTGCAAATGTTTTTTTCCACTAGAAAAAAAGAGGTTGGCAATAACCTAAAACTGATGGTCTAAATTTTAAACAGGTAGGTAGTACAAGCTGGTCATATGGGCTGACTAGAGCTGAGAACTGGCACAATATTAATCCTGCAGGTCTGAAGCAACTGTCATCATAGCAGTATTTACTGATTGTGTGTAGAAATCAATTAATGGAGTGTTGTCATTCCTGATTTGAAGCACAACATATTTTTGGAGAGAGAGTGTGACAAAAAATGCTGCAAAATAGGTTATATTTAGTTAAAGCTTCTATTTCCACTGAGCGCTAAAGAGGTATATTTTGGAATATGTTAGTATATTATGGAGTATTCTGGAATATATTTGGTATATTATGGAATATATTTAGCTGGGACTTGATCAGGTTCCCTGGAGAAAAAAAAAAGCAGCATTTTAGCAGGTGCCTAGTATGCAGTTCCGGGACTGTCATGGATGAGTGCCCTTTTTTAACTTGCTGTCAGATTTACTACATTAAAATATATATTGAGTACTTAACAGAAGAATCAGCGGCATTACAGTTTGTAAAGTGTACTTACTTAAAGCCCAAGAACAGTATTTGCAGCCAAATCCAGGATAAAAACAGTAACAGGATCATGGTGGGAAAAGCGAAGGAGAACCAAGAGGCAAAGGTGATCACATTGTTGTTGTTAGGAAAGAGCCTGTAAAATGCACATGGTTGTCAGCATCCAAAACTCTGCAGTTTCTTCTGTGTCTATGACTGCTGATTCAGAAAAGAGGAGGTCCTGCGCAGCACACTAAGTTACCAAAATGATATTTTCCGAGGCAGCTACTGAGTATGTTATCCCAAATTCAACCAGACTTACTCATCAACCTGTCCTTTCAGTACCAGGTTTGGTGTTGTCCCAGTCAGAGTTGCAATCCCTCCAATACTGGATGAGTAACAAATGGAGAGGGACATCCCCTTGCAAAATTTCTTGTGATTCTCCTCCAGAAGTTTTTCATTTCTCTGTTTCATGTCTTCTTCAACTGTCATAACGTGACTATCACCTAGGTCCAAAGATATGGGGAGAAAAAAAGAGGTACAAAAGTTAGATTGTCTGGGAAAAGATCTTATGCAGTACATCAAGACTAGGACACAGTAGTTCTAAATTTACCTAATTTAGTGCTGCCATTGTTAATTCTTTGCTGTTAAGCCTATTTTCTTTGATTGTCCTGATACAAGACAGCTTTTTTTTTTTTTTGAAAGATATTTCTAAAAATAGAAGTACATGAGGTTGGAATGTGTGATAATGTACAAATATCCTGCTAACCTTCTCAGTGAATCGGGGATCAAGGAATCTCAGTGAACTAGCGCAATATCTGAACTTCACAAAGGAGGAGAGAGAAGAGAATTCAGGAAGGTGGAACACAGTTGTAGGAGATGGATTCGAGGTAACTCATTGTGTACCAGTATCTGACTAAGGACACTGTACTTCACAGTCAGAAACACCTGATCAGGCTCAAAGATGAGAAAAGGGAAAGGTAGCCAGTGAAGAGATACTTTTGCATGGTCGTATATCTTTGGATTAGAAGTGTCATTAAAATCTTTATCCTACCTTACATCATAAAACAGACCAAGAAATTTCCCTCGGGAATTCCTGATTATCTGATAATTTACGCACTAAATTTATTACAGTTTTATCTGATTCATGGAAGAGCATCATAAATGCTCTGTTCCATAGAATGCTTAGGTGCATTCCTCTTTCGTAGTTATAGTTGTATCTAAATTCTACTGAAGAAGGCATCAAGGCACCCTCCGTTATCCCAATCAGAAAACAAAAAGAACATAAACCATTCACCTTTTTGCTCTGGTGCTTTGGAGCCATTGGATTTAATTGGCTCTTCCTGCAGTTCAAAGGCTTTGTTGATGTTTTCGGACCCTTGCTCAGCTGGGCTAGGCTCTGCTTCTGACTTGTGCAACTGATCCAGCACTGCTTGCGCGATTGGCACCATCATGGCCGTGGTGGCAGTGTTGCTGATCCACATCGAAAGGAAGGCAGTCACAATCATGAAACCCATGAGCAGTCTGAAATACGGAGGGTTGAAAAGCCAGCTCAGAACTCAGAGGTGCAATGACTTTCTTATTACAAAGCTTTGGTTACAAATGTTAGGCTTGGAAAATCCCAACAATTGTGATCAAGAACGTAATTTGACCCTAGTCTGCTTTGAATAACTCAAGCAAGGGAAATTCTGTGATGTGCAGGGCCTCGTCGGATTCAAGCAATCCTTTTATCTTTTCCAATTTCAAGCAATTGTGTTTTTACCTTCTCATGACTAGGAATGGCTGTTACTCACAGGGCTGGTCTGACTCCAACGATCAGCAAGACGCGCAAAGCGATGCGCTTGTGTAGGTTCCAGTTCTCAACAGCAATGGCCACCAGCAGCCCCCCAATGAAAAGCATGTTGGTATCCTTCAAATATTCCCTGCAGACCTGTCATACAGAACAAGGGCAAGAAAGTAATGCTAAGAAGCAGCCTAAGTTTAAAGAAAAAGCAGCCAGAGTTTAAAGAAAAGGCCTTTTCTGAAGGAGGATCTTGTTCGAAACGTATCAGTGACTATGAACAGTGAATTTGTTTTGATTTCAGATTAGCAGCTCCACCCAGAGTTCATTTTAGATCCATGCAGATTTTCTGTGCTGGTTTGCTGTACATGCAGAGTACATAAGTCCCTGGGTAACAATAGTGCAATTTTCTACTGCTTGCATCACACTCCAGAAGACACTCGGGACATAATTTCAAAATAAGAGAAGCTGATCAATAAATACATAGGCAAACACGGAAGGTATGTCTTACTGTTGTTGAATCCATGACACTCATTAGTGGGAACAGCACGACAGGAAAAAAAGCTGTGACTGCCAATGGCAAGGCTTCTGTGCACCAAAATAGTGCCATCAATATGATAACATAAGCACATCTGGCTTCCTGATAGAAAGAGGGTAGAGGCAATAAGAACAGACTCACTTAAGCTTTGAGAGGGCCACAGCCCATGATTAAATCCCCCATCATCTGATGAAGGATTGTGGGGAAAGGCTGTTTGCTGCCCCTTTTCTCTCGCTTCTGTCTTGCAATGCAGATCCAAATCAAATGAGAAAATAGACAACAATCTTTTCCTCGCAGTTCTGACAGGATAGGAGCTGCACTACTTCCAAGTGATTTCTTTTGTGATCGAGCCTTCAATGAGGAAAGACAAGAAACTCAAGGACAAATGGATGACTTTGAACCCTTCGTGATAAGAGATTGGCAGTTCTTGCATAGACTTCTTGATTCTGCTGATGGAGGTATTTTCTTTTTAATTTATTTCTGTGTATGATGATTAAGTTGTGGGAAAAGTCATTGATACAGTCAAGGTTTATGCATTTTTTTCTTTGCAAGCTTCAGAATATTGCCCAGATGGAAGCCCAGCCAAGCCCAACCCACCCCAGCTGTTTTTAACAGCCTAGATTCCTTGTACTGTAAATACTTTTATCTATTTTTCATCAGATTTTTAGACTTACTGACAAACTGTCTGGTCACAGGTCAGTGTTAGCTTCTATTCGCTTTGAGTTGCTTCTTTTAAGCAAAGTGTGATCACATTTCATGTACTTTTTTTTTAATCAAACATTGATTTACTTCTGCTTTGGAGAGCAGCTCCAAGTTTTCTATGCAAATATTTAACTCTACACCAGAACTAGAAGGATTATTTCACAAGGCTGAGCTGGTAAAGAGAGTAAGAAAAAGAAACCATTGCAGAATATATTGTCATCTTCATTCTGAGACTGGCGCGATAATGGGAGCCAACACAGAGCCAAAGGATTTAGAGAGGGGGAAAAAAAAAAAGTGATTGTGTAATCTTGGATCAAGGATGTGCCCTAAAATATACTGGACAGTACAAATGCAAGTGTACTGATTCTTGATAAAACCAACAAAGCAAGAGACCCAGAAAACATAATGGCTGGATTACAGAAGATGAAATGAAGAAGCCAAAATAGCAGTCATCTGGATCAGACTTCTGATGCTTTAGAGCTTGGGACTGCTGAGTATGGCACAGAAGTTACAGAGCTGGTGAAGGGAAAAGATGAGCAGAGGAGCTGAACAGCGGAGATGATACAGAGCAGCACTGTTAGAGATGTAAAGGTAAAAGAGATTTCTGAAGAGAGAAAAAACTGCTTTTTTTAGCCTGAATTTTAATGGAAGCAATAGAAACGGTAATCAAACATCTCACTGAGCCCTGAAACTAATTTCTCCTTGCGGTGATCCTTTTCTTCCCACTCTGTGTTAGCAAGAGAAGCCAGTGGGTTCTTCCTGAGAGAGCCTGGCAGGTCATTGGGACATATTTTGTAGGCCCAGGGGTTATTCTCTTGCAAGCTGCTGTGAGCAGCCTTACAGCAAGCGCTGGAATAAGACTTTCCAGCAAGTCAGTGGTCCTGGAAGTCACTTGCTCATTCTTCTGCCTTTAGATGAAATCTCTAGTGTTGGCTGCTCTTGTTTATTCTAGTCTCAAGTGTTATGAGGTTATAGGACAGGTTAATTGCTCAACAGAAGGGACGTGCAAAATTTTTACCTTTGAATTGTCTGTTTCTAGCCCTTCATGCTGAAGTACAAGCTTTTGCTGCCTAGCAATATCACTGTGTACAATTCTAACATCAAAAACCCTCCTACAGGCTCTGAGGGGAGAAAAAAACACGTCCAGGGCTCTCAATCTTGCTGCTGTAGCTGATTGTTTAGAAAGCCGAGAGAGTCATTTTCAAGCAGGAACTGAAACAGGATTGCCAAATTATTCCACAGGCAAATCCAAAGACCTGTTGTGTGCTAACACTGCAAGTAGGCTTGAACTTAGTGGCCTCAAGGAAGCTCAGTTTCTGGCTGCTTTAGAGCCCTTCTGATTCAGTAAGTTAACTTATTTTTGTCTATGAGAAGTTAACTAGCAAAAAATTACTTTTTTGTTTTTCTTTTCAGTAAGCTTTTAAGTGATAGTTTAAGCTGTTTTATTTGCATAGTGATGGAATAGGAGGATATGCCTCATCAGTTGCCACACTTCACCTCAAGCCAAGGCTGTTTGGTCTGTTTTGCAGCCCTCTGCTCTCAAGAGACTTTGGAAATACTCGGATAAAGAGCAGCAGGAAAGAAGGGAATTGGAGAGAGGCTGCACAAAAAGACAAGGATCAGGAGCTAGGGGAGTCGGGAAAGAGCCTTGAAGAAGGAGGAAGGAAACTCCGAGTTAGGAATTCAGGAGACGAGGAGGCAGGGAGAGCAGAGAGAGAGAGAGGATTTGATAGCCAAAGAGCAGTGACGAGAGAGGGAGATTGAGATGAACTATTTAATGATACTGGCACTGGAATAAGGACCTGAAGGGCAGAGGCTACAGCTGTCTGTATGAAGGCGTTCTGTGTGGGACAAAATGAGCCAGGGCAAAGAAGGAGCAGAACGTGACACTGTGGGCTCTCAGTCCTTGTATGATCAGTGTCTTAGTAGTAGCTGCTCCAAGATTCTGTATTTTACTTTTTCTCTGAAGGAATTATGAACAAAACATCTTCAAAAACTTGACATTTTACATTTTAAATCATTGTTTTAAAACATTACATGAATATGGTAAAGAGTGGAATGCATCCTCTTTTTTTTTTTTTTTTCCCGTTGCTTTTCAGGATAACTTGTTCATTTAGCCTAGAAAAATCTCTCTCCTGTCTGGCAACAGCAACAGCAACAACAAAGTATTAGAAGAGAGTGAGGGTTGGATACTTCTAGAAAATCAGCAGAGGGGTTAAAATTTTGCCATGCACAGGTATGAGCTTCAGCGCACAGAGTATTTTGCTAAATCAGTTAGATGTAAAGCAAAAGATACAAAATATAGATATCATTGTCTGTGCTTCTAAACTACACACGGATGTATCTGCTTATCCTTCTAGGTCATATTGCTTTTATGCCTTTCTAGTATGAGTAGTCAAAGAGGGTACCCAGAGAAAAGGCTGTTCGAGCAGCAAATGATGTAACTGCCTCTGAGAAGGAAGCGACGTGTTCTCTTTGGTTCTGCCACTGAAAAGGAGCAATTCTAAGGAGAGATTTGGCTCTCAAATCCATTTTTAAAAGTTCTTACCTGGGTAGGAACAGCCAGAGGCAAAGGAAGAAGGAAAATAGGTGTCAGGACAGTAACCAAGTAGTTCCTGTAGGCTAGAAGCACTTGCCACACGCCAGCCATGGTGCTGGAGCTAGCCCAGTGCTGAAAGGTCCCGAGGTCTGTTGAGGGACTATATAAATAGGCTGAAATATTAAACATTGACCTCTGGAGGTTGGGTGTTGTTTTTGGAACTGTAATCAGAGAAAGAAGGAAGAGAACAAAGAAGGGAGGGGACAGCAAAAGAGTGACAGTCCAGGAACTTTCTTAAGACAGTCTTTGCCTGGTAAATCCAGGAGAGAATTAACTCCTTGTTGTCCTTCCAGCTTTATTAAGCATAGATAGGCAACTGTAATGATCCTGCAATGTTCTGAATCAAAACCCGTGTTCAAGCTTTTATTACTAGGAACCTTACCTAATGAATAATAAAGTTCTGGCATTCAGTAGTTCTTTCCTTAAATAGATGCAGTTATTTTTCCGGTAGAAAGAGAAACTGTTCCCTCTATCATCAGTTCAAGTTTGTTTTAAGAGTGAATAGAAATTTTAGAAACATATCTCATGTATTGCACTCATATGTAAAGACGAGGGACATTTCCCCCCCCTCATCCTTGTAGTATCCACTGAGAAACTCTTTTGGCAGCAAAATGCACTAGGGCAGAGCTCACCAGGTGTCCCATTGTGGCCCTATTCCGAAAGGATTTACAGTGCCAAGCACCAGAACAGGGGCACCCATGTCCTTACATGGCAAAGACCATCGTTATAACAGGGCTGTTTTCTCCCCTATTTTGAAAGGAATAGGGGAAATGAGGGAGGAACTGATTTTTGACTAGCCCTAATAACATGATAGTTGTTTATGTTATAAGAAAGATTTAGGACCAAAGAAAGAAAGCAATAGCTCTTTCTACCTCATTCAGTTATATCTGGTTTGGCTGGGAAAGACTTGGCTAGACTGCAGCACCTTGTGATGTTTAATTTTTATTTGTTTCCACCTTTATGATCTTTCAGGTTTTTAAGCACAGCCTAGGTGTGTTTCAGGGTCTTAAAAATAAAAGAGGCAGTTGTTGAGAAATTACTAGTAATTGTTGTCCCTGTTCCAACAGCCATTCAAGATGCAGGCAGCAAATGACCTGAACCCACAAATGTGCAGGACAGGAATTGAAGTTTTGTTTTACTGAATTGCAGGACAGCCTTTCACTTGTGGTCTACAAACAAGTGAACCTTGAGCACCTGCTCCAGCTATAACTCTATTTCTCAGAACTTGCTGTTAGCAACCTGTAACTTTTCTTTTTCCAGAATTTTACTCAAAATTGCTGTTTACAATGTAAAAACAATCATTTCACTTTTACTCAGCTAATTTCATTTCTTAGCCAGGATGAGAGGTGCTGAAAATGTGAGTGCTGTGGATATGGGGAAGGGAGGTTTGAGAACAACAGAAGTTTTGGTTAGAATTGGCACTTTGCTAAAAGCCCTAAATCAGGGGATAATTTGAGGAATACAAATCTTAATACCAAATAAACACTAGCATTTTTTAACCTATTTCATTGTCATATTGTTTCACCATCGCTTAGGATCAATGACAATGTCCCTGATCTGGAACGCAGGCCAGTCTGCAACCGGAACAACATCCATGGGGAGTCTGTCCACTGCCATTTGGACCCTCTTTCTCTCCAAGCTGTCACAGCTGAGCCCTGCAAAATGAATGATTTGCATTGTCACCAGGATTTGCCTGTGTCCCATGAACATTCCCTCAGTGCTGTATCCCATGAACATTCCCTGCATGCCGTATCCCATTAACATTCCTTCAACAGTTTCCGTGGAGCGATGCCAGTTGACACTACCCCAGAACTGCCCTGGTTTCCAAGAGCTGGTTAATGAAACACTTTGCAGCCAAGGAACAGCTCGAGTCTGGTCTGCGGAGCTGTTCTCGGAGGCAGCACGAACCTTCGTAACACGGCCAAGGCCCGTGTGCATGAGAGCCGGTAAGTGTCTGTGGAAAGGAAGTATTTCCTAATTTCTAGGAATTTATGATGCTTTCAAGGCGATTAGTAACATTTAGCAGCTTCTAGCACTTTGTGGACTAAAAAATAGTAATAATAATAGTAAAAGAATGAAGGTAGGTTTAAAGATTGAATGATGTCGTGATTTGTAGCCCCAGTGTAGTAGGGCTGCAGGGAGCGCGGGCTCCGGCGCGGCCGCAGGGGCGGAGCGGGCGCGGGCGGGCGCAGCGAGCGGCGCCGCCTCCCACCGCCATGACCATGGCCGCGCCGCCGGAGCCCCCTCCGGCCTCCGAGCCCCCGCCAGCCGCCAAGGCCCCCGGCCGCCGCCTGGCCGCCGTGGAGCCGCTGCTCTTCCTGGCCACCGTGTCGCTGGGCCTGCAGGGCCCGCTGGCCACGCAGTACCTCTGGGACCGCCTGGGCGCTGACCTGGGCTACAGCAGAGGCAACAGCAGCAGCGCTGATGGCTGCACCGAGGGCCCCGGCGCCAACGGCAGCACCGACACCCTGCAGCGGGTGGGAAGCGGGTGGCTCCGTGGAGAGTTGGACCCCCCAGGGTAAGCAGGTCGCACCGCCTTATGTGTGTTTTTCTTTTAGGAAGTGGAGACTCTTGTCTCCCACTGGAATCTCTACATCAACCTGGGAGGCTTCTTCGTGGGTCTCTTCTCGGTGACGCTCTTTGGGCCATGGAGCGACAGCGTAGGTCGCCGGCCGGTGCTCATCCTGCCTGCAGTTGGCATGGCCATGCAAGCGGCCATCTACCTTCTCGTCATGTACCTGCGACTGCACGTCGGCTTCTTTCTCCTTGGACGCATTTTGAGCGGCCTCACAGGAGACTACAACCTGATCCTGGCCAGCTGCTTCGCCTACGTGGCCGACACCAGCGCGGCACGCGCGCGCACGTTCCGCGTGGCCGTGCTCGAGGCCTGCCTCGGCGTAGCGGGCATGTTAGCCAGCATTGGGGGTGGCCAGTGGCGCAAAGCCCAGGGGTACATCAACCCCTTCTGGCTCGTGTTCGCTGCCAGTCTCGCTGCTGCTCTCTATGCTGTTTTCTGTCTTCAGGAGTCGGTGAAGCAGCGGAAACCAGCCAAGCTCTTCACTCTCAGTCATTACATGGCCGTGTACAGGCTCTACACCACTCCAGAACGCCAGGGCTCCAGGCAGAAGCTTGCGCTCTACTCCTTGGCTTTCTTTCTTATTGTCACTGTACACTTTGGAACCAAGGACATCTATGTTTTGTATGAACTTGGCTCTCCTCTGTGCTGGGCTTCTGATCTCATCGGGTACGGTTCAGCTGCCAGTTACCTGGCTTACCTGAGCAGCCTAGCAGGGCTGCGGGTGCTGCAGCTGTGCCTGGAGGACACCTGGGTGGCAGAGTTAGGACTCATCTCCAATATTTCTGGATTGGTTGTGATGTCTATTGCTACTACAACTCCACTGATGTTTACAGGTGATGCCAATTCTTAGATGCTGCTATCTCAAGGGATTAACTTAGAGATATCAGAACATGCAAGACAGCAGTGTGCTCTAGGGAGAAAATCACATGGAAGAAGCTTTGCCTCTGCTTCAGCCCACAGAACTAGGACTTGCCGACAGCAAATTTGGCCGAGCACTGATGAAATTGCAACCATGTAGATTCAACATCATTAGATTTTCAGAAAGCCACACAGGTGGCATGTATGCCTGCAGAGACTAAAGACCAATTGTGAAAAGGAGGGTGAACTGGGACTAAGCAGTAGCTGAGAGAAGCAGATAGGGGCTGTACATGTATGGAACTGACTTTGGAGACTGTGAGGTTTAAGTCACTATAGCTTGAGCTGAGCTTTCTCTAATGTGTCATGTCTTGTTCACAGGTTATGGGATGCTGTTCCTTTCCATGGCAGCCACCCCAGTCATCAGAGCCAAACTCTCCAAGCTGGTGAATGAGACAGAACAGGGTAAGGAATTAGGCAGATTCTGAAACACTGGCCTCTTGGAACTGTGCCACAAAACTGCTTTGAGAAGTCAAGACTTCTCTAGCTCCTTCATGTTCTTTTAATGTCCACTGTGAGGCCCTGGGTGACACTTTAGTTTGTTAGAACAGTTGTCAGTTATCACTGCTGTAGACGTTATCATCTTGAAAATGCAGCATAAGAAAAAAAAAAGCAAGATGAGAAGTATTGCATTCAAGCTCAGGAATGGGTCATTTCCTGGCCTGTTGATTTCCAAACCTTTCATGAGGAGCAAAAATTAAAATAGATTTTATAACGTGCTAAAAACAGTGATTTCCCCTAGCATAACTCTCTTCTGTAGATCAGTAACAGTGGGTAGAAGCTCAGTCTTGTTAGAGAGTTATATCATTGACCGTGGTGAAAGATCACGGACAATCCACAGTAATTTGCTTTAAGAGGCCATATGTGCTGTTAAGATCTGCCTTGAAATACCTCTGCAGCTAGAGAGAGGGAAGAAGGGATGTGAGATGGGAGGGATCCAGAAGTGACTTTGTAGAACTGTTTCTTGCATTAGCTTGATGGTGGCATATACTTGATACCTGGTTTATGATGCTAACCCTGCAAAAGGCAGTGTCCTGCTACACTTAATGTTTAACAAGTGATAAGATGTGCTTGGCAATAAACAGATATAGATAGCCTCTTCTGAGGCATTTACAATCCAACTGATACATAATGTCCCTGCACGGTGCTGGTGGTACAAATTCTGGAGGTCGGTGGGGTAGTCTGGGCTGCAGAGGAGCTGAGCCTGGCCTCTTTGGCTGGCTTGGCCAGGCGCAGCAGGCCTGGCCTCTGCTCACAGCTCTTGCCTCACCACATTATACACTGCAGACACCAGTTTTCTGATCAAAAGTGCAAACATTTCAGAAAGATTCATGAATACCATTGAAGGGGGTAATGTGGTAAACACATTTAGATGTTCCTCAGGTGGGTCTGTCTTATCATTAACTTTTTAATCGTTTTTTTTTGCAGGTGCTCTCTTTGCTTCTGTTGCCTGTGTGGAAGGGCTGTGTTCACTTGTGGCTTCAGGAGTGTTCAACTCTCTCTATCCTGCTACTCTGCACTTCATGAGAGGGTTCCCCTTTCTCTTTGGGGCACTGATTCTTCTTATTCCAGCAGCTATTATTGGGTAATTTGCTTTCTATTTTTAAACTCTGCTGGAAGACCTCTGAACTGTAATATTAAAATCACTATTTATTCTTCATAGGACAGGAGTTCATTATAGATTTTTAAGGTGTGTTTTCAGTTGTGCTTATGGAAGGGAGTTTAGTGCCCTAGTAAGTGGAGGTGCAAGTCCATTTCTTCAAGCATCTGAGTTGTAGGGATAAACCTGCACCCCAAGTAATTCAACTGTCTATACTGGGTGTTTCAAAGTCTCACTCCACTTCTAGCACTGAATCCAGACTCTGGAGTTAGACTATATGTACTGTCTATAAAACTCTGCATGGAAAAGAGCATCTCAACCTCTAGCAGCTCCTGGCAGGGTCATTTCTGTTACTGTGTAAAACTAAAACTCACCTGGAGTAAAGAAGTTTGTGTTCCTTCCTAGGCTCTAACTCTGTTCTTTCTTTCTTAGGTTAATAGAAGTCTGGGACTCGCACCTTGCATATCGTCACTTCTCACGTTCTTCCATGTCACTTACAAACAGCTGAGGAGTGACCCAGCACCAATGACTGGGCTGGTTCAGCAGCATCCATTCCAGGACTGCTGGAGGTTCTCCCTTTGGAGAACGGATCGGTGTGCGAGGGACACCTTGGTTATCCTTGTTCATTTTTTAAATGCTGAGTGATTGAAAATCATGGCTCCAGTAGGGACTTGATTTGCAAATATGTTCTGTTGATTTGTCTGTGAGAGAAAACCCAAGAAACTCGGACTCGAAAGCTAATCAAGAATAAAAACTATTGTTGGACATTTGCAAGGCCAGTTAGTATTTCCTTTCCTTTTTTTCTTTTTTCCCTTTATTTCTTTTATTTGAGGTTTTTGTGGCATGCTTTTAGTGATGGGAGCGGGGTGGAATTCTCTGTTAAATGCCAAGCATGCTCCCAAGCTGTTGGTGTGTGAGATATACAGAGCACCCCTGAAGCGGACAGGTAGCCCAAGGGCTATGCTGCCAAGGAAAGTGATCGGTGTTCCAGACCAACTGTGACTAACAGAATCACATAAATGTCACAGGCCATGCTAGGCTCCTGCAAAAATCCTTGTGGTAAACAGTAGTTGGTCACAGGAGTGCCGTTCTTGCCACTATTTGATAAAGTGATTTTCATTTCACAAGTAAGAGAGATCCTCTATGGCACCTAATCCACAAAGTGCTTGTAGTTGCGAGGGTCGGTGACACATCCTGTTTCTCCATGTGCCACTCAGACTGGGACTTCAAATATCTTTATGAGCAGAGCTGAGAGGTGAAGATGCTGAACTGCAACCTCGTACTCTTGTTGATAGTGGCTAAAACTGACAAGAGTAAGGATAGAATTGACAATATTGACCCCGCCTAGAGCACTGAAAGACCTGGGAAACAACTGCGGTGTTTCTGCAGTCCATCCTTGTTGGTAGCCTGAGCTGGTGTGGGAACAGGACTGGTATCTTTAGAGGTGGAATTCTGCATTGTCGGGGGGTGATTTTGTGTCTACGACCTCTCTTGGATCTCTCTTCTCAGGAGAGGTTGATGCCAGCAAGCCACTGCTGTCCCTAATTGCCCAAACCCCAGTGTTCCTAACAATTCTTTCGAAAGCCTTAAGCATTGCCTCATAACATTTTCTTCAAACTGAAATAAAGCAGCAGTTCTGATGATGATGATGAGCGTGTGCTCATCCAGAGGTATAGGCAATAATGTCCTTCCTATGAAATTGCTTAGCAGACATGTTACTTCTAGCATTAATAACATCTCCATTTTCTTTTATGGCTCATAAAAAAGATAACTTTTGTGGTACAGCTGCTTGCAATTTGTCCTTGTCTTGTTCAGTGCTTATCTCTCTGTTATTTTCATTCTTCACTCTGCAGTTAAGAATTTGCAGTAAAGAAGCAACAGCAGGAAGTTATCTGCTGTGTGGGGAATTAATATGCCTGGGCCCCAAGCCAGGGGGAATGCAGTTTTGGGACTTAACAAGCAGCTATAACCTGCTTTTCCTGAATACCAAAGTAAAGCTTGTAGCAGTGCCTTGTCTGTAACCCATCCTTAAATACTAAGTGAATGTGAAACGCTGATGTACAACGTTGTTCCTTGCTCATTAGGAATTTGTTGATAAGCGCAGGAGAATTTGGGAGTGAGGAGACAGAACATGGAGAAGTAAGGAAGTTTTAAGAACTTGGTGTTACTCCACTTGGTCCTTGTAGCTATGCCAGTAGACATAACTCAAGCAGGACTTATGTGATTCAAAAACTAAGCCCTGAATTAGCTTCCAGCCAGAATGGGCTTTGCTGTGAATGTTTGGTTAGATATCTGTGGTTGAACTGGTCGAGAAGTAAATCTCTTCACTAGCAGAGCCAGTGGGTTCCAGTGCTACCAGTTGCTAAACATTACACAGTGAAGTGAAACTTGTGTACAGGCTCTAGTTCCCCGTTTATTTATCATTGTGCTTGCAGAGAAGTTCAACAGGATCTATCATGCTCTGTACAAAAAATAAAAGGGTAAGGGAGGGGAAGAAAAAGAAAAGGGTTTTATGCTCTCCTTCAAGACTATAACCCTGTAGCAAATATGTGATCCCTGTAGTGTGACTGTGGGCAGCAGGCAGAGTGCAGCGAGCTACACCCGACCATGCAGAGATGAGCATGAAGCGTGGGTCCTCACAGAGAATAATGTCTGGAGAACTTGAGTCCCCTGGTCAGCATGTCTTGCCCCATGAGAGGGTGAGAAAGGTGATGGCAAGAGAGGGAAGCACGTGGCACAAACAGAAAGGAGGTGAGAATTTAGAGTACAAACCACATTTATTGATAATGGCCGGCAGAACAACTTTAAAGACTTTCTGATAAGACATGACAAAGGAATAAGAAAAGGTGAGAAGCATTTCTCCCTTCAGGATCTTCTGCCCCGACTCGAAGGGGTTGGGAATGGGATGCTTTGCAAAGAGTTCATTGGGATGAAGGTAGTAGAATGATAAGAAAACAGGAAGAGTTACAGTTTGAACAGCTGGAACAAGGAGTGGGATCTGATTTCAGGCGAAACCAGCTAAACTGTAGAAGACAACTAAATCTACTCTATATTAAGTGTGGGTGAAGAGGTTAAATGATGGAGAGCTCCTGAGAAACTATAAGCCCTTTTTACACAAGATTCTTGCTTCTAGTATCTTTCTGGGATTTTTGTATAGTATTGCAAGCAACAAAATCTTTAGGACTCTTTGTTCCAGAATCTCCATCAGTGGGCATGGAGGCCTTGACCTTCAACCGGTGACTCAAAACTTTTCCCTGAAGTAACTCACATAAAAGCCCTGTGGTTTTTATCCTTCGGTATATTCACCTTTGGGCTCATCTGCTGTCTTCCTCTTATTTAATCTGAAGATTAGCTGGATTCTGTTTCTGATTACTGCTGGGCGGATATGGCATTAACCTTCTTCCTCCAGAAAGCAGAGATGCCATTAACTATGAATTGGTAAGAACTGTCCATAAAGATGTGATTAAGCACCTGAATTTAACATTTTCTTTTGTCTTTCCTCAGATATGCATAAACCTGAGCAAATGCTTGTGTTCCTGAAAGTAGAAAGGTAGAAAGGCTTCATGGAGAGCCAGGAGAAGGACAAGGTGACTCGACTGCTGGGCTGGAGCATGGCTGAGCCTCCTCATTCCCTCCTGAAAGGTAAGGATTATCCTGAGCAGGGACTGGCTGAGGAGCTTTCTGCGTTCTGTTCTGCCGGGGGATACATGAGCCAGCTGCCCAGAGTGTCTGGGCAGGCTGGAGTTACCTGGCCATGGGTTTGCTCCTTGGAGGAGGACTGTGCTGTGGGGAGGACATCAGGCTCAGCATCAGAAAAGACATCTCAACGAGGTGGAACTACAATTTCAGGTCTCAACTGCAAAATGGTACCTTGTTGAGGGCCTGCTCACCTTCCAAGGAGGTGTGAGGAGGAGGCCAGAAGGTCCCGTTGAGGTGCGCCTGGCCCCTCAGCTTCGTGCTGATAGTGACACAGCCAGTCCTGCTCTCAGTCCATGCTCCTGCCTAGCAACCTCCCCCTGGGCTTCAGAAAAGGAGTTAGAAGAAGGGACACAGGAACAGTCACTACCTGGCATTGCATCCAGCAGAGGACAGGGACGACCCTGAGCTTGGGGACTGTAGCCAGGGCTATCAGGTAAGTGCCAGTCAGCAAGGAGGAGAGCCAGCTCCTGTTCAAAGAACAAGCCTTAGGAAGTCTGTAGTGCAGAACCAACAACAGAATAACAGAATAAAACATAGCTAGTGTATATAGTAACTCCTCAGGTACAGCACAGCAACTACCATCTTCCGTATTTGCATGGTGATATATTTTCAGGACTCCCAAACCAGCCTCCTGTACCCTGTATATAAGGACCTGGTCAAGTGGCAAAGCTGAGACGTCAGGCCAACAGGTTGCTTTCAAAGCACTTCTTGCAACAACCCTGTGGAAACTTCCCTTGATCTAAAACTAAGCTGTGGCCAGAGCTAAGAGCACAAAGTGGTTTATGCAGCATGAGGAAGGAAAGGCCTCAAGGAAGGCAAGAACTCGAGTGCTGAAGGGGCAATAATGAGGAAGTGTCTTCCCAAACAAATGACAAGGCCCTGGCCCTCCCTGCTGAATGCATTATCTTCCCCAAACATGAGGATTTCCTTGGGCCTTAGCTACTGTTTGCCCTTTCCTCTCTGAAGCTACCGACCTCAATGATATTCCCTGGGTTCCCAGCAGAGGCTATAAGACGCTCGCAGGCTCTTTCAGCCACTATTCTCCATCCTATGTCTTGCTGTGACCCCTCATTACCCTTCCAGCTTACAGTACTTAGAGGATCTCTGCTCTAGGGCTGCATTTTTTTGGTGGTGCTGCAGCTCTTTGAGTAGGATTTGGGCTGTGCCTGTCTCCTGTGCGCTCGCTGCACTGTGGAGGCATAACCTGAATATCCTGAAGGGAGGATGTGAAAGGCAACTGGTCCCTCCTTGAGGGGCTCCACTCAGGTCCTGGGTAAGGGAGTACTGGCCAAGTGCTAAAGGTTTTCATTTGGAGGAAAAGAAGGACTAGAGCCCCATGACTGCACCAGTCACAGGCCTCATATCAAGCCAAGAGCTGGGTCAGATTCAGAGGGAGGGAGACTGTTGGGCACCAATAAAATGTAGGAAAAGTCTAGAGGGAGAGATTTGGCCCCACCAGAAAAAGGGTCATGTGGAAGATGTCTGGAGGGAGCGAGGCAACTGTGTTGTTTCTAGGTCTGCCCGTGGGAGGGCGAGCAGTCCAGGCCATTCTCTGACCCAGCTGAAGAGTCGCGTGAGGAACGGCCCTGGAGAAAGCGGATGATTTTGTCAATTGTGGCCTCCTGGTACTCATGGGACCATCTGTGTTGGAGGGGAAAACAGTAGTTAAACTTTCTGTTGTATGGGCCGCTGCAACATAGCTCAGATGTTGGGCCATGGGCCAAGGATCCCCTTTTCCTACATCCAGTCCAGCTTTCCAGTAACACCCCTTTTCCCTGTGAAGGTGGAGGAACACTAGATGCTCCAGGAAGACCCTCTGGATCCCATCACAGGACTGCAAACAATTTGGAAAGCCAACTTGGAGCACTGCTTCCTTGCAGAGAAGCAGGAAGTGAAAGGTACCCAGCATGGTTGGAAGGAACAGCAAGCTCCTGCACCATGGGTGGTGGTGATGAGTGTCTTCCCAGTGGAGAGGGGGCAGAAAACCCTGTTTATCCAGGTAAGTCCCAAGTGCAAAAGCAGCAGAAGGTTCACGGTGGGGACCTTTGCTCTCTCCATGCTCTCAAGTGACTCACCTCCCCTTTGGTTTGCTCTGCCTCCCTCGTCCGTTTCCCCTGATCTAGTGCTCTTTGCTGCTATTTGAGCAAGCTGCCCTTCCCAGGTGCCAAGGCACCCCATAGCACGGGCTACTCTTACTTACTTGATGCCATTAAATTTCAAGACAGCTCTCATGTCTTCAGGAAGCGTCTGTGGATCGGGCCACTCAAAATGATCTGTGACTGGCACAATGTTCTTTCCAGCGTTAAGGGCTGTCACGATCTCCTGTGGGTACATGCAGTGCTCAGACTGTGGCCTGCATCAGTCCATCACCAGCCCATTCCTCCTCCAGCTCACGCCACGCTCCCATTTTCTGGCATCTCTTACCTTGTGCACCCAGTCCTTGCATTCAGGGTCTCCCATGCACTTATCCAGTGCATTTGGCGAGAGCACCAGCACGAAATTGCGGGCATTCATGACACTCTGGGTCAGTTTGTCCTCAAACTTCCCTGCCTCCAGCTTCTCCACGTCGATGAAGACACTGAAGCCGTGCAACTGCAGGTGGACCTTCAGCAGGCTGGTGGTGAGAGGAGACAGCGTCGCCAGGAGCACTCTGCCTGCGTTTCATGCACTCTCCCACCACCTCAGCCTGGACACTGGGAAACAGAGAAGCAGGAAGAGGCTTCTGCAGAGCACAGCAAGGTCCTTGAGATGTCAGCTGCCAGCCCTGCCTCCCTGCTGCAGGTATTTGGGCTTTGGCAGGAAAACAAGGAGTAGGACATTAACTCCCTGCTGTGATCCTCTATAGCCCTCTGAATACGGGATAAGAGAAGGTGTCAATGTCAAAGAGGGACAGAATGGCAATTATGGGACTGCAAATTATCCTGTTAGTCACGCAACTTTTGGCATTTGTTGTCCCTGTTTGCATTTTGGCTTTTGGCACCCGCTGCCCTTCCTGCTTTCCCACCAGCTGCGGCGCTCCCTGTCTCGCCGTGCAGCTGGCTCAAGTCTTTTTGTGCAGGCGGCTGGAGGCTCTTTGTACTCCCATCACCAACCTGTTCGTGTCTGGGCTTTAACCCAGCGCGATGATGTTGCCCACCTGGCTAGCTGCGACCCCGTGCTCCTCCGGTAGCTGATAAATACATCAGTCCCACTGGCTGAAACTTGCAGCGTTATAGGGGAGTGAAGCATTTCTAAACAAAGCGAACGGCAACAAAAAGTTTAAAAGTGCCCAGCAATTTATCCCAACCCACCCCAGCCTCCAGACTTGCCCCTTGGCCCCCACCCGCCTGCCCTGAGCCCGCACCCCGGGCAGCAGAGAGGATGCGGACGCGGTGGAAACCCATGTTGATGTGGCAGTCCTCCTGCAGCTGCTGCTCCGTCACGCGGTGCAAGAGGTTGCGATTGATGCCACACGCCAGGAGGTTGTACGTGTACTGCCGAAACTTGGGGTCGATGCTGCCCAGCCAGTCAGCCAGGTTGCTTTGGTCGCAGGTGGAATAGTTGGCGAAGGTCTTGAGTTCCGTCAGCTCCCGGAAAAACCTGGCAGAGCAACAGATGAAAGTGTTGAGCGGGGAGGGAGGAACGCTGAACCAGGTAAGGCCTAGAGATGCTTGATAACATACGGCTTTTATCTGCACAGAACAGTGCTCTTAGATGCTCATTCGATAAAGAATGAACAAAAGAAGAGAAGAAAGAGGCCAAGCAGCTGCATGACCCTGGGAGCATTGATGCAGGACACCGAGCCCTGAGGAGCTCAGTCAAGGGAGGTAAGTTCCCTTTTTTTTTTTCTGGGCAATACACAGGATCCCACCTTGGTTTCTCTGCCAGTTTCTATGGATAGTCACTCGCCATGCCCACCTCTCTGGGGCATTGCCCCATTGCAGGAATCCTTCTGGGCCTGCGTACTGCACCTGTAATCCAGGTCTCCCTTTTCAGGATCTCTGGTCTTGCCTTTGTGGGAAGAGCGCAGGTATTTTTCCTGCCTCTGCCCCGGTGCTGATTGCCAGGGAGAGGCCAGTGTGTGCTAGGAGTGCTCCTGGGGTAGAGTTCCTACCTTTTCCGAGTGATGCTGGAGTCCATCCCCAAATCCTCCTGCAGCTCCTTCTCCGTCAGTCGCAGGAGTATGTCCCCGTCCACCTGGTGGTCCTGTCGAGAGAAGCCCAGGCAGGGCTTTAGGGAGTGCAGAACCTCAAGGAGGGGCTACAGAAAGCTGCCCCTTGTGAGAGACACCTCAGGGACCTGAGGGGCAAAAGGAGCCACCCAGCTGTCCCTCCCCTGCCACGTGCCCTACCAGGAAGCTCTGGCAGTACTTGTTGAATCCAATCTGCTGTAGCCACGTTTGCACCTCAAAGGTTTTCCAATTGGGAACGGTGGGCAAGATGCGCCGAGGCACCTCCTCCCCTATCATGCGCAGCACTTTTTTGGCCAGGGAGGAGATGGTGCCACTGGTGGAGTAGCACACGATCCTCTTCAGGCTCTGTGTAGCCCCAATCTCGCTGAAAATCTGCGGACGCAAAGGGAAGACCCATAACTTCTCCTGCCCTTCCTTGCCCCCACAACCTGTGCTCGACCATCCTCAGGCCAAGATACTCAGAGGGCTCAAAAGGGAGCAAAGGACACTGAGATGTCCCCTTCCCTTTGGCATCTTCTTCCTGCTGGCCAACCTACCCTTTACCTTTGTTTTCTTCTGCCTGGTTTTGATGGCAGCCTCTGTGCAGAGGTAGAAGGCAGCGATGCACTGGGCCTCCAGCCGCGAGCTGTCCAGCAAGGGTACCAGGCGCTGCAGGTCGGCGGCTGTCCTTCCCTGGCTGTTGTCACTGCTGTCCAGCATGTCACACGCAAACTGCCCTGGGTCCAGAGAGGCGATGAAGGGCTCCACCAGAGCCAGCGTCCCTGAGCGCTCCACCTCCTTCTCGATCTCTTTGTTGGTGGCCAGCACCGTGATGGCCAGGCATGCGTGCAGACGGATCAGCTCATCATCCCTTGAGAACACCAATGGGAAGAGCCACTCTGCCGTCTTCTTCTCGATCATGAGGCGCTGGTTGGCCTGCCCACCGTACATGGCACAGTTGGCCAAGGCCATGGCACAGTGACGCAGCACCACAGGGTCTGTCCAGCGGCACCAGTAAAGGATGGCATCCAGGCCTCCATCAGAGATGAGCTGGAAACACGTCTCCTCGGTGTGTTTGAACATATGCTCCAGGATGCCAGAGGTGCTCTGCGCCAGCTGGGGAATGTCTCGTTCCTTTGCTAGATTCAGGATCACCCCCAGACCAATCCGAGCAATCCGGTCCCTGGAGAAAGGAGAAACAGAGGCAAGTAAGGGGCAGATGGCCGTGCAAGTAGCGAGAAAGTACCTCACTGGTGAACTCCTTCAGATCTCAGTGACATTTACCCTGTGACAGACCGATGTTTCCCCGCAGGCCCTGCTGTCCATTTTCATAGAGGAGCTTGTGATAGGACAATATGTGGGACCCTGTGACAGGGACTCCCTTTTGCTCTGCTGAAGAGGTGCAGAACAAGCAACAGTGCAGGTAAGATAATGCCAGGCAAGGAACAGATCTGTTTACTCAGCTGTCCTGGGGTGTAGGAACTGCTCTGTGTTCAGAGTGAAAACTTGTTTGCCCCTGACCAGCATCATGACCTGTCTGCTTTCCAGCTTGGTACCAAGCACAGGACAAGGGGCTGCACCTGGGGCTGAACGATTGCTCCCACGGTTGTCAGGTTGCAATCCAGGCCTTGACTGATGCTCAAGTGCCATGAGCAGCAGGGTCCAACACTTCAGCAGCCTTATGAGGTAAAGGCAGCAGATCAAGCCCTGTGCTGCCGTGTGCTCCACATGCAGCCGTCATGTGGCCAAGACGTGGCCGTTCTGCTGCCTGCTTGGACAATTGCAAGGCCCGCTCTTTGAAGACAGGGAAACAGCTTCCATGTGACCAGACATACTTGTTGCGTAACTGAAACCACACATACCCTCTGGCTGACGTGTGTGCAGCCTCTTGGGACTGTGACAACTGCATTTCACTCATATCGCTGTCCCAACAAGGTCAGTGTGGCAGGGAGAGGCTACCGGGCCCTTGTGAAAGGAGGGCACGGGTTTGCAAAGTGCCAGGACCAGTGTGTGGGTTGCAGCGATCTCCCTGCCCAGTGCTCTTGGGTGCAGGACTGGCTGTGGCGATACGCTCCACGTTGGGCCTTTGAAACAACTGCCCTGGTGCTGTGGCGGATGTGCTCTGAGTTGGCCTAGATCTTCCTTGTGTTGCTTGTGGGACCCAAGACCCTAAGGCAGGTCAGTGTCAGGCTGGGGTGGTGGTGGGGATGAAGACACACCAGCATCTCTGTGCTGACGGGCCGGAAGGCGTTTCTGGGAAGACAGTGGCCTGCACAGCTCACGCTGACCTTGGGCTGGATTTGGCAGCAAACGCTGTGGAGAGCTCTGGAAAAAGAAAGCACTCACTCTGGGGCTGGCCTCAAGCCCAGGCTCTGCTGTGGCATCAGATGACAAATGAGGAGATCCATCGGGTTCCCAGAGCCATAGGATGGAGCTGGAGTTGAGACCAGTCCAGCTCCAACCTGAGCCCTGCGGCACTCAGGTGCCAGGAGAGCCCTGTAAGGCAGAGCCTCAGGAGCTGCCCCGGTGCCCCCTGTCCTTGCCTGGAGGGTGGTGGCAGGGCAGAAAGCCCCAGTGCTGCAGGGAGCAAGGGGAGGCTGGGGGGCAGCTACCTGCACCGAGACCCCGGCCCACAACAGCTCTTGGAGCAGAGATGTGACTCCTGCAGCTGCTTTCTCTTGCCAGGAAGTCATGTGCTGGATTCAGATCATGCCTGTGACGTCTCCTTGGGTTAATTCCACCTTAATGGACTTTCCTGGTTTAGCTCTTTTGTTTATCTGAGCCTCGCTGAATGCAGTGGCAGGCAAAGACTTGATGCCCATGAATCCACTGCAAGTCCAGCGTGATGCCCATCAGTCTGTGAGTTGACCAATGTCTAGAGGGAACTTGACCTTCTGAACTCCCCTGTCCTGAAGCTCCACGTGCCTCAGCTCTGTCTCAGAGTGCAGCTCTGGGAATGGCACTTAAATGTGTCCTGACCCTGTTGATACCTGCAGACTTGCAGGTGCTTCCCTTCCTTACAGGACAGCTCTTCACACCTGCTCCGGTGCCGCCTGGCAGAGCCTGCTCCTGCTGTGAGATCCCTGTGGGTGGCTGAGGACAGGGTCCCTTCCAGCTGATGTGCTCCTTCCTGAAGAGCCTGAGGCTCTGGTGACGGACAGAGTCAGAAGATGCAGATGCCCTCAGGTGGAGCATGGCAGCACTGAGTGTGCCCTGAATGGCACAGGGAACCTGTGCTGGAAAGCCAAGTGGAGCAGCCCGTGGGTCAAAAGTCTGCAGAGGAGATGAGGAAACTCCCTGACATGCGTAAGGTGCACTGCACATGAAGCTGCAGCAGGGCTCTGAATTCTGTCCAGGCTTTCTCAAGCTTGATGCAGCCTGAGTATAGACACACCGCCACTGTCTTGCTGCAGGAGTCAGCAGGGTATTAGGAGAAGGAAGGAGCAGTGACCACTGGATGGAGAGAAAGCACTGGCAGCGATGCAGGGCCGCAGCGTCAGGAGGACAGCTGCGAGTGAAGCTGAGGGCCAAGCCCGTGCAGAGCTATTCTGCCGTCTGCAGCAGCGCTGCGCTCCGTGCTCCGAATGAGCTTGGGCTCTCTTGGAGCGAGCCACGGTCTGAGCCAGTGGGCACAGGCCTTCTGTGGCCTGTGTAGTAGAAATGTGTCACGAGAACAGCACAGAGGGCCTAGACATTAAGGCTGCAGCAAAAAGGAACAAATGGCACAGTTCCCCCCATACCTGTCCCCGGCATCCCTGCAGGAGGAGTCCTGGGCAGGATGCTCCCTGCTCGCTCGTAGCACTTGGGAACAAAGGGACACTGGATGGAGCAGTGTCAGCACAACCCAGTGTGCTCGTGCCTGCCTGAGGACCAGCTCCTTCAGACTCCTAGACTCGCTTGGAGTGAGTTTAAGCAGGGGTGGGACAACTTTGCCTGCACAGCCCCGATGCTGAAGGGCCTGAGGCTGGTGCAGCTCATGTGAGGTGGGTGGCTTCTCCCTGGGCTCTGGCTCTGCTGGGAGCAAATCGCTGCCGGGCACAGGCAGGGGGGACCTGCACAGGGAGGGTCTGTACACGTGCAGGGACACAGAGCGGGAGGCTGCTGATGGAGGGGGGCTGGTTAGGGTGTCCAGGGCACGTACTGCGCTGGGGTCAGCCTCAGTGAGGGGAGGCTGTGCGCCTGGGCCGGGATCATTGCAGACTCACCTGTTTTCTGCCACCAGGATCTGCTCCAGGAGTTTTCCTGCCTGGCACTTGGTCTCCAGCTCGGCTGTGTGCAGCAGATTCAGCAGCAGGTCCAGGCCGCCCTCCAGGCGGATGGCATCGCACAGCACTTTGGCCACGTCCCTGCCCAGCGTGGGCATCCCCCAGGCTTCTTCCACGAGCTGGAAGATGTCAGTGATGGCCTTCCTGAGCTGAGCTGGAGCAACCGCCCGCTTGGCGGAGGCGAGGGCCTGGTGCAGGGTGGGCAGGATGCGGTCCAAGGCCGCCTGCACATCCGTGTTCACGCCGGGAGAGACCTCGCGGTGCTCCCTGGAGCTCCCTGCGCCTGCCCACCAGCCCGGCTGGCTCACGCAGTCCGGCACCACCAGCCTCTCCGCCCCCGACATGGCAAAGAACCGGCAGAGCTTATAGACAGAGACGAGCAGCGTGAGCACCATCGGCAGCCTCTAGCACCGCATCCTCGGTCGCCCTTGTGCTGGGAGTGCCCGAGCAGGGCCCCCGCGCTCCCTGGGGCACCCAAGCTGCTCGTAGGGGGTGACGGGGAATGGAGCTGGCCAGGTGCTGGGCTGGGACAGCGGCTCCCTCTCCCCTCTCTGTCCTGCCGGGGTGTGGAGCTGGAAACCGGGCAGGAACCACCCACCCAGAGCCGGGCTTAGCATCTCCGGTCCAGAGCTGATGTCACCCCGCTCAGGCGCCGCCCCTCCGAGGAGGGGCTCGGCAGCAGCATCCCCCTCCCTGCTGCAGATGCTCTGGCATCTCTCCAGATCCCTCCTTCCACAGCTCAGCTCCGGTCACAGTCCTCTGCCTGCCCTGCCAGGGCTTGGGGCCAGCCTGGCCTTCCCCACCACCCCCTCCTTCCTCGCCCGGCTCCCGGGGGGCAGAGGCCCCGTGTTGCCCCCACGGCTGCTCCCTCCAGGCACCTCTCTGATCCAAGGGGCATGGGGTGAAGACAAAGAGCCCGGCCGTGGCTGGTTACGGCTGCACTCCTGGCCCTCCGTTTCAAACGTGTTTGGGATCAGTGCAGTGAGGAGAGTAGCTGCCTGTGCTGTGGCGCGGATCCAGAGTGGCTTTGCTGGGTGGGTTCAGGATTTGCATTACAAAAGAAAGAACAGAGACAGCCTGGCCTGCTTTATTTTTTTTTCCAGGCCAGACGTGCTTAGGGCAGAAATGTTTTGGACCCTTCTTGCTTGTGTTGGGAGGAGCAGCTCAAATCCTTGGTTCCAAAGCCAGTCTGCTGCCAGCTCAGACTGAGACTTAAATTCAAGTTGATGTTTTGATGCCACAGTCCCTTTTAATCCTCTCTGAAGCCACACAGAAGGGATAGTCACAGGAAAGGGACATTAGCTCACAGCGAAGGACGGTAAACAAGGCGATCCGAGGGGCACGGTACTGCAGGAAACGCCGGGCACGGAATCAGTAAGGATTTTCCTGATAAATTATTATTAACCAGGGGTAACTATGGTGTGGGTTGCTGCTACGCAGCGCAGCAGAGGGGTTTGCCACCTTGGAAGGGAGTACTGTGCAAAGGGGCAGAACTCAAACCATTCCTTTTAACTCCTTACAAGCTCCAGGAGCTTGTCCTCCTTTTTTGGGAGTAGTTTTTGGCAGTGCCACGGCGGACTCTGTGTCTGCTCTATGTCCCCTGCCTTGCCCTGGGGAAACTGTCCCGTTGCCTGAGCTCCCCTGGCTGCTTCTGCTCCCTGCTGCGGCGAGGGGCTCCCCAGGGCCTGGTTCTCCCAAGTTCCTGGTTCTCCCCCTCTCCTGGGGGCTCTGAGCGTGGGGAAGGGCTTGCCCGGCTCCGTGGCTGCTGCGGGCGGGCGGCTCTGGGGCTTTGTCTCCGCCGATCAGCACAAGCAGCGCGGACGCTGCTGAGCCCTTCTCATCCCGCCTCCCCCACTGAGCGCCTCGCGGCGGAGACCTGGGCCCCCTCTGGACCCACTCATCCTCCAGCCTTGCTTGGATGAGGATGGGATGAGTTCTAGTGCGGCACGGGGCTCCTGCTTCCACGCAGGTAGGGTTCCAGCCCTGACGGGGCAAACAGTGCGGAGCGGGGCTGTGGGAGGAGCCCTGCCCACGCAGCCTGCGTCCCGCTGCTCTCCTCAGCTCCCCAAAGCTTTCCTGGCAGGCAAACATGTTTTTCTCAACACCAAATCCAAGGCCTTCCCGGCAAAACTGGTACTAGCCAATGCCAGAAACTGCCTGGGTCTGACCCAGCACAGACAGGGCTCTTGGACAGGCAGCGGCAGCACCCACCGGTCCGCTCTGCTGCTTTTCTCTGCTAATCTCTTGTTGCTAATTAAAGCTCAGGGCTGTGACAGTCCTGCCCCCGCGTTGGGGAAGACCCCTGCGTCGCTCCTGCCGTGGCAGTGGAAGCAGCCAGAGCCAGTATCTCTGTAGCCTTGTGTGCGTTTGCTCCTTGCCCCTGATTACATAATCATCCCGGAGTTATCAGAAACCGCAGAAAGGAGCTGAGTCAACATTAATTAGTAACTCAAAAGATTGTCTGCAAAGGGGGTGATGGGAGCAAAATACACGGGCTTTTATTTGTCTACTGCAGTGAAAGTGCACAGGACTTGCCTCCCTCCCTCCCTGCAAGCCACTCACCTCTGGCCCCTTGTGCCCATACACAGAGGTGGCATCTGTCCCATCCTAAGCTGCCACTTCTTGGCGCTCCCCAGTTCTGCTTCCAGCATTGCTGGCATTGAGGAAACCAAAAGCTCTTCAAAACGATGATGTTTCAGGCAAGTGGAATACCATAAGATTTGCTAAGAGAAAAAAATAAGGGTCTGAGACCTGACAACTGGTTTCCATTTCTGACCTGCTGTTGTTCCCGGCTCTCTGCATCCCTGGCCAGGCTGCACGTGTGCCACAAAGTCAGGCAGCGGGAGCCCCGTGCCCCAGCACTCTGCACGCAGGGAGCCTCGTCCCCATCACACAGAGCCGACAGAAGAAGGCCGGGAGGGGAGTGCATCTCTGCCCCTTTTCCCTCCGCTCTGACCTTGCCCTGTTTGTTTTCTCCCTCCGGGGCAGGCTGAGCAAACAGCCGAGTCCGGGGCTCCGGCTTCCACCGCGCCGCAGCCCGCGCACTTGCAGCAGGGCTCTGCTCCCGGCACCCACGATGAGGCTGCTCTTCCCAGCCCTCCTGCTGGGCCTGCTGGCCACAGCCCAGGCTGCTGAGGGTGAGTGTGAGCCCCCGGGCAGCCGACCTGATGCAATCCCCGGCACCGGGTTGCAGTGACACTGGGGAGGGAGCGGACGTGGCTGTGGGGTGTTCAGGGTGGCCGGGGGAGCCTGGGCAAGGCGAGGAAGGAGATGGGCAGTAACTGGGGTCCCTGGCTGTCCCCCAGTGTGGGGCAAAGCCCAAAGCAAGTGGCAGAGCACAGGGGTGTCAGCAGTGCCTGTGGCGCCGGGGCGAATCCCTGGCTGGGTGGCAGCTGCATCATGGGGAGCCAGCAGGCAACTCCGATCATTCTGGCTGCATCCATGACTCCCATCCCATCCCAGGGAGCTGGCGGCAGCACGGATGTGCAGAGGCAGCCCCTAGGCTGGGGGAGGCCATGGAGAGGTGGAGTGTCCTGGTAGGGAGTGGGCTGGTGTTTCCTTTACTCCTTCCTCGCTGGCTTGTGGCTCTTCCAGACTCCTGCCTGGGCCGCTGTGACAGCGGCTTCGACGCAAAGCGGAAGTGCCAGTGCGATGCCCTCTGTGTGTACTACCAGAGCTGCTGCAGCGACTACGCCACCGCCTGCAAAACCAAAGGTACCGGCAGCCGCGGGGCTGGCTGGGCAGAGCAGGGCCGCCACGGGGAGCCCGGGAACAGCGGTGCTTGGCCAGCAGCGTGGCCCCGGCCGAAGGCAGGGCTGGGGTTTGGTGGGTGGGTGCTGCCGTGCCAGGCGTTTCGGGCAGCTGGATCTGCTCCAGCGCAGGCTCTGGGTGCTCCTGGGTTGCCCCGAAGCAGCGGCAGCAGCAGGGTGGCGGGAGAGCACATTGCTGTGCGCAAGGCTCCCCGTTTCTGAACAGAGCGGGGTGCTGCCTGGCCATGCCAGCGCCCAGGGCCCTGTGCGGAGGCACCCAGGCCTCCCTGGGACCCACCTGTCCCCTCCGCAGTGACCCGCGGAGACGTGTTCGCCTTGCCGGAGGACGACTATGTCGACTACAGCCACACCACGGAGACCAGGGCTGAAGGGGAGACCGAGGCAGCACCCACAGAGTGGCCCACGACTCTGCCGCCCGTGCTGACGACAGAGGCGACTGAGATGGACCCTGAGCAGCCGCCACAGGAGGAGGAGGAGCCCGTGCAGGAGCTGCCCACCCTCACGTCGCAGGGACCTGTGGAGACGGACCCGGAGGGGGACCCGGAGCTGCTGTGCAGCAGGAAGCCTTTCGACGCCTTCACCGACCTGAAGAACGGCTCCCTTTACGCTTTCCGAGGTACCTCAGGGCCCTTTTCAGGGCGCGCAGCTGCCCTGTGGGTGCCCCATTCTAGCAACTGTGTGACAGGGAAGGGTCCCTCCTGCTCCTTCTGCCACCCTAACCTCCTCTCCCCAGGCAAGTACTTCTATGAGCTGGACGAGACGAGTGTGCGGCCCGGCTACCCCAAGCTCATCAGTGACGTGTGGGGCATAGAGGGCCCCATCGACGCAGCCTTCACGCGCATCAACTGCCAGGGCAAGACTTACCTCTTCAAGGTGGGCAGAGGGGCAGCAGGCTCTTGCTCGTGGCTGTAGCAGGAGGACAGTCCCACAGCAAAGAGGGACGGTCACAACTGTGGGCTCTGAGGCAGTGCTGCTGACCAGCAGGCCAGCACGGTGCCCCAAGCAGCCACAGCCTCAACACGGGGTGCCCGGAGCCTGGGGGAGCCTGCTCCTGCGCAGCCTCCTGAGCCTGGCTCTGTGCCGCACCCCAGGGCAGCCAGTACTGGCGCTTTGACGATGGCCTCCTGGATCCCGGCTACCCCCGCGACATCTCCGAGGGCTTTGAAGGCATCCCAGACAACGTGGACGCCGCCTTCGCCCTCCCCGCGCACAGCTACCACGGCAGCGAGAGAGTCTATTTCTTCAAGGGTAAAGGGCCCAGCCTCTCTGCACCCCTCCCGGAGCCAGCGGCTGTGGGGCAGGACACGCGGGTGCCCCGCTGACAGCGCTGCAGGAACGTGTCTCCCCTCGTCTCTGCCCTGCTGACGCGCTGCCTGTCCCGCCGCTAGATAAGTACTACTGGTCCTACGACTTCGCCCAGCAGCCCACGCAGGCCGAGTGCGAGAAGTCTTCACCGTCCACCGTGTTTGGCCATTACGCCTTCCTGAACCGTGACAGCTGGGAGGACATCTTCCAAATCCTCTTCGGGAGCCGGATGGGTAAGAACAGGCCAGGGGAACAGGCTGTGTGCGCCCACTGGGCACCAGGAGTGCAGGCTTGTAGGGGAAGAGGGATGTGATGATGCCTGGGAGCACAGGAGGGTGGGATGAGCTGCCACGTTGGGCCATGTAGGAGTCCAGGCCACATGCAGGACCCCCCAGACCTGGCTGTGTCACCCACAGCATCCCCATGCACCAGCCCAAATCCCATGCGACGGATGTCACCTGTCGCATCCCACACTGTCCAGAGCCTGTCGCCAGCCACCTTGCACCACACCATTGCGGCAGGGGACTCTTTATTCCCACTGGAGCCAGAATTGCCATAGGAAAACCCCAAGACTGGGCAAAGGGAATGGAAGGTGGAGAGAAGGAGATGGGAGCTCAGCACTGACAGGGCTCTCCCCAGCCAAGGCGGGTGGCAAAGTCGGGGCTGCAGGCTCTGTCACACCTCTCCTCGGGGCTGGGGACCCTCTGGAGCAGCAGTGTCAGTCTCCAGAGCTGCCCAGCTCTGTCTGGGGCCGGTGTCAGCCCAGCTCGGGGGGATGCTGGAGCCTGAGCACTACGAGCCCATAACGCCCAGCGCCTGCCTCTTTGCCAGTCGGGGCGAGCGGCCCGCGCTTCATCAGCAGAGACTGGCGGGGGGTGCCCAGCCGGCTGGACGCCGCCATGGCCGGCAGGATCTACGTGGCCTCCCAGCAGCCCCGCAGGAGGAAATCTCGCCGCCAGCGGAAGCGGTACAAGAACCAGCGCTCGCTGAACTTGGGTTTCTGGGGCTGGCTGCAGAATGACTCCGAATCGGCGGGCATCGAAACCGACTGGCCCTCGGGCTTCCAGTGTGAGACCCTGCAGAGCGTCTACTTCTTTGTAGGAGGTGAGTGCAGGGCAGCGGGGAGAGCTGCGGGATGGGGGTCATTGCCACCCGGAGCTGCCTGGGCACCGGGAGCCGCCGTCGCTGCGCAGGCTCCGTGAGCCCGGGCGGCTCCAGGATCCCGCGGGAGGATGGCTGTCCCGTGGCCCGGCCCCACCGTGGCACTGATGGCCACCCCGCTCTCCCGCAGACAAATACTACCGCGTCAACCTGCGCACCAAGCGTGTGGACCTGGTGCGGCCCCGCTACCCGCGCTCCATCGCCCAGTACTGGCTGGACTGCCCGCAGCCTGGGGAGGAGAGCACCTGAGCTGGGCCCGGCCGCAGCGCCCGTCAGCAGCACCCTTAGCTAGAGCCCAATAAACCCTGAGTGTGGTGCAGGCCGGGCAGCTGCGTCTGTCCGTCTGTCCGTGTGTCCCTAGGCAGCTGGTGTTTGCGCAGCCCTTGCAATCAGACGTCCCACTGTCCCCACAGCCCCGGCCGTCCCTCCAGTACAACCGTGCACAGGCGGTGCCGGAGCCCATGGCTGGGGCTGACGCTCCGGTTGGGCTGGGGCTGCTCAGATCTGCTCCGCCAGCCAGGCCGGGGCCTCTTCCCACTGCAGGACAGGGAGTGCTCCGGCGGCTGCCGGCCGGGAGCAGGCAGGGTTAGTGCCCCAGGGAGGAGTCCCTTGGAGTAAAGTGCAACCCGCCCGTGCACCAGTGCCAGGCTGGTGCAAGGGGGCTGCTGTCTGGCTCTGGGGCACTGCCCATGCCAGGGGAAGGCCAGGGGCTGTATCCCGGCTTCGCCGCCGCCCCGCTCACCGCTCGGCTCCGGCAGCCCCGGCCACGGCGGGGCCGAAGGGATCACTTTCCCCTCAGGGCTGCTCCTGCGCTCCGGAACCCCCTGGTCGCAGTTTTCCCTCGGGAGCGGGTGCCGCTGGGCTGAGCTCCTGGTGCTGCCCTGGCTCCTGCTGTGAGCACAACGAGGCCCCGCACCCTGAGCCCCGTCCTGGCTGCGCCAGTGCCCGCGGGCCTTGCAGAGCCCCCAGGTCGTGCCGCAGGGGTGAGCCCGGGCCGCGGCTCTCACCGCTTTGCCCGGCGGGACCGGGGGTGCCTGGGCAGCTGATGGGAGTCGGGCAGAGCCGCAGCCTCCTGGCCGGGTGGTGGGAGGCTGGCGCTTCCTGGGACAGCGCCTGGCCACACCTGCGGACAAGCAGAGCCGTGAGCCCGCCGAGCCGCGCCGCACGCTCCGGAGGGAGCCCTGGGGCCCTACCTGGGGCACAGTGGCACTGGCCACGTCAGGGCCGTACGGGGGGCACCCTGGGCAGTGGGGGCAGCCGGAGGCGAGAGGTGGTTTCTGAAAGAGGGAGTGCGCAGCAAGTTTGCGCAGCCCTGGCCCCACACAGGCGCTGCCGCGGCGGTGCCCACCACCAGCCTGGCTCCCCCTCGCCCTGGCTCACCGGCTGCAGGGCCTGGGGGGCGCCGGGGCCGCGGGCGCTCCAGGAGCTCTGCGTGGGCCTGGGAGCTGCGCCGTCCCTGAGGGGCTCGAGGAGCTCCGGGGCTGCCCAGGGCTGCCAGGGGAGCAGTGAGGGTGCAGGGCAGGGCGCAGGGTATGGCACAGGGCAGGGGGCAGGGCAGGGCACAGGGCAGGGTGCGGGCAGCCGCCGGCAGAGCTCCGAGCCATGCCCGGGCCCCGGCATCAGCGTGCCCGGCTTCCCCGGGGCACCGCCACTCGGCCACACGGCAGCCCACGGCGCGGGGCCAGGCGCGTCCGGGCGCTCCCTGCCCGCGCCGCCGAAGCCTCCCTGGCACGGGCACCCCCAGCCCTGCGAGACGCTGTCCGGCAGGGGGTCCTGCGTGGCCGGGGCGCTCCAGCCGCCCCCCTGGGCTCCGAGCTCGCGGCTCCCACGGGTGCCAGGCAGTGCTGGGCAGCCGCCGAGTGCCAGCTGCTCGTTCTCCACCACCAAGTCCCGCAGGAGGCTGTAGACGCTGGGCCAGGCCGGGGCTCTCCGCAGGACCCCGTCCGTGCCGCCCTCGCCCACCGCTGCAGGCTGCTGCCTGCCACGCGGCGCTGCCCTCGTGGACGGCCCCGGGGCGCCCTCCGTGCTCCCCACGGGCGGCCGGGGCACGCGCAGCTGCTGCCGCAGGGAGAGGTTTTCCAGCCGCAGCGCCTGGATTTCCTCCTCCAAGGTTTGCAGCAGCCGCTCCCGGGGCACCTGGGAGCACGAGGGGCAGCTCAGGGGGGATCCTCCTGCCCCTGCCGCCCGCCAGGGTGGGCACCCGCCGCCTACTGTGTTCAGCACGGGCCTGGTGGTGACGCTGCGGGCCCGGCTGGCGTAGCGCAGCGTGCTCAGCGTCTCCGAGAGGCAGCGCGAGGACGGCGAGACGCAGGCCACCTGCGCCAAGGGAGAGCGGCACCTGAGCTGTCTGCGAGGGACCGCGCCGAGCGCCGCCCGCCTCTGCCCACCCCTACCATGAGCGTGACGCCAGAGCCGCCCAGGGCGCGGGCCAGCAGCCGCGTGAGCTTGCTGTCGCGGTAGGGGATGTGCGGCCGCTTGCCGCGCGGCTTGGCCAGCAGCGAGATGCAGTGTCCTGCGGGAGACGGAGCGCCGTGGCACCCCCGGCGCCGGCGCCGCGCTGCCCCATGCGCTGCCCGCGCCTCACCCAGCGCCAGCAGGCTGCGGTTGATGTTGTTGGCCTCCACGCAGAGCTCGCCCGTGGAGCCCGTGTCCTTGACGCGCTCGCTGCCGGCCAGGTCCACGAAGCAGAGCGTGCCCTGCTTGCTGCCGCCGGCGCCGTGCTGGGGACCCGCGGGGCTGCCGGTGACACCCCGGCCCTGCCTGGCCACCCTCCCCGCTCGCCTGCTGCGGCCATGGCACCCTGAGCCCCCAGGCACCATCCCAGCCACCCCCCGGGTTTGGGCGCTACCCCTAGGTCTTGGCCCTTCCCACCGCATCCCTGAAGCCGGGACCCCCCAGCATGGGGCTGGGCCCCCCCCCCAGGGCGAGCCCGGAGCAGGACGTGCGCTCACGGCCCGGCTGCGGACGTGCACGGTCAGCAGAGCGTGGCTGCGGCTCGAGTGCTTGTTGAGGGCGTGCGCGGAGCTGCGGCGCCTGCGGGAGCCTGCGCGGGGGCACGGCGAGATGCAGGGGGGCATGATGGCCCCGGCCACCCACCCCAGCCCCCTGCTGCTCACTGGGAGGCCCTGGGCCCGTGTGGGACCTGGGGCACCCGCAGCAGGACAGTGCTCCCCACGGCACAGCACCTTCCAGGAGCAGCGCGGTGATGGCCTCCAGGCTCTCGAACTCCACACTGAGCTGGTTCTCCACGTAGAAGCCCCGGGATTTGCTCCACCGCAGGGGTAAGGCACACGGCGGCCCCGGGCTCAGCAGGTCCCTGACCTGGGGACACACGAGGCTGGCAGCGGGGACAGGGGCTGGCAGCGCGGCAGGGCGCTGGGCGGGCAGCGCTTACCTGCTCGTTGTAGATCTCCACGTAGGAGGCACTGAGGGCCAGGCCAGCGCCCCAGCTCTGCTCCAGCAGACACGCGAAGGACCTTTGCATCAGCCCCAGCGCGCACGGGGCCGCCGGCCGGGCCTCGCTCTGCGGGGACACGGAGCAGCACCCTGCGGTCCCCGCGGCGCCGGCTCCCAGCACCCCGGGGCGCGGCCAGAAGAGCCGGTCCCGGCCGGGAGCGGGTGAGGGACGGGGCCGGCCCCCACCTGCGCCAGCGGCCCCATGAGCGTGTAGGTCTTCCCCGAGCCCGTCTGTCCGAAGGCGAAGACGGTGCAGGCGAAGCTGGGCACGGGCGCGGGGCGTCGGGCACGGTGCGGGGCTGCCCCCTCCCGGCACGGCCCGGGCAATGCGGACACCCGGCCGGGCCGGGGCTGCGGGCAGGGACCCCGCGGGACACGGGGGGCTGGCGGGGACTCACCCGCCTACGGCCAACTCCACGAGCTCCCTCATGCCGCTGCCCTCGAACACGGCTTCCTGCGAGGTGCCCGCGTCGAACACGGCGCTGAAGCCGAAGGTGGCGTCGTGGCGGGCGGCGCTCACCTGCGGCGGGCGCGGGACGGGCTCAGGGGGCTCCGGGGGCTCCGGGGGCTCCGCGGCGCCGGTGGCACCGTGCGGGGACACTCACATGCACGGCGCTGTCCCCCAGGCTGCGCACGGCGCGCCGGTCCCCGCGGCGCGACTCCGCGCAGGTCAGCGGCCGGACCCTGGCGGCAGGGGACAGAGGTGTCGCTCATGGGCACACACCGGCGGGTCCCGTCCTCCTTTCCCCCCTTCCCCGGCGCCTCCCTGCACCGACGTGTCCCCCGTGTGGGACGAGGCCCCTGCTCCATCTCATCCCTACCGCCCCTCCGAGCCCCGGCCCTCCTTACCTGACCACCACTCTCAGATTCGCATCTGTGGCCGCCGCGGCGCCTTCCTGCTCCCCGGGGCTCCTTGCGGACAGCCAAGAGCAGAGCAGGAGGGGAGCAGGTGTCTCTCCTGTCCCCAGGGTTTGCCCCGTGCTCCCTGCGCTCTCCCCCCTTTCCAGAAATCCCAGTCCCGGAGCACACGGTCCAGGCAGGTTCCCGGTACCTCCCCGCTCGGCCAGGGTGGCTGGCCGGACACTCGCTGCTCCGGGCCTAGCTCTGCTCCGGCTGCGGTGCCGTCCCCCCCGCCACATCCCCAGGCCTCCCGCCGCGTCCCCATTCTCTTACAGCTTCCGCAGGGCCCGGGGTAGCGTTTTGGTCCTGGCACCCAGCAGGGGCTCCCGGCCCCGCTCCTCCTCCGGCTCCATTGCCCCCCCACTGCCCCTTGGTCGCACTTCGAGGGCACTGGTGGCAGCCGGACGGCCCCAGCAGGAACCACCAGCAGCCGCCCGGGGCTGCCCAGCAGAACAGGTACCACCGCTCCAGTTAAACATTGACCCGCGCCAGCCCCGCGGGAGCGCGGCCAGGGGAGGGCAAGGCAGGGGGACCGGCGGCCACCACCGCTGCCTGCGTCACCTCGTCCCTGCTCAGGAGGGACAGACGCCTCGGGGCTTGCAGGGCTCCCTGCCCCACTGGTGCCAGGCTGTGCCCAGAGCCTCCCGCACTGCCCCCTGTCCGCACGGGGCCAGTGATGGGACCTGAGGACAGCTAAGGGGGTGAAGTGGCCCGGGGCTGTTGGGGAGTGGGGCAAGGGACTGCTCCGGGAACCAGCGGAGCCCCCAGTACTGGGAGCTGCTGGGGTTACTGGTGCCTGGAGGCCCCGGGCGGGGAGCGCCGACTCTGGGAGGGGGGTCGGATCCCGCCGCGGGTGCGGGGGTCCGGGCAGCGCCGCCCGCTCGGGGCGGTCCCAGCCCGTCGGGGGGAGGCGCTGGGGGGGGATAAAAGCGGCCCGGGCGGCGGGGCCGGGGAGCCGGGCAGGATGAGCGCGGCCCCGGGCGCCCCCCGGCCGCTGCTCCGCTTCCCCGACGGGGCGGGCKGCCCGGGCGGCTGCGGGCGGGAGGCGGCGAGCGGCGGCCCGGGGCCCGGCCCCTGCCCCTGCCCCTGCGCGGGGGGCCCGCGGAAGCGGCGTCGAACCACGTTCAGCCGGGGGCAGCTCTCGGAGCTGGAACGGGCCTTCGCCGCCGTGCCCTACCCGGACATCGCCACCCGCGAGCGCCTGGCCGAGCTCACGCAGCTGCCCGAGGCCAAGATCCAGGTGAGCGGGGCCGGGGCAGCGTCCCCGCCCCCGGGCCGGGCCGCCGGGACCTCCCCCCGCCGTGGCCCGGGCCGCCCCCTCGGGCCGGGACCGGCGTCTCACGGCCGCTTCCCCCCGGGCCAGGTCTGGTTCCAGAACCGCCGCGCCCGCCGCATCCGCAGCGCCAAAGCGGAGCCGCCGCCGCCCCCGGAGCGCGACCCCCCCGCGCCGCCCCCCGACGCCGCCGCCGCGGCCCCGGTGCCGGCGCCGCCCGAGGCGGGGGCGCAGGGAGCCCCCCGGGGCCTCCCCACCTCGCTGGGCTCCATCTCCGACCTCATCTACAGCGCGGCCATCACCAACCTGGGCGAGCCGTAGCCCCCGGGGCCTTCATTAGCGCCGGGAATTCCCACCCGCTCCTTCAGGTCCTGCCGTGTCATCCAATCTCCTAAATGCCGGTGAGGCCGCGGCGCGGCCGGCCCCCCATCAGCCCCCCTTGCCCCCTAATTCCGACTAATCTTCCAGAAAAATACCTTAATCTGAGGCCGTATCCGCGGATGATTGTGGTGCAGCCGCCCCTAATCCGCGGGCACGTTCGCAGGTGCCGCCCGATCTGCCCCTATCGGATATTAAAGCGCGTTCGCAGAGGGGCTTAGCTGCCATCAGAGCATTAATCACCGTGTCCGGCCCTGGCACGCTGCCCGCTCGGCAGGTGTCCTGGTCCCCAGTGTCACACAGCGCTGGCTGCAGGGTCCCCTCCCTGCTGCAGGGCCACTGCTGCACCGAGCTGCCTCCGCTCTCTGCCCTGACCACTGGGGGCCCCAGGGCCCTGCACGGGGCTGCTTTTCCTCCTGGGTTTAAGTGGCTGTTGGGGGCGACCTTGGGATGGAGCCGCAGCTCGTGTCACAGCTGGGCCCCTTCCTGCCGCCGGGGTGACCTGCCCCATCTCTGGTGCTCCGGAGCTTCCCGGAGAGCAGGAGCGGCAGCCCCCAGCGCAACGTCTCCCCGCGACAGGAGCTGCACGGCGGGCAGGGCCGGTGCGGAGCCGCAGCCGAAGCGCCACCGCGGCGGCGGGACCGCTGCCCTGGGTGCTGCCGCCCTCCCGTAGAGCTCTGTGCGGACGTGAAGTGCCCGTGTCACCGCACACAGGGCGCGCAGGTCACCCCCCTGCTGCTCACGGGCGAGTGATGCCCTCCCTAAGGCAAGGGAGCTGGAAGAACAGAGCCAAGGCACTGATTTCCACCAGAGATGGAGCAGGATGAAGAGGGAAGATTTGCGGCCCCCTGGAGTGTCTTTTAGATGCCAGGCAGGGTGCTGTGTGCACCAAGGAGGCTGCAAACACAGACACAACCTATTTATTTCCAGAAATCCCCAGCAGCTTCCCAAAAGAAACGTAACAGCAGCTGATGCCTCTCTCTGTGCTGGCAGAGCACGAGTCCGCTGCCATGGGCTCCTCCGCTCCGCAGCTGCGAGGTCTTTAATCCATGATTTATTTGGGAATGTAAGGAGTGCACAAGGATGACGCCCGAGGGATGCAGCAGTTTTCCAGGGACAACCAGCCGCTTGTGCCAGGACGACCCTGCCCGAGGCGAAGGCTCCTGGGCAGAGGCCGTTGGCGCGGGTGGACGTGGTCACAGCTTCCCCAGGTCCCCCTCGAGGGTCCGCACCATGACGTAGAGCTCGGCCAGGCCAACCACGGAGGCCACGATGACGGCGGACAAGATGCGCTGGGGACACAGACAGAGGTGAGGAGCCCGCGGGCGGGCACGCGCGCAGAGCCCGCGGCCGCTCGCTCACCGCAGCCGTCTCCGCAAAGATGTACTGGCTGCCCAGGTAGGCGCAGGCGAACGCCGCCGCCACGGTGACGAAGAAGTTGAGCACGGCGATGACCACGGCCTTAACGGAGCGGACTGCGCACGGCGGGAAGACGGCGGTTGGGTTTTGCAGGCGGCATTTCCCCCGGGCGCTGCTTCTGCCCGTGGCTGGGACAGGCCGTACTCACCTTGTCTCCCGAACTCGCCCAGTGTCCCGTAGCGGTTCAGCTCCTGAAAGAAAGCGTGCAAACGGCTGGCGGCGTGTCGTGCTTGGTGACAGCGGCAGCGCTCGCGCCGAGGGCTCAGCCCTGGCGCCAAGGGCTCGTTCTCAAGGGCATGGAAGCCTGGGTGGACCCCAGCAGCAGAGAGACCCGGGGCCTGTTCTGGAGGGTCCACATGGGTGGGCTGGTTCTGGAGGGTCCACATGGGGGGTGGTTCTGCAGGGTCGCCACGGCGGCAGGTCTGCAGGGTCCTGGTTCCCCGGGGTTGCGCACGGGGGACCCTGCTAAGTGACGTCCCATCCCAGCTCCCATCCCCGCTCCGTTACATCCACCCCATGCAGAGAGCCCCCTTTGCTCCCCGCCATGCCCCGGTCCCAAGGAGCCCGCCGGAGCCTCCTACGGAGGGATCCCCACCGAGGGCAGGGGACCCCAGTCCGCCTGGGCCGGCCGGGGCGCTCACCGCGGCGCTCACGTTGCGGGTCATGCGCCGGTACTCCTCGCTCGCCAGCTGCGCCCTGATGCGCTCCAGCCGCGCGGCCAGCTCGGGGTTCTGCGGGGCGCGCGGCGCTGAGCGGCGGCTCCGG
>NW_020455755.1:3660512-3667714 GCF_003342845.1 Nothoprocta perdicaria
GGCCGTGGGGGGCGGTTGGGGTGACAGAGGCTGTGTGGGGAGGCAGAGGGGCCCTCAGGGCACCGGGATGCAGGAGAGGAGACTTGGGGGTACCTGGGCGGGTGGGGGGGGTGCAGGGGGGCCGGGGGCAGGTCCTGCCCCACGCACCCCCCCACAAAGCCCCGCTCCCTGCCAGGAACCGGCCCGAGGGCAAAGTGCTGGAGACCGTGGGGGTGTTCGAAGCGCCCAAGCAGCACGGCAAGTACGAGACGGGCCAGGTAAGGGACAGCGCGGGACGGGTACGAAATGGGACGGGTGAGGGACAGAGCAAACAGGCCAGGTGAAGGACAGCGCCAGACGGGACAGGTAAGGGACGGGTCCGAGACAGACCAGGCCTGCTGGGGAGCCCCCCGTGGCCCCTTGCCTCGGAGGTGGCCACGAGTTGCACAGGCCGGTGCTCCTCGTCCCTGCCGCGTTGCCAGTTTGTCACTCATCTGCCCGGGGGACGTTGGTCGGAACCTGCAGCGCGACACAACTGCTCCTGCAGCAGCCGCCGCCGGTGTCGAGTGTAGTTTCCCCTTGCTGAGTCCGGGGAAGAAAGCTAAACTTGTCATTTCCATGCTCGTTCCTCATATATCTGCTTCGTCTTTGAGTGAGCTCTTCCATTCTGGTCTCATTTCTGCACTTCTAATGTGCAGCGTAACTGATTGAGTTATAGCTGTTATAATTGGTTTAGTCATTCACTTCGATGGGACAGAGATGATGTAAATTTGTTCTTTCATCCCAAGCTGCAGGTGTTGCCTCTTTGTCTCTATATCTATACATTGGTATATTGGTGATTTTCCCTTTATTCCTCATATAAACATTGCTAATTCTGCCTCTATTCATTTTTTTTTAGATGTTATCAGAAATAATAAATGGCTTTTGGCTGTGTTTTGTGTTGTACCTAAGTTGACAGAAGTTTTCTGTGTATTAAAATGTAATCACTTTGTCTTTTCAGCTATTTCTTCACAGTGTGTTTGGTTATCGAGGAATAGTTCTGTTTCCCTGGCAAGCCAGGCTTTACGATCGAGATGTTGCTTCTCCTGTCACAGAAAAGTGAGGATTTGTTCTTGTTTATAAGCTGTTTTAACTGCTACATTTACATTTCTTGGAGCCTTTTTTTTTTTTCTTAATCAGGGTAAGCAAATCTTTTTAAGGAAGGCAATAGTACCAGTCTGTTTTGCGTGAACACCAATTGAGAGAGGTGCTGAAAGAAGAGAGACTGCTGGAGTATTAATTTTAATTAAGAGACAGGGTGGATTTATGAAGAAGGAGTGTGTCTGCCTAGAAAATAAAAACCAAGCCTCCCCACTATTTTTTTTTTTGGTAGCAAAACAAAACTTGGACTTGCTTTTTGAGTTAGGACTGGTCTCCTGTGTTGAAATTGGAGGCTGCTTCCTGTTCAGGTAGCCGGTGAGTTGCATTTGCCACCTGATTTCCCAGTTTCAGCCTGGGACAGGCCGTGTCCTGTTTACTGCCTTCCCGCAGCTCTCCCAACCATTTTTCCTGGCGGCTGTTGTTGGAGCTTTGCCAGGCGAGTGTGTTTGGCCAGAGGAGTGAGCAGATAGGGCAGGAATGAGCAGTGAAAACAGCTTCCCCGGACTGGCCAGGAGGCCCTTTGGAGCCATCTGGAAACAGAGCTGCTGTTCAGTGACAGTCACCATTGACTGTCATCCCAGCTCACCTACCAGCGTGTGGGTGGGTGACCAGAAAATATTTTGGATGGAAGCAGAATGGTTAAAGACTCTGAAATGTACTTGAAACACTTGAGTTGTACTTGAATTGTTTATGAGTGGGCTTGCAAGAACAGTTTCCTGGAAAAAGAGCTTGCTCCTGTGCGGAAATGCAGCGGCGAGGGGTGGGTTGAGGCTGGCTTGGGGCTGCTCTCAGCTCCGTGCTCCCCTTTTCCATGTAGGAGCGAGAATGCGGCAGGCCACGGCTCCAAAGAAGTCAAAGGCAAAACACATACCTACTATCAGGTGTTAATAGATGCCCGGGATTGTCCACATATAGTAAGTAACCAGTTACCTTCTTACTGCAACTCAGAGATCTTGTCCTGTGTGAGTTCTCTAAATGTGCAGCTGCTGGAGTGAAAAGGCTGACAGTGCTGCTAAGATGAATAATGTGAGTTCTCGTCCAGGGAATGTTTGGCACTTTTAGGACAAAGTCATTCTTCAAGTTGAGGTTTTCCTGAGAAAGATGGTCTTAACTGTCATATCAATATTGTCTGAGCTGTATTTCCCCTCTCCAACCTCAGTTCTTCTTCCTGTTGGTATTCATATTCTGTTGCACATAGGTGACAGCACCAAAACCCCTCCTTGCTAATTCTCCTTTACTGGAGAATTAATCTGAGAAGAAAAAAAAATAGTCTAATGTGAATTGCTTAAGTAAAATAAAAATTACACATCTGGGAGAGAATTGTAAATTGAAACCCGAACAGAAAGTGGTCTGAAACCTCCCTGTTTCTCAGTCCCAGAGATCGCAGACAGAAGCTGTTACGTTCCTGGCGAATCACGATGACAGCAGAGCCCTCTATGCCATCCCAGGTGAGTGCCGTGCGCACGCTGCTGCATCCTGAGCTTTCCAGAGGCGCAGACTGTTACCATGCAGGGAGAAGAGTCATAAACCTCTTCTGCTCTTCTCTATACTGGAGAAGTTGAGTGGCTTTGTTATTTTTTTCCCAGGTTTAGACTATGTAAGCCATGAAGACATCCTTCCCTACAGCTCCACCGATCAGGTGCCCATCCAGCACGAGCTCTTTGAGAGGTTTCTCATGTACGACCAGACTAAAGGTAACTTCAGCCTTCAGAGGGGAGTCCTGGCACCCAGCTGCTTAACCCGTGCTAAGACAAGTATCTGGAGCTCATCCTCTTAGATACAGTGTAAATCATGGCCTGCTTTGGGTTTTGTTGTAGTAAAGCCCCTTTTAAATAATTTTTGCAACTATTTGAGAGGTCTGAGGGGAGGACACTTGGTTGCCAAGTGCCTCTCCTGCTGAGCTGTCCTCTCTCCCCTGCCTGCAGTTCCACCTTTCGTAGCAAGGGATACACTGTGTGCGTGGCAGGAAAAGAACCACCCTTGGTTAGAGCTCTCTGATGTCCACCGAGAAACGACGGAGAACATCCGAGTCACAGTCATCCCCTTCTATATGGGCATGAGGGTAGGTCTGTGTGGCACATTGCACATTGGTTTTGTGATCTGTTTGTTTTACATGTTTGTCTAAGCCCAGCGTACAGACTGGGGCTGTTTGCTGCTTTTACTGGAGAAATGGCTGCTTTTTTCATAGTTGTGGTTGCATTGTCATTTCCAGCAGAGAACTTGCAACCCTTTTCTCCTATGATTTTGGAGAACAGCTCCTGCAGCTTGGCTCTTGCTTGTTACGTGTAGGATGTGAAATAAGCTGGACTGTTCTGCAGCACAGTGTTAGCAAGATATTCCTGGGGCTTTAGGAAAGACCGGGCAGTGATCCTTGACTGCCTGAGTCACAGATGGGCATGTGTGTACGGTGGCACCAAGGCCATGCGCCCTGTAACGACAGGCATGTGCTGCTCACCTGTCCAGCTGGGAGGTTGTGGCTGCCAAGGTCTGTTTGCTGCTTCTAAGGCAGGTTGGAGGGTTTGGCTGAAGCCTTCTGCGTTTCGCTGGTGCTGCGTGCCCTCTAAAGCTTAACAATTTGGTGTTCCTCATCCCAAATAATAGGGCCTGATGTTAGCCAACCGTTTCCTGAAGGGAGGGCTGGGGGTCCCATCGGCGCTTTGATTTCTGAGCCAGCTGAGTGTGGCTGCCTGGGAGCCTGGGCTGTTACATGGGACATTTCTGATGTGGAATTGCAGCTTCCATGGATCCCAGCTAATACTTGTCTTAACACGGCCAGACAAAGAGATACACAAAGGCAAAGACTGAGGTGTACCTAGACCTATATAATATGTCAGTAACACGGGCATCCATTTTTGGTCAACCCTCTATAGCCACAAGATCGGTGAAATTCTCCCAGCTCATGATTCCGTGCCCAGAGCAGAGCCAGCGCCAGGCGGGAGCTGCTGGGCCGCTCCGGAGAGCGGCTGTCTTTGTGCTCACAGGAGTTGTCCGCGTCGCCCGGCGCGGAGCACAAACCCCTGCGCTGGTGCAGTGCTGCCAGCTGGAGAGGTTTTGGCCCTGGGTTTGAGGAGCAGCTGCTAAAGTCTTTTGTTTCTCTTGACAGGAAGCCCAGAATTCCCATGTCTACTGGGTAAGTGCCTTTTGTTTCACAAAGCAGCTAAAGGGAAGGAGTTTATCTGAGGTGGCATCATTGCCGTGTGATAAGCTCGGAGGGAGAGTAGCCCTTACCTGGCAACTGTTTCCCAATATCACCCATGGGTTATTAGCACTTTGCAGCTGATTCCACGTCTTGATGCCAGTCTTTCCTCTGTCCAGTGGCGCTACTGTATTCGCTTGGAGAACCTCGACAGCGAAGTGGTACAACTACGAGAACGGCACTGGAGGATATTTAGCTTGTCCGGCACCTTGGAAACTGTCCGAGGTCGTGGGGTTGTCGGAAGGGTAGGTATCGTGGAATATCTTGTGTTTGTTCTGGGAAACGTAACCTCTGCTAACTGATTTAGCCGTCAGTTTCTTAATGGGTGTTTTTAGATGGAATACAAAATGAGCTATAAAAAAATCACAAGGAGCTTTTCATCCATGGTTAATAGTTGTGAGCTAAAACCTCACACTGAGTATTAGAGAACGGTCCTAAGTGACTGATAATGGGAAAACTGCAGTTCTCGTGCTCCTCACTGGATGAGTTTTTTGTCATCCATTGGGTAATGGAGCTCAGAGAGTTAAGCAGACAAGAGGAACTGGTGCTAGATACTATTTTGTAGCCCGCGGATATCTGTTTTGTTTGTTGCTGTGTAATTTCCTTGTCGATGGGTGTCTATGGAGAAACCTTAAGATGTAGATGATGTAGAGTGGTATTTTCTTGTCTTCTCAGGAGCCAGTTTTGTCCAAAGAGCAGCCAGCATTTCAATACAGCAGCCACGTCTCCCTGCAGGCCTCCAGTGGTCATATGTGGTAAGGAGCACTCATTACTGCAGTAATATTTAGATGCGGGACCACACAGCACTGATCTGGGCTGAGATCAGTGCTGTGAACCACCGAGGGTTCTTCTGGGGACGTGGCAAATGTTTCTCCTGTATGAATAGATCCCTTTGTTCCAAGCCCTTTCTGAAATTCAAAGCAGAAGCTGCTCCCATTTATGTCTGCAATGGGATTTCATAATTGTCCCAGGCCTTCTAACTAGTGGAGCCTCTGCCAAGAAATAAGAATGGGAAGTTACTGGTGATCAGTTTGTAAAAATAGCTCGGATGGTTGTGTCTCCTTTGGGGTGGCTTTTAGGCAGACGTTGCTGCAGAGGCTGGAGATGCAACCTGCCTCCTGAGGGCTCCAGCCCCGACGTGTCTCTTCAGGAAACTTGCTGTGAACGGCCCGGCAGGGCTGTAATAGCTGAGTCAGGTCGGCAGGGAGGGCAACGGCTGCCAAGCGCCCTGCAAACGCAGCCCCGGGGCCCCTCCGCAGGACAGGGAAAAGTTAATTTCTTACTCCTTAGCTGATGATTCTTCAGCGCGTTTGCCCCGGCCTCAGTGTGATCTCTGCCTTTGCCTTGCAGGGGAACCTTCCGATTTGAGAGGCCTGACGGCTCCCACTTCGATGTCCGAATCCCACCCTTTTCTCTGGAAAGCAACAAAGATGAGAAGACCCCTCCCTCTGGCCTTCACTGGTAGAGCAGCCCGAGCCCCGCAGAGAACTGTGTGTTGTAACCTCAGCCTCCCCTTACGCCACAGCCACCAACACAGAGCTTTTAAACATTTTAAACCCTTTTTTGTTTTAACAAATTGTCTAACGGGGAGGATTTTTTTTTTTTTTGGACTTTAATACCGTCTCAGGCTGCTTGTAAACATAAGCTCTGTTGCAGTTAACCCTTCCCTCGGGGCGCTGCTGGGGCTGGAGCTGGGTGTTTGATGCAGCCTGCTCCGCTGGCCTGGCCCCTTCCGACGTGTTGTGACTTCTCCAGTATGAGGTTTCTCTAATAAACTGGCCCTTCCAGTTGCAACCCGTCTCCCTTTGTAAACCCAGGGCTGCGTTTTGCATCGGCCCTGCAGCTCCCCCCTCACCCGTGCGTGAAGCAGAGTCGGCCCAAACGTCTCCCCACTCGGCAGGGAAGGCTTGGGGAGCAGAGGGAGCTGCTCTGCTCACGGGTGAGCCCGAGGGTGCTGCTTGACTGCCCCTGCTCCGCAGGGCACGCGCTGGCAGCTGCGGCTCTCGCGGTGGCAGCTTCTGCCCCACAGACTCACAGGATGGTGGAGGTTGGAAGGGACCCCTAGAGATGATCTAGTCCAACCCCCTGCTCCAGCAGGGACACCCAGAGCACGTGGCACAGGGTGGCATCCAGGAGGGTTTTCAGGATCTCCAGAGAAGGAGCCTCCACAGCCTCCCTGGGCAGCCTGTGCCAGGGCTCCGGTACCCTCACAGTGAAGAAGTTCCTCCTCACCTGGAGAGGGAACTGCCTGTGTTTTAACTTACACCCATTACCCCTTGTCCTGTCACTGGCCACCACTGGGAAGAGCTTGGCCCCTTCCTCCCTACATCCCCCCTCCGGGTGTTTATACATATTGATCAGCTCCCCTCCCAACCTTCTCCAGGCTGACCAGGCCCAGCTCGCTTAGCCTTTCCTCGCACGAGAGCTGCTCCCGTCCCTCCATCATCCCTGCCGCTCTGCGCGGTTCCTTCTCCGGCAGCTCCACGTCCCGCTTGCCTTGGGAGCCCAGAGCTGCGCCCAGTGCTCCAGGTTTGTCCTCCGCAGCGCAGAGCGGAGGGGCAGGATCCCCTCCCTGCCCTGCTGGCCCCGTCCCGCTGCAGCCGGGAGCCCGCTGCCCTCCTTGGCCACGAGGGCAAGATGCCATGCATGGTCAAGTTGCCATGCAGGACTCCCGGCTCCATAAAGATCTCGGTGACTTGTTCCTTTTCCCTTTAAACTCCGAAACGTTCCCGTTTTCCCCTTCTCGCCCGGGACACGGGGCCCAAGGCGCGCGGGACCAAGCGGGGCCGCCCGCGCTCCCCTCAGCTTCTGCCGCCGCCATGTTGCGCGGCGCTCCCGGCGTGCCCCGCGCCGCCGCCTCCCGCGCGGGCGGGCGGAAGTGACGCGC
>NW_020455755.1:3668044-3675613 GCF_003342845.1 Nothoprocta perdicaria
GCGGCAGCGCAAGGAGGCGGTGAGGGAGCCCGGGGGCGCGGGAGCCCTGCGGCACCGGCGCCGGGGCCCGCGCTGCTGCGGGCGGCCTGGCGGCGAGGAGCGGGAGCGGGGGGATCAGGCAGCGCTTTGGGGCGGGGGTCTTCCTAGGCCCTACCCATCCATGCTGAGGAGGAGGAGGATGAGGAGGAGGAGAAGGAGAATGAGAAGGAGGAGGAGGATGAGGAGGAGGGAGGGTGCGGGCTGTGCAGGAGCCGGGGGTGACGCTGTCGCTGCCCCGCAGGTGCTGGCGGAGAAGCGCAACCTGGGCAGCAAGGACGGGCCCCCGCACCTCGTGGCCGTGGTGCCGCTGCACGGGGCGGCCGCCCCCTGCGACGCTGCCCTGCGCCTGCTGCAGAGCCAGGACGCGGCCACCGTGCGCGGCGAGCCGGGCGGCACCGGCTTCGCGCTGCTCTGTCCCCGCCTCAAGCAGCGCTGGCGCTTCGTGGTCGCGCAGGCGGGTGAGGACACACTGCTGCTGCTCTGGGGTTTGGCTCCCCAGCCCCGGCAGCCCCACGGACAGACATGTTCTGTGCACAGGGGATCTTCACGCTGTCCTGGACCTGGCAAAGGTTGCAGATTCCCTCCTGTTCCTCTTGGATCCTGCGGAAGGCTGGGACAGTGTCGGGGAGCGCTGCCTCTCCTGCCTCTTTGCACAGGGGCTCCCCAGTTTTGGTAAGTGAGGAGCATAAAGGCTTCTAGAGGGGCTGGGTTAAGGGGGTGCTTGGTGAGGATTCCTTTTGTAGTAATTAAAAACACCACGTGTTGGCAAGGGATTTTATGTCTCGCACCACCCAGTTTCTAAGCGCAGCTCAATCAAGCAAGTGCTGTTGCCCTGCTGTCATATTCTGTGTTCTGATGATGGTTTCCTGCAGTGATTGTGTTCCTTTTTAAGAGAATGAAGCTGTTGTTTGCTTCATTTGAGTTGCAGGGATCGGGGTTTGTGTTCAGTGTGCAAGATGGGAACGAGGAGGTTTCTGTCCTGATTGTGAGCCCTGCCTGCTCTTTGGTAGCTCTCGCCGTCCCCGGCGGCACCGACTTGCCCCCGAAGAAACGCATAGACGCAAAGAAGAGACTCGCCAAGGCCATCGAGAAGCGTTTTCCGGAGGCCAAGCTCTTCCCGCTGAACACGGCGCAGGAGGCGTCGCTGCTGCTGCGGCAGCTCGGCGCGCAGCGCCAGCGGCCCCTCGCCTTCCGCGCCCGGCGCGCCCACCTGCTCGCCTACGCCGCCCACTTCGAGCCCAGCCCCGAGAGCCACCTCGTCGGCACCCTGAAGGTCTCGGGCTTCGTGCGGGGGCAGACGCTGAGCGTGAACAGCCTGGTGCACATTGTGGGGCACGGGGACTTCCAGATGAGCCAGGTGGAGGCGCCCCCGGACCCTCTCGCTTTGAATCCCCGTGTGGATAAAGGCCACAAGCGGAGTCAGGACATGGATGTACAGGTGGGCTGCTGGCCACGTTTGTCTGGCCCATTAAAACACAACGTTTTTAGACTTCCATCAGGAGAGTAAGATGGGTGTGTGAGGCCAAGGAGGAGGAAGGGAATTGCATCAAGGGGGCAGTAAACTCGTGTTCTGCCAGTGAGCCAAGACCTCCTCGGGTGCAGCACGGAAGGAGCATGGTGATGTCACCATGTAATGAGTATTGTGCTGAGGAGAATCTGCTCTCTTTGTCAGCACGGGGTTTGTTTGGGTGGGGAGCGGCGTGGGGAGGGAGCTGGTGCCTCTCTTCCAGCTGGTCTCTAGCCTGAATTGGGTGTGTTCATACCTGTTCCCTGGCCTTTCAGGATGATGCTCAGAACGGTGCCGATGAGATGGAGGAGGATGTGAAGGTCCTGATGAAGGCAGACGCCAGCAAGCAGGAGTCTTTGCAGTCGGAAGTGATCCCAGATCCCATGGAAGGGGAGCAGACGTGGCCGACGGATGAGGAGCTGCAGGAAGCAGAGGGTGAGCGGTAGCCGGGTGTCTGTAGCCTTTCCGTGTCCGTGTGGGAATCCCTGTGTGACTAGGGTGGCTGAAGGGGCAGTGAAGCAATGCACTGGCCTGGAGCCACAGCTCCTGGAGACTTCCCTTCTTGCTCCCGTGGCCTGGCTGCAGGGCCACGTGGCTTCCCGGTGTCACCTTGTGTCCTGAGAATGGTGGCTCTCGCCTGGAGCGGCTCTTGGCCCTCCTGGGGTTGATGCTATGGAGGGGTAGGAGGGAGGTCCCTGTGTTGATCCCTGGGAATCCCACAGCTGCGCTGAAGGCCAACAGGAAGGTGGTGAAGGTCCCCAAAGGCACATCCAAGTACCAGGCGGCCTGGATTGTGGATGATGAAGAGGACACCGAGGAAGATGATGATGAGGAGGAGGAAGATGATGACATGGATGATATGATGGAAGAGGCAGCTTCCCAGGTACCTTCAAAAGCTGATACTTCAGGTCATCTCCAGGCCACTGCTGCGTGTCCTAGAACAGTCCTGTCCTTTGAGCTTTTGCCAAGAGCACAAAACAGAGTCAGGACCTGCCTGATCTCAGGATTTCAGAGTTAAAGCTCTCAATCCCGTGCATCCTGTGGCTGCTTTGGCCTGTTAGCTGGCAAAATGAGTGACTGCAGCGTGGCCTGGCCCGTGTTTGGCACCGTGGGCACACGCAGGGTTTGCAGCACTGTGTGGACGTGAGCTGAGCGGTTATGGACTCTGCTGTCCTCTGTGTCAGGAGGAGGAAGGCAGCGAGGAGGAAGAGGAGCTTGCGGAGGAGGAATGTGAGACCGTGACCGTGTCCGAGTGTGTGCGGGATGAGCACTACGATGAGAAAATGGAGGAGGACGAGGAGCAGATGCTGGAGAGATACAAACAGGAGCGAATGGATGAAATGTTCCCGGATGAGGTGGACACGCCACGGGATGTGCCTGCCCGTGTCAGGTGGGACACTGCCCTTGGGAGCGGAGCTGGAGGGACCCTCTGTCTAGTCTGGGGAAGTAGGGCAGGAAGCCTGTGATGTCTTAGCCATGATGTCTGAACCTGGCTGAAGGCTCTTCTGAAGATGCTCCTTTAGGCTCTGAGGCTTCCAGGGGAGGTGCTGGTGGGGGCAGTGGGTGCCTGGGCAGCTCCCTGGGGACAGGAGAGCTGGATTCTGGCCTGAGAGAAGGGTAAAATTTGCTCTCTTTGCCTTCTGTGAGGAAGTGAGATCTTGAGGAATGTGGAAGGAGCTGGCAAGACATCTAGGCCTGTAAATAGTTTCTTTGCTATTGTCTGTCTTTCAGGTTTCAGAAGTACAGAGGGCTCAAGAGCTTTAGGACTTCTCCATGGGACCCCAAAGAGAATCTCCCAAGGGACTATGCCAGGATTTTTCAGTTCCAGGACTTCTCCCGAACCAGGAAGCACATCTTCCGGCAGATAGAGAAAGAGGAGCCTGAAGGGGCCTTGGTAATGCACTTTTCTCTTGCTGGCCATTCATCTTTCCATCTCTCTGCTGTGTTCCCTTGCTCCTGGGAGGACAGACTTGGCAGGGAAGTGGCTGCATAGTGCAGCCAGCTGGTTCTTAACCTGAAGTCAGAAGCCCAGATAATGTTTTCCCTTGGATTCTCTCTCTAACCCAGACACATTCCTGCTGACACCTCTATTGAAAGAGATATCCATAACCAGTCCTCTCTTGGCAGGTTGGCTGGTACGTCACGCTTCACATCTGCAACGTGCCTGTCTCGGTGATGGAGAGCTTCAGAGACGGGCGGCCGCTCGTCCTCTTCACGCTGCTTCCTCACGAACAGAAGGTGAGCAGTTTTGGCCGTGCTGCTGTCTGGACGTGGAGCTCGTGGCACCTGCCAAAGCCCCTGGGAGGCCCCTGCCAAGGGCGTCTGTCCGTGCGGCGGTGTCGGCTGCTTTCTGCTCTGCCGCTGTCCCTTGCCAGCCCCTCACGGTGCTGTGTGTCCCACAGATGTCCGTGTTGAACTTCCTGGTGCGGCGGCATCCGAGCAACAACGAGCCGGTGAAGGCGAAGGAGGAGCTGATCTTTCACTGCGGGTTCAGACGCTTCCGAGCTTCCCCGCTGTTTTCGCAGCACACGTCAGGTGTGTGAGGGGCTTGTGTGGGGACAACGGGGGGGCTTGGGAGAGGTTTCTAGGGCAGGAAGCCTGTGATGTTTTAGCCGTGATGTCTGAACCTGTCTGAAGGACCCTTGTGAAGTTGCACCCTTGGGCGCTGAGGCTTCCAGAAGAGACAGTCAGCAGCAGGGCACTGCAAGGCCTTGAGCCCATGGCTCTGTGGCCCAGGCAGGGCAGCAGCAGGCTCTGCACAGGGATCTGGCATTTCGGGGGACCCCCGTGGTCCCCAGGTGCTCTGCCCTGCTGAGGAGGGGTGCATATGCCTGGTTTCCCTGCAGAGCAGAGCCCGCCTGCCAGCGTGAGCAGCAGCCGGGGAAGGATGGGCTTGATGAGGCTTTTCCAGAGCTCTGGTGACTGAGCTTGGTCGTTGCTCCTCTGTCCTAGCTGACAAGCACAAGCTGGAGCGTTTTCTGCGCCCTGATGCTGCTCTCGTGGTGACTGTTTATGCTCCTATCACTTTCCCTCCTGCCTCAGTGCTACTTTTTAAGCAGAGAAGTAACGGTAAGTTGGTGAATGCTGGGGAGGTGGCATGTGGGAAATGGGCCTTTGTCCGCTCGTGAGAGCACCTATCCAGGAAGCGTGGCTTGAAAGAGCCGTGCGTCCTTCATGCTTGACACCGTTTGAGATGAGCTCATGTGTTGATGCCTCTGCCTTGCAGGAATGCACGACCTCGTTGCCACGGGCTCTCTGCTCGCCGTGGACCCCGACAGAATCGTCGTCAAGCGGCTGGTGCTCAGCGGCCACCCTTTCAAGATCTTCACCAAGACAGCTGTAGTGCGATACATGTTTTTTAACAGAGGTGCAGCCCTTCTCCGTGTGGTGGGAAGAGGGGGATGTGGAGGCAGAGCTCCTGCTGCTTATGGAAGGGGTCAAGCGGGCACAGGAAGGTCTGTTTCTTAACCCGCTTTTGCATTTTTTGTTTTCCAGAGGACGTGATGTGGTTTAAGCCAGTGGAGTTGAGAACCAAGTGGGGTCGGAGGGGACATATCAAGGAGCCGTTAGGTAGGTTTGGTTTTTGGCTCTGAAGCCGAGCTGGGAGAAGGCACTCTCTGTGCATACCCAGCCTGCCCTTCCTAGGACTCATGGCCTCTTCTGCCCTGTGCCTAGGGACCCACGGTCACATGAAGTGTCACTTCGACGGACAGCTAAAATCCCAGGACACGGTGCTGCTGAACCTCTACAAACGTGTTTTTCCCAAATGGACTTACGACCCCTATGTTCCAGAGCCTGTGCCGTGGGCGAGGGATGAGACAGTGCCCCTGGCACAGGACGTGGAGCTGGAGTAAGCCTGGAGGCCCAGGTAGCTCCCGCAGTTGGTGCCTTTGCTCCCCGGTTGCTGCTCTCGTCCTGTACGCGGTGAGGGCAGCACTGCTGTTGTCTTGGACGTGTCAGGGCAGGGATCTGTGCTGCTGCCCATGTACCACCTACAGCTATTTATTTACTTTGGAATATATTTTAAAAAACACGGAAGCTCCTGTGTCTTGGTGGTATCGGGCTGGGGAGGCTGTATTCACCCTACTGTCCTGTGGCCCCCAACCCAGTTGGGCTGCTGCTCCAATGGACTGAGCTTGAGGGGATTTTGCTGTATCAAGGAGAGGTTCCCCACTGGACTTCACTGGAGGTTATTGCGGAGCCTGAGAGAAGTGGAGCAGCAGCCTGGGAGATGCCTGCAGCTCCCCCAAGGCCCATCCCCGAGCGGGTGGCTGGGCAAGGAAGCACAGGCAGCCTTCCCCTGTGGTGATTCTGGCTCTGCTTTGGAGTAAAGTGACTCTGTGTTCTGGAGTTCAACCCCAGCTTCCCTTCTCCCTCCATAAAAGCACCACCACGGCGGGGGGATTGCTCATCTATTTTAATAGTGCACAAAGCAGGCTGTACAAATCCGGTGTCGGGTTTGTGCCGCTGAGACGCTGCCTGTTCTCACTCCGCTGCTGGAGGGAGGTCTGTGAGCCAGCCCAGGGCGCTCAGGTCCACGTTGCCGCCGCACAGCACCACACAAACGTTCTTCACGTCCGGGGAGACGGTGCGGAACCGCTCGGAGAGCACGGCCGCGACGCCCACGCCCGCCGTGGGCTCGATGAGCAGCTTCATCCTCTCCCACACCAGCCGCGTTGCTTGCTGTGGGGACAGGGCAGCCCCGCTCAGTCCTGCAGCACGCACGTGCTGGTGAGGACACTGCGTGCCCAACGTCTGCAGCCCTCGGGGGAGGCAGAGCAGAGTTTCTGCAGCGCTTTCCAGCTGGAGATCATGTAAGCGTTGCATGCGTGGGGTGTAAGGGCGAGAACGCAGGGCTGGCAGCAGCTGCTACAGTGGCAGGGCAGCCAGGGAGCACTTGCCTTGATTTCTTCCTCCGAGACTGTCAGGACATCGTCAACCAAATCCCTAATGATGGGCCAGGTGTTTGGTCCGATGCTGGTCTTAACGGCGTCGGCAATGGTGTCCGGGGGGTGCGGGTTGGGGGTCAGCTCCCCTCTCAGCTTGGACTGGTAGCAGTCGTCGGCGTTGCAGGGTTCAGCCGCAAACACTTTCACGTCTGGCCTCAACGCCTGTGGGGAGCACCCGTGGCCGCCCGCACTTGCTTGGAGCAGGGTGAGCGCCCATGGGGGTGACACCAACGGGGTGACACAAACAGGGGCTGCCGTGCTGAGCACAGGTGACCGGGTGCCTCCATGCACGGGCACTTTCCAAAGTCACCACCTGCCCTGCTGAACTGGTTTTCCCAGGAATGCAGCTCCCTACCTTGACAGCAACCGCTATCCCGGCGAGCATCCCCCCGCCGCCGACGGGCACCACCAGCGCGTCCACCTCGGGCACCTGCGCGGGCGCCGTGAGCGGCTGGGGCAGCGCCGGCCGGGCCGGCCCCGCGCCACGCCGCTGCCCTCACCTGCTCCAGCACCTCCAGCGCGATGGTGCCCTGCCCCGCGATCACCGCCGGCTCCTGGTTGGGATGCACCACCACGCCGCCCGTCTCGCGCGCCACGCGCGTCGCCGTCTCCGCTCTGGACTAAAGCGGGCGCGGGGTCGGCGCTACCGTCCTGGCTGTGCCCGTGGGGTCAGCGTGCTGTCCCGGCCGTGCCCACGGCGTGCCCGCCGCGCCTCACCTCGTCGCTGGGCTCGCACGGCACCACCGTGGCCCCGTAGCCCTCGATGGCGGCCACCTTGCAGCGCGGCGCCGTGCGCGGCACCACAACGTAGGCGGGAATCCCTGCGCGGGGCGAGAGGCCGCGGCACCCACGGGTGCCCCACGCGCGGGGGGCACCGCTGCCGTGGCGGGTGTCCCCTTCGCCCCGGGCTCTCCCGTTACCTTCCTCCCGCGCGGCGCACGCCAGCGCCTGCCCGTGGTTGCCGCTGCTGTGCGTGACGAGGGCGCGCGGGCGCGCGGCCGCCTCCACGAGGGCGCGCACGGCGTTGAGCGCGCCGCGGATCTGCGCGGGGGAGAGCGCGCCGCGTGAGCGCGC
>NW_020455755.1:3676088-3711129 GCF_003342845.1 Nothoprocta perdicaria
GGCCCCGCGGAGCCCGCGCGGGGCTCGGTGCCCTGGGCGGGGGGCGGCCCCGGCGCGTCGCCACGGCCACGGGTGTGGGCGCGTTCGCGGCGCACAAAGGCGCCCGGCCCGGCCCGCGCTCCCGGGGCCGCCGCTCGCGCCGCCCAGAGGTCCGGGGGCCGCGGGGGGCCGGGGTGACCGCGGGCCCCGCTCGGGCGCTTGCGGCCTCTGCCACCCCCAGCGCGTGCTCCCGGCCCCGCTTTGGGTGCTAAAGCCCTCACAGAGGCGCCTGGAGAACTTCTCCCCTCCGTAACGCCCGGTTGGGACGGGGCTGTTGGCGGCGGGGGGCTGCGGGGGCAGAACAGCGGCCGCTGCCGCGGAGCGGTCCCCGCGTGAGCGACGGGCCGGCGGGAGCCGCGGCCGAGGGCAGGAGAGCGGCGGCCTTGGAGCCCCCCGCGCGCGCCCGGCCCCCCGCTCTCGCTCCATCCGCTCCTGCCTTAGCCTGCGTGTTCTTTAAGACAAGATCAGGGCCTTGAAGCCTCCTGAGGGAGTCAGGCCAAGGGTCTGGGCCGCTCGGTCACGTCTGCGCTTTGTCTGTGATTTCCTGGAGTGCTCTGACAAAGAGCTGCGGTTCTGTCCTCTTGGGCTTGTCATAAGCGCGTTAAGCCCTTTGCCTTGGTGTTTTTCCTAGATGACTTGTCTCCATCTCTTTCTGCCTTGGCTGGTCTGTGCTGGGAATAGCTCTCATCTCTCTCTTTCCTCAGACAACGTGAAAGAGGTGAAGGAGCCAAGACACCGCAAAGACAACAGGCGCCCGGACCTGGAGATTTACAAGCCTGGCCTCTCGCGCCTGCGGAGCAAGCTCCCGCTGCCAAAGCCCGAGGCCTCCGAGAGGGAGAGGAGCAGGGCTGAGGAAGGCAAGGAAAGCTCCGGCAACCGAGATCCTTCTGCAGCAACTCCAGTCATGGAGGATTTCAGCAAAGGTGATGTCCACAAACAGAACGGCCCATTGCAGGTGGATGAAGAGACGGAGACCAAAGGCGGCCTCCTAAGGCAGGAGACCCCCTGCAAGGAGCCTGCTCCGGGTGAGTGGTGTCCCAAGGCCATCCGGAGAACCAAGAAGCCAGACCAGCAGATCTACCAGCCTGGGAAACGCCTGCATTCACTTGCCAAAGAATCGGCCCTCCAGCCGGCTAATGAAGACATTGTCACTAAGATGCAGCAGCTGAAAGTTGAGGGAGATGAAGAGACTGAGAAAGCAGCTGGAAAAGACAACATCAGGAGAAGCAAATCAAGCAGAGGGGATAGAGAGGGAAGCCTGACAGGGGAAGGAGTGAAAGCTGTAAAGGGAGAGAAAGGAAGACGGATGGACCGAAGCGACAGGATGAGGAGAGCGAGCGAGGAGCTGCTGCAGGGCAAGCTGAGCTCTACGAAGCGCTACTCGCGCTCCGACAAGCGCCGGAGCCGCTACCGCACGTGCAGCACGAGCTCCGCGGGCAGCAACAACAGCGCGGACGGAGCCCCGCTCGTGGACGGCGTGGAGCGGCGGCAGGAGTGCGCCAGGGAGCGGGCGCGCGCCAGGAAGCAGCTCTCCGCCTCCTCCACCGACTCCCTGGACGACGACAGGCTCGACGAGGCAGAGGCCTACGGCTCTAGCAGGAATTCGGAGAGGAAGAAGCGCTCGGAGCAGAGTTGGGGCTCTAGGAGCGAGAGCGAGTGGAGCAGCAACGGCAGGGAAGCCAAGGGAGCCTTTCGTGTCACCTTCGACAACAAGGCTGTAAACAGAGACACGGGCCTGTCGGAAATGGAGAAAAAAAAGCCCCAGAAGGCGTTTGTTAGTTGTAAGGACTCGGAGACTTTGGAAGCGAGAGGCCAGAGCAGAGAGCCGCAAGGCCGGGGCCGGGGGATTCTGTTCCTGCCGGCCAACACGGACCTCTCAGCGAGCGCCGCCGGCTCCCCCGACACTGCTCACCCGGGCCCCCGGCTCCTGCTTGCCGGTGCTGGGGGAAAAGGGCCCCGGAGCCGGGGCCGCGGCGGCGCTGCCCGCAGGCTCTGGGACCCCAACAACCCGGAGCAGAAGCCGGCGCTCAAGAGCCCCAGCGCGCAGCTCCACTTCCTGGACACGGACGATGAAGTGAGCCCCACGTCGTGGGGGGAGGCCCGCCAGGCCCAGACATCCTACTATAAGTTCCAAAACTCTGACAACCCCTACTATTACCCCCGGGCCGCCGGCCAAGGCCCCCAGTATCCTTACGGCGGGTACTCCCTGCAGTATCCCATGGGCCCAAGCAATGGGGTGTACCCGGGAGCCTACTACCCTGGCTATCCCAGCCAGGCCGGGCAGTTCATCTGCAGCCCGCTCCCTCCGGCTCCCCTGAGTGCTGAGATGGAGCAGCAGATGCGGAACATGCAGCAGCAGGAGCTCAGCAAACTCCTCCGCGAGGCTGCCAACCAGGAGCAGCAGCTCAGCAACCTGCTTTCCCGGGACCGCATCAGCCCCGAGGGGCTGGAGAAGATGGCCCAGCTGAGGTTTGTAGCAGAGGTGGGGGGTGACAGGCTCATTCCCAGGGTGGACTCCTGCAGGAGCGTTATCCGGAGTGCGAGGTCTTCCTGGAGACCTGGCAGACCGAGGCTGTTGTGTCTCTGAGCGATGGGACGGTGGTGGCTGCTCAGCTTTTGATGTGCTGCAGCCTGTGCTTGTCATGTGCCCAAGGTGGGCGAGTGTCAGAAGAAAACTCCAGGTGAAGATGCCGTTCGGCTGGGCTGGGAGCTGAGCTGGGGCTGCTTGTGCCTGTGGCATCAGGGACACTTGATCCTGGCGATCAGGGGCTCCGGGGAGCAGGACACGTGCCCAGAGCTCCAGCTTCCTGGGGCTGGTCCCTGTGGCTTCAGTGCTCCCGTGTCCTTTCCGTGTGCTCCAGCAGAGTTCTTTCCCATTCCCTGGTTATCTGCTTTTTCATTTGTGTTGTGACCTTTGGAGCCTGGAGTTGCCGGCTCGCGCAGCGTCCTATGTTCCCAGGGCTCTGTGGTGGTAACAGCACCAGCGTTTATAAGATTTATCCTTGATGCTGTTCAGGTCTGGCACGGTCTCAGAGTAGCCTGGTGATGCCAGCCAGCAGGCAGGAGGTGACACTGGTGCCCTGGAGGGCAGGTAGCTGTAGCAGCAGTTTCTACTTGGCATCTTATGACCTCTGTGTCTCCAAGCCTCCTCAGAGATGTATTTTGGGAGCTGACTGGCAGCCAGGCTAGCAGAGGAACTGAGTGCAGGGCTTCTTTCATGTTTGGTGGCCCTGCATAGACACTGCAGCCTGGCTTGGGTTTAGACCCTTTACTTTGTTCTACTGTTAATGTCCTCTCTGATATCCAAAGTGTTTCAGGGGACTGGCTGCCAGAGCAGTAACCGCAGAGGATCCCCTTGTCACAACTGTCCCCAGTGCTGAGCCCAATTTCTGGCCTGCCTGGCTCGGCGCAGGAATTTTGCTCTGCTCTCTGGGCAAGGCTGTAGGTTGCTGGCCAAGGGAATGTGATTTCTTCTACTTTGAGACTTTATATGCTTCAGGTGTAACATTCTTGGCCTTTGGTCATCTTTGGAAAGTAAAAGAGTTGGCCCGTTTTTGCCAGAGAAAGCTCTCAGTTTTGGTTATTAGCTGAGCAGAAGGGAGGTGGGTTTTGTTTCAAAGGCAGGACCTCTCCTGCTCTCTGCATTCTCTGGTGCTCATTCCTGCCCTTAGCAACTTTGGGCTCAGGAGGAGCAGGGTCGGGGCTCAAGCAGAAGCAGATCAGGTTGTTTTGGCAGTTTGCTCTCTTGTGTTGGAGTCTAGAGACATCTGTGCCCTGATGTTCCCGGTGGCAGAGCAGGATCTCCTTGCTCTTTGCCAGAGGAACTCCCAGAAAAGGGAGATGCTCCTTTCACATTTACTTTCCTGGTCAGGAGGGGTGTCTGTTTGCCATAGCCTCCATCTCTGTCTCTCTAGGATGCATGTTGGAGCATCAGTTTGCTATAAGAGCATGGGCTGGGCGACGTGGTGTCTCGTGTTTGCTGGAGGAGAAGCTGCAGGTGCCTCAGCACGTGTTCCCTGGCAGCTCGCGCCGGGGCCGGGCCGTTGCTGTTGTGCTGACTGCGTTTCGCTCTAGGGTGGAGATGCTGCAGTTGTACGAACGGTGCCTCCTGATGGATATCGAGTTCTCCGATACCCAGAACGTGGACCAGCTGCTGTGGAAAAACGCCTTCTACCAGGTGATCGAGAAGTTCCGGCAGCTGCTCAAGGACCCGCTGGGGGAAAATGGGCAAGAAATCCGTAACAAACTGCTCCAGCTTCTGGATGAGGTATGAAGAGAAATGTGTCTCCAAACCCTCTTAGACCTTTGGGTGGGTTTGTCTTGTGCTGACAGAGCTGGGTGACCAGCTCGCTGCGATCTTCCACATATCTATGTGCCTTATGCCAAGAGAAGGATGCTCTTGATGTCCCTCTTTGAGCAGGGGGGTTGGACTAGATGATCTCCAGAGGTCCTTCCAGGCTCAACCGTTCTGTGATTCTGTGAATATGGTTAGTGTTCCAAGCCTAGGTCCAGGTGGATATTTGTTGCTGTGTAAACCAGGCTCCTTTAGTTTGTTCTATGTTGATAAGAAATTAGTTTAAGCTAAAATGAAATGAACTTCCTAGAGTGGAAATAAATATGGAGGTGTTTGTGCCACCATTATCAAATTTACTTCAAAATTGTTCCGCTGACCTGTGCGTCTCAGCTGCTTGTTTGCAATACGTAGGCCAAAAGATCTAAAAGGAAATGTTCCACAAAGTTACGTTGGAGGGCTTTAGACTAATCTTCTGATTCACATAGGACTGTGGCTAACCCTGTATTGGGTCTATTTTGACTTAATTTAGCTAAGTTGTGGAAACCTCCAAGGACAGAGATCCCCTGACCTCTTTGCCTTTTTTCTGACGGAACACAGCCCAAAACTCAGGGAGAAGTACCTTTTTTTTTTTTTTTTTTTTTTTCCCCCCTTGCATGTAGCAGGGATGGAATGGTGATACTGCTCTTACCAGAAATATCCTAACAGCCAAATGTGTGGGTGTTTTGCAGGGCACATCTTTTTTCGATGGCCTGCTGCAGAAGCTGCAGGTGTCATACCAGTTCAAGGTGGAGGACTACATGGATGGCATGGTCCTCCGCACTAAACCCCTGCGAAAAATGGTAGGTTGGCTTCTTCCTGAAGGCATCTCATCCTGCTCTTTGCACTAAACTCACCACCAGTGTGCTGTCCCAGCCGAGCAGTGGGCAGCTGTGCTCCAAGCAGATACCCATATGTCTGCAGGGGAACCTCTCAGTTAGAGACATTAATTCTCTGTTAGAGACATTAACTGTCCCCGTGCATTAATATTTCTTGGCCTTTTCAAGGAGTCTTTTCATGCATCAATTCTGTCCCCTGGGCTCCTTACCTGCTTCCTGTGACCAGGGCTAGCAAAGAGAAGGAAGTGTTGGAGCAGCTCATCCTGGCTGCTCTCTCCAGACACATGGAGGAGAAGAAGGTGCTCAGGAGTAGCCAGCATGGATTCACCAAGGGGAAATCCTGCTTGACTAACCTGATCACCTTCTACGAAGGAATATCTAGCTGGATAGATGAGGGCAGAGCAGTAGATGTGGTCTATCTGGATTTGAGCAAGGCTTTTGACACTGTCCCTCACAGCATCCTCCTGGGCAAGCTCCGAAGGTGTGGGATAGATGAGTGGACGGGGAGGTGGATTAGGAATTGGCTCGATGGCAGGGTGCAGAGAGTGGTTGTCAATGGTGTGGAGTCCAGCTGGAGGCCTGTACTTAGTGGTGTCCCCCAGGGATCAGTTCTCGGTCCGGTCCTGTTCAACTTATTCATTAATGACCTGGATGAAGGGCTGGAGTGCTCCCTCAGCAAGTTTGCCGACGATACCAAACTGGGTGGAGTAGCTGATAGCCCTGAGGGCTGTGCTGCCATCCAGAGGGACCTGGACAGACTGGAGGACTGGGCGGCGAGAAACCTCATGAGGTTCAACAAGGGCAAGTGCAAGGTCCTGCACTTGGGGAGGAATAACCCTGGACACCAGTACAGATTAGGGGTGGACCTGCTGGAGAGCAGCCCCGCAGAGAGGGACCTGGGTGTCATGGTGGACGACAAGTTGACCATGAGGCAGCAGTGTGCCCTGGTGGCCAAGAAGGCCAACGGGATCCTGGGGTGCATTAAGAAAAGCGTCTCCAGCAGGTCGAGGGAAGTGATCATCCCCCTCTACTCAGCCCTGGTGAGGCCACATCTGGAGTACTGCGTCCAGTTCTGGGCTCCCCAGTACAAGAGGGATGTGGAGCTGCTGGAGAGAGTCCAGCGCAGGGCTACCAGGATGATCAGGGGCCTGGAACATCTACCATATGAACAAAGGCTGAGAGAGCTGGGCCTGTTCAGCCTGGAGAAGAGGAGGCTGAGGGGGGACCTGATCAGCGTGTATAAATACCTCAAGGGAGGCAGTGAGGAGGAGGGGGGCAGCCTCTTTTCAGTGGTGGGCAGGGATAGGACTAGAGGAAATGGCTTCAAACTGAAGCATCGGAAGTTCCACAGGAACTTAAGGAAGCATTTCTTCACTGTGAGGGTGACAAAGCACTGGAACAGGCTGCCCAGAGAGGTTGTGGAGTCTCCTTCTTTGGAGATCTTTAAAACCCGCTTGGATGCAGCCCTGTGCCACGTGCTCTAGGTGACCCTGCGTGAGCAGGGGGGTTGGACTCGATGACCTCTGAGGTCCCTTCCAACCTTCGGCATTCTATGATTCTATGATTCTATGAAAGGTACCCCGTTTTTAGCCTTGGTATTGAACATCTATTTCTGTCCTTAGAATGCAGAACAGCAAACAAGGAAAGCAAACAGTTGTGCTGTCTCCACGGTGCTTGACAGTTTATTGCCCAAGTTGCCATTGCAGTGTGAGGGACAGCTGGGAAAGGGTATTTTAGTCCAGCTCCGTTCCAAGCTAGATGTATCCCTGCCTCAGCTGTCACTTTCAGAGAGCTCATGGGCTGAATGAGCTACCAAGTTCTCCTGTCCGTGAGATGTGTGCTGAATGTTTCTGGTTTTGCCCAGGTGAAGTACGCGCTCATCAGTGCCCAGAGGTGCATGATTTGTCAGGGGGACATTTGCCGCTACAGAGAGCAAGCGAACGACACGGCCAACTACGGGAAAGCACGCAGGTACTGTACTGCTCGCCGTGGCCCCGGGCACGGCTGCTCCTCTGCTTCCCTGCAGGGATGCAGCTCCTTGCAGGTTTCGACTTGCCTCTTCCTAAAGGAGTGTTTCCATGCCCTTTTATTTTGTCCTGGTCATGTGAGGTTGTAGGATGTGGATGTGTAGCTGTCTGTCCCAGAAAGCAAGTCAGCAATTGCAGTCTTCCTCCATCCCCATACGTGGTCCCGTGCTGATGCTGTGGCAGACTAGCTGTGGGACTTGGTACTGTATGGTAGCTTCTCAGTGAGGAGAGGATTCCATGTCCATCTGCCCACATTCTGACAGCCTTAGGAATTTGGGGCATTTGTTCTTTCACTCTTATTTTGTATAGTCCTTTTTTTTTCTAGAATCCAGGCAGAGTGTTGGTTTCTGTAGCAGGTGGAGCAAAGAGTGGGGAGGAAGGAGCCTAGTGTGGGACATGGAGCCCTGAGGTCTGGAGACTTGGAGAGCAGAGCAGGCAGAGCTGCTGAATTTGGGGCCTGCAGACATCGTGGAGTATGGTGGTGATTCCAGGTTCTGGAGAGAACTTGGTCTGTCTGAACAGGGTCAATAGATACGTGTGACACAGTGTAAGCTGGAAAGTAAGACTGAGGGAAAAGAGGGAGGGAGGGAGGGAAGCAGAGGCATGAATGGACTGCCCCTGAACTGACATCCCTTCCCTTAGGGTGAATTAGTATCCTGCAAATATTGGGAATGAGATAAACAACCGAGAAGGTTTGGTCCCAGCTGCCATGGAGTTAAAAAGCAGATGGGGAGACAAATGTTCCCTGATTAGTCTGTCCTGTGTTCCTAGGCTGCTCTGGGGACAATGGTTGCTGGCTCTGGCTAAATGTTTGTCTTTAGGCTGAGTCAAGACAAGTTCTTTGTCCAGATGCATCTGCCAGTTTTCCTTGTCTTGACACTGTGTCGCAGGGGCCTGGCATGGGCACTGCACTCTCTCACAGGCAGAGGGCACTTGTGCCTGGTCGCTACAGGGCTGCCCGTGCTGTGGGGGGAATCCTGTACCCATACAGTGGCCGGGGTGGGTTGATGGCCTTTCAGTAACTCCTGCTGCTTCCTCCCTTCCTCAGCTGGTACCTGAAGGCTCAGCAAATTGCTCCCAAGAACGGCCGACCCTACAACCAGCTGGCCCTGCTGGCCATCTACACGGTAAGCGACTCGTGACGCCGGGATGCAGCCAGGGTGGGGAGAGCCCCGAAGACTGTTTGGGGAGTCCGGCTGATGGAGAAAAACACTGCTTCTGGCAACGCTTGAAGATGATTTAATTGCAGGGAAAGGAGAAGAAAAGAAATAAAGAAAAAGCTGTTGGCAGGGTGGGCTCTGCTGATTGCAGCTATTGCAGCTGCTGGCAGCTTTGTTACCTGCTGGAGTACTGTGTATCTCTGAGAAGTTTGGGGACTGTTCTGAAGGCTATTGGGGCTGTTGTGGCAGCCCAGAGGGCCAGCAGCTTGCCAGGAGAAGGAGGTGCCTTATCAGGATGGTGTCTGCAGGCAGCCTGTGGGAGAGAAAATGCAGAGAGGTTGCTCCAGTGTGAGGGGATTAAGCCCAGTGACAGGGTGTGGTGAGGACAGCATCCTGCACTGCCAGTGGCAGGAGTCTGGCAAGGTCTTCAGTCTTCCTGGACCTCTGCTTTTTGTAAAATTTGAAGGAGTCATTTCTTATTCATAGCGCCGTTGAAAAGAGTTGAAAAGCCCCAAAGCATCCTCAGTTCAGTCTGTTTTACTGTCCCACTTTGCCATGATGTTTGCTCATGGACTGTGTTGTTAGTGTGAGGCCAGGGCAAGCAAGTGTGGAGGCTGCGGTGTCATCTGCAGGGTGCTCCTAACCCGGCCAAAACACCCCTGCTCTGCTGACTGTGTCGGCAGTTGGGAAGCTGAGGGGAGAGTCCAGGGCCCTGCCTGTCCATAGAGCTGCTCTTGCTCTGAATGTCCCAGGCAAATGTATTAAAGGAGAGGGAAGGTGAAGTGTGTGGAGACTTGGCCTAAATGCTCCAGAATAAGGACAGATTCTGGTTGTGTCTTTGCAGAGGAGAAAACTGGATGCCGTCTATTACTACATGCGCAGTCTGGCTGCTAGCAACCCCATCCTCACGGCCAAGGAGAGCCTCATGAGTCTGTTTGAAGAGACAAAACGCAAGGTGAGGCTTGGAGCTGAGCTGGATGCTGCAGCTGCCTGTGCTGGCTCTTCTGTGCTGGAGAGCTGTGATCCAGAGCAGAGGCTTTTGGCAGGGGCTTTTGGACTTGGAGTCACTGCTTATCTAGTTCTGAGAAATCCACTTTGGGAGTCGGAGGAGAGGCACAGCCTCTGAAATGATGGCTCCTCTCTGCATCTCCTCAAAGTTGTTTATGTTTTGGGGAGACAGTGGAACCTCTTGTTTCTGGATCACTGTAACACAGCCAGGCTCAGCAAGGGCTTGTTGGATTTTGGAGGGTGGCTTTGGCATGGTCAGTGCCACATCCCACAGATGCCCGTGTGAGCAAGAAAGGTTTAAATCCCTCTGTGCATTAGAGGTTCACCTCAAATAAAAGCTTCAGCATGCTGGTTCATACTGCTGAGATTAGACATTGCCTTTCTTGATTCAGGGTAAAAACTTGAATTTTAGAGGTTTGAAAAAACCTCTAAAAAACCTCTCACCTGTACTATTCTATAGTGTCAGAAGCCAAATTGGAGACCTTGCAGTGGGTTACTGTAGTTTGTAAGCTGGAGGAAGACTCTTTGTAAATGCAACAACTCATTCTTCCTGAATATTAATCCCCTGGTGGGGCTCTGAATCTGCCCTGTTGCACAGGCTGAGCAGCTGGAGCAGAAGAAGCATCAGGTGCTGGAGCTGAGCCCCAGCTGCCGGGGAAAGGGCAAGAAGTCCACGTTCCGACAAGTCGGAGATGATGCCACGCGGCTGGAGATCTGGATTCATCCCTCCCACCCCCGCTCCTCCCAGGGCCACGAGTCCGGCCGGGATTCTGAGCAGGACAACGGTCTTGGGAACCTCAGCCCCAGCGACGTGAGTACTGCAGGACGCGGCGGTTGCCTTTGGTGTCATGTGTTTGGAATGCAGTTGAATGACACTGGATCTGTTTTGCTTTCCTGTTGCTAAATTTTCCAGTGTTTTGGCTTCTCCTATGGGAGCTGTGCCTGGGTCAGGCTGAAGAGCTGGTGACCTTGTGCCTCTCATGTTTAAAGCATGTTATTACCATCCGTTTCTTGGCAGCGCATGCTGGCGTGGCTGATACGGAATAGGAAAGGCACAAACAGAAGATGCAGTGAAATGCGTGGCTGAAGGCTCTAATGTGGGTGAGGTTGCTGGTGGGAAGTGAGGTCAGGTGCTGAAGAGCAGAGTTCACAGCGATTCTGGGAGCTCTGAGGCTTGTTCTGGAAGTGGGTCACTTGTGCCGATGCCAGATGATTGGAGATTTGTGCTGGGAACATGAAAACGATAGTTTTAATTTCCAGTGTAGGTGTTAGTGTTTGCCTTGTTGGTATTTCCTTTTAGACTGCAAGGGAAAAAAAGCTTTCCAAACTACTTCCTTTCATCTGCAGGGGGGAAAAAAAAAAAAAAGACTGACAGCAGCTCTCATGTCTGTCGAAGCTGTGTACCTTGCAAGAGGAGCCCAAGTGAACTCTGTTTGTGAGGAACATGTGGGAATGCAGGCGAAGGCAGCCCATGGTTGGGAGCTCATCCTCCAGGAATCCTCGCCCTGTTTTGGCACACGCAGCCTGCAAGGGAACTTGCCAGGGAGCTCTGGGCTGCCTGTCCTAAAATGGCTGTTAGGGATGTAAGTTTAGCAGAACTGGGAAGACCTTCCGTGCGTGCTGCGGGGCCCAGAGCTTCTTGGAGATTACTGCATTTTTGTAACTAGCTTGTGACTTCAGCTGGGTGGAACTGGGCTGAAGTCTTAACGTTTTGGAAGTTAAGCTCTGGCACGTCACCGCTGTAGCATTTTTGAGATGTTACTGCCCTTGATTGTTTTCCTTCTGCTCAGCTTCTCTTCTGGGAGACCTTTGCTTCCTCAGCAGCACTGGAAGGAGCGTGTACCAAGCTGTAGCCTCTGTAAATCATTGATGAAGATGGTTTGACATAAGATGCTGCTGTTTGGAGGCACCGGGAGTCTTGAGGCACCTCTGCAGCCCTCCAGCATGAGGTGGTGTAGCTGCTGGCAAAGCTGGAGGCAGTAGTAGCTTGTTGTTCACAGTGCAGTGATGTTTGCTAGAGCTTGCCCTGCTCTGCTCGTGGAAGGGCTCTGCTCTCAGACTTGTACCCTTAGTCTGGGATTCCTCATCTCTTTAAAAAGCTGCTCTGTAGAAACCTTTCTGCTCTCAGACCGACATGCTCATAAATGGAGCAGCAAAAGGGATGGAGGGAGCGGGTTTGGGTGCTGATTTTGGCAGCCAGGGTGTTTCTCCTGGAGTTGCCTGCGCGCTGCAGCATGCTGCCCTCCCTGCGTTAGCGCAGCTGCTCGCGGGGCTGCAGCGCGACCGCGTCGCCCAACTGCTCGAGAGTAAAAATAACCAGGCGAAAAAGAAACTGGAAGCCTGTGTCGCTGGGCAGGTTTCTGAGCTGCGGCCTGAAACGGCAAGAGCTCTTCCTCACCTCGCCTGGAGCTCGCAGGGAGCCGAGCCGCCGGGGTGCTGCCGCTGTGTGGCACTGTTTGCCCTCCGAAGGGCCCTGCCTGCGCCCGCGCAGCCCGCCGGCCTGGTGCTCATCCTGGCAGCACCGCAGCCCCGCACAGGTAGGATGGAAGGGAGCAGCCCTGCTCCTGGGGGATGTGTTCCCCTCGTGACGTGTCGTTTTAAGGAACTGAGTCTAAACTGTTTCGTTGGCTCCCTGGTTCCCTCCTGGTCAGCTTTAGCTCGGGAAAAAGACCGAGACAAATGGTGCTCGCCCGGTTATACCGACGGCTCTACGGGAAGCTTCTTGGGCGTGGGGCTTTATGGTAACTGCTGGTTCAGGGCCAGAGAAGGGAATTTAACGGGGTGGAAGGGGAACGCACCTGCTTTCACAAGCAGTTGTAACACCTGTATAGAGCCGAACAGCTCGGGACGTGAACAGGGCAGAGATGTAGGAGGGCGCCCCTCAAACCGTTCGTACAGAAGCTGCTGCTCCAGGTCCAGCCCAAGCCAAAGTGATGAATGATTTTGTCCTGGGGGTGAACTGGCTGTTTGGTAGGCAGCGTGGAGCTGGCTTGGGAGGATTTCTGCTCCAGGTGGTCAGTCCCTCCACGGCCAAGGTGTTTAGCTGCCCGTGCCGCGTGGTGCCTGCTCGGCAGGGCGACCCTGCCTGAACACGACCCTCCCGGGATCCGCAGATCCGCAGTCTGCAGCGTGCAAACGTGTGCCTGTTCAGCACTCATTTGCACTTCCTTTCTTTGTGCTGACTATAATGCAGAGCTCATTACTTTCTTTCCAGGTCAGGCAGCAGTTGCATGCAGCTAGTGTGGTGGGGAGGCTGCAGGAGCCGCTGCCTGCTCTAGGTGTTGCTGTGACGAGCAGAGGTGACACGTGGCGCTGGTAGTTTGCCTCTGCACTGTACGTTCAGGTTGAGTTTTGGCATAGCTGCTTCTTCCACTGTTTTCTACATCCTGTTTTCTAGGAAGACACAGAATTTCAGGAATGCACCATCAGTCCACACCAAGGAGCGTGCCTCTGCGTTTGGCCCCTTTCTCAGTGATGAGATTTGGCACTGCTGGCATGGAGGGCATCCTCTTTCACTGGGACTATTTCAAAACAGTCCGCAGAAGTATTTGGGTTGCAGCTTGCCCTTTTAGGGCCGTGTCCGTTATGCCTGGCGCCTTTGGGGGTTTCATTCTGTGAGTTCTTGTAGCTGTGCTCTGCGGTCTCCTGTCCGTTGACTGTTTCCAGGCGTGTGATGATGTGAAAGTCCAGGCTGCCCTGGTTACCTGAAAACATTAGGTGGCTTTGGGTAAGATTCCAGTAAGAATTTCTCATCCCCTCAAAAAAAAGGAATCAATGAGCAGCTCTTTCTTTTCTTCAAAAAGGCCCTGGGATGGCAAAGGGAGCTGAAGAGCTGGCTCCTATTTCTTCTCTGCCAGTGGTTTCGTTTGCCTTGGCTCTGTATTGATCTTAAATCTGATAGTACTGTATGCAGCTTACTGTGCAGGCTGTGAATTGGTAAAGTAAACAGGGCAAGCGTGCTGTCAATCTCTTGAGAAAGTGTTAATATTACACTGAGTTTGAGATTTTAATCACCCCTGTCAGGAAATGCTGAGTTACGGTTCCCACAGTCGCTCTTGCCCTGCTGCCGGCGCTCTGCAGTAGACACTTCCGCGTGCGCTCGCGCCGCGCGCATTCCCGCCCCGGCATTGCTCCGGAGGCTGCGAAGATTAGGGAAGAGAGGCTCTCCCCGGGCACTGCAGTAATTAAATAATGCTTCTCTCCAGATGTCTGAACGCTTTATAATCATTAAAGAAGTAAGCCTCCCAGCCTCTCTTGGGAGAGGTCAACGTAGCAGAGCGATCAGGAGTTTGGTATGGCCACCCAAAAAGTACTTTGGAAAGCTGAAACCAGAATGAAGCTTTCTGGCTCCAGGAGCTTTCCCATTTCCACTGAGCCTGTTGGTTAGGGACAGGGTTGTTGCATTTCTCTGTCTCTGCATGGAGCAGGACCCCTTTGCAACAGCAGAGAAATTCTGGTGGGAGCATTAGCCGTGAAGCTCAGAGCAAGTTTTAACCTCTGTTTCTTTACACAATCCGTGTCAGCAACGGGGAGCACGGACAGCGCGTCACTGTTTCCACAGACGAGCAGTAATTATCACCAGCAAAACAGGAGAGCAAGGTCCCCTCTGCAGACTGAACCTAGGGGGTTTCTAACCTTCATTCCCACCTTGCTGCCTACCGTTCTCTTCCATGGAAGACGTTGTGCAAACAAGCGTCATTCCCTACTGGTAAGAGGGAATTGAGCATGTGGGGACAGGCCTGTGCCCAAGAGGGAGGCTGGCAATGCCACAAGCAGCGTGTGCCTTCAGGGCTCGTGGTCTTTCAGGTGAGCAATGTGACTCCCTTCTGGCCCCAGTGGTCTGTCTGCTTCCCCCAGGTCTTAGAAACCCCCCAGGTCTTAGAAACCCCCATCATTGAGTACCCAGGGCCATGGTCCTTCTCGGGAGCAGGGGGCCACTCTCTCCTTGAGGAAGGGGACGTTGTGGGAGTTGTCCCGCTTCCTTTTCCCCGTCTCAGGCCGGAGGTTGTTCAGCAGGGCTGGCTCGGGACCGTCTTCACATCCAGCTGGGGCTTTTTTTCTTTCCAAGATGAGACATTTCCAAGAGTTCTCAGCTTCTATCCTGATCAGTCCTTACCCCCGGCTTAGTTTTATTTCTGGCTGCCCGTCTGGCCCTTTCATCACGATGCTGTACGGGCAGCACTCACATCTCCAGCACCAGGGTGGGAAGTGGCACCTCTGTGACCAGCGGAGCAGCCAAGGCGCCGCCTTGGTGGCGGGCATGTGTCCTTGGTGGGACAGGGTCACTGTCCTGGTCGGCTCCTGCCTGTTTCACATCCGTTTTGCCTGGGCTGGTGGTTGGTTCTGCTCTGGGTGCTGGTTCCTCTTGGGCAGCGGCCACTCGGGTGGCTTTGCTGGCTCCTGTTTCTGGCTGGTTTCGGGTGGTGTAGCTGTTCCCCCGGGGAGCTGTCCCTCGTGTGGAGGAGAGGGCTGCTCGTAGGGATGGAGGCTCAGGGAGCCCCCGCGAGCCTGGCACTGCCCTGGGCCGCTCGTGGCAGGGGTCTGCGCTCAGCACCGGGGCTGCTCTGCCCCCCGTCAGGGCGAGGGGCCGGTGCCGCGTGTCGGGGTGCTACCACAGGGGTGCCCCGGGCGTGGAGACAGCCCCTCGCGCTCCCACCTGTCCTCATCCCGTGGCTCTTTCCCCTGGCATGGGACTAGGAGCAAGCAGCAGGCCGGGTGGAAGTGCAGCGTGGCTGTGAGGGCGGCCCTGCTTTCCCATCCTGCGCGCGGACACGAGGCTGCTCGGGCAGCTCCTCGTTTTGGGGGCGCCTGTGCCCAGGCTGCAGCCTCGCGGGCACCTCAGTCGTGCCGCACTGAGCTGCCAGCTCCGCTTTTCTCTCCTCTGGTGAGTCCCTCCTGACAGACATAGGAGGTCTCCCCATTTCCTGCCTCCTGGGATGTGGCGAGCGAAGTGCTCGGGATTATCCCATGGAGGCCGACCGGGCTGGCTGCCCTCCCTTCCCCAGCGCCCCCAGCCTGCGCATTCTCCTGGCTGCTTGCACCGATTTTATTCCCAACGTTACATTCCTGTACGGAGAGTGGGAAGCCTGGAGACCCAGCAGAGCAGCAGCGCCCGCAGGTGCCTTGGGGCTGTCTGCTGAGACTGTCGCTCGCATCTGTTCCCTGCCTGAGCTGTGCTGGAGCGGCGGCGGAGGGGTGTCCCCAAAGGGAGGACACACGCGGCCGTGTCCCCGCTGCTCTTGAGTGCCCACGTTGGCAGCAGGACACGTGCGGGGCCCTGCAGCTGCTCCCCGGGCCTTGTCGCAGCAAGGTGGTTTCTGTTGGGCTGGGAATCCGTGTCTGCTCTCCGCTTAGGAGCTCTGTGGCGCCTGCCTCACATCCTCTCATCCGTGTGCGTTGAGCTGCGGCCACCCTTGCTGAGAAGGGAGGGCAGAGCTCCCACACTGGCTTCGTTCTCCTTGCCCTCTTGTCTCGTATTTGGTCTTTGCAGTGCCGTGATCCGAGAGCTCTCCGTGGTGGGAAGGCAGCGCCAGCGGCCGCCCTCGTCCCTTCCCCTGCTCCCCACGTGGAAAAGCTGTGGGATCCTTAACTCAGGTGTCCAAAGCAAGGCTGGAGAGGGAGGAACAGGGAGCTTTCCCAGCCGGGCAGCCTCCCTTCCTCACCCTGCAAGCTTGCAGGAAGCTGGCGGCTTTGGTTACTCATTTGGGGAGGTCGAGACCAGGTCTATTTTTTTTTTTTCCTTTGTGTTTAGGAAACTGTTTAGAGCCCCTGCACGAGCAGGGGAGCAGGTGGCGTGCGAAGAGGCTGCTCGGCCTCTTTGCTGCCAGGCTCCCCGTACCCCCCTGCCCTGCCTCCGTGTGTGCAGCCTCCCTTTAGGCTGGCAGCGCGCGCGTTCCCAAGCGCCTTCCCCAGCCTGCAAACCCTCCCCGCCTCCTGGCGTGACCTCGGTCACCAAACCACCTTGGGGCTTTATTTTTACTCCAGCCGTTTAGTTTCGCGTGGTAGGGCTGGTTTCTTTCCCCTAACAGAGAGAAGCCTCTTCTGGGGAGGAAGTGAAGAGTGCCAGGCTGCAGTTGAAGCTGGTTACACGCTGAAACCACACTCCTAGCCTCACTGGGCTTGAGACGTGACATTCAGCCATGCAGCTAGCCCTGGTTTTTCTGCCCACTACTTCTTCACCCTCTCATATTCACACCTAGGGATTTTTTTTTAACTATATATTTTTTTTCCCTTCAAAATGCTGGTGAAATCCTCCTCTGCTCCTGTGCTAGAAACCCCAGCAGAGATGCTCCGTATGGACCCATGGTTGCTGCTCTGCAAAGCTCCTCCTTGCTGCTGCCCTGCCCTACCTGCCCCAGCTCCCTCGAGCCCGCGGCACCGGGTGAGCCCTACAACATGTGCACATGTGTCACCCGAACCCAGCACCACCCTTTCCAGCACAGCTCGACCTTTTGTCGCTACCTGGAAAGTGAAGGCCAAGCCATCAAGGAGAGTTTCCAGAAGCTGATGTTATTTTTTTTTAGTTTTTTAGACCGTGTTGGTGGTTTGTATTTAGCTATGACGTGCAAGGCAGGGACTAAAGTAGCCTGAAGGGCAGCGACACCGACACGTCCTCCTTCCAGCAACAGGCAGCTGGTGCTGTTGTGCTTTGAAGCATCGTGATGGATCAGAGGTGGGAGCTCTACAAGGGCATCAACGACTTAAACCCACACGAGGGGCTCTGCTATGCCCCAGCGCACAGAGAGGCTGTGGTGAGCGGAGCAAGGCTTCGACTCGAGCAAGCTTTTCATACTCCAAAACCGAGGATGATCATCCAGCAACCGCCTCTCCCTGTCATTCACTCTTTCCTCATTTCCTCTCCTGCTGGTGCTGATCAGCCCGGGATTTGTGTGTAACCAAACCCCCTCCTGCTGCTGCACATTAGCCCTTTCTCGTGGCAGCAGGGTTGATGATCCAGGCGCTGCACCGCGCTGCGGGGAGGGAGGGTTTGCAGCTCAGACGAGGTTGCTGCAGGAATTGGCAGGGCTGGTAAAGGAAGGAAAATGTCTAATAGCAGGGTTGGGAAATTTCCCAGAGCAGGGTGAAGGCTGTTAGCCTGATTTCTCTTGAGCTTTTTTTGTTAGTCTAACCTTGGTCTCTGTCTGAACTTGGTCCCGTCCAACTTTTTCTCCTCTCTGCTATGTGCTTTTTGGGATGGCACCTCTTATTCCACAGGCAAAACAATGATTTCTGCCCTGGGGAATGGGCAGTGTTTATTTCTTTTTTCGGTGTTGAATGAGCGGTTTCCAGACAGGTTCCATAGGCACCGTGGAGGTGGGTACTAGGAAAGAAACTTCCTTCCGGAGGATCAGGGAGTGGAACCTGCTCGAATCTGTGTCATTTCCTCTGGCCTTGGCTCTACTCTTCCTCCCCGGCAGCTTTTGTTGCCACGCGATTGGAAGTGGGGAGGGAGATGCCTTCATGCTCCGTGTAAGCTGTCCGGATGGAAGCGAAGGCTCTGGAATTACACGGCAAACGCTCCCCCTTCCTCGACCACCAGGACCTCTCCTGGTTGTGGAGAGCTGTTCTGAGTGCACACTGGCTGCCAGTGATGCTGCCATCCCCACTGGTGACACGTCTGGGAGCACAGGAGCGTGAAGAGAGGTGACAACTAATGACCTTCTGCAAGGCTCTGCCCCTGCTCCGCTTATTGTCCACGTGTCCTCTCTGCAGGCCTTTCTTCTGCCTTCCTAAGCCTTACAGGGTCAGATCTCTTCAGTTATTTTCCTTTCTTCGTTTCTTTGTGACTCCTTGGAGTTCTGATTACAGGCAAGTAAGGACTAGAGGCCTCGCAGCTTCCTCTTGCACGCTTGACCCCACCTGTGCCGTGGCAGTGCTGGAGGCTGACAACGCGCTGGGCTCTGCGAACAGGAGATCTCTCATGACCAGCACCCATCCCGCGTTCCTCGGTGTCAACTTTCTGCCTTAGGAAAGGCACGTCCTTCGCCCTGGGCAAGCAGGACACGTTTGGGTATTAGCTGCTTCTTGCTGCTTGGAGCTGCCTCGGTGCAAAACGCGCAGCCAGATGTACCCGATGGCCAAAGACCAGCTCCATCCCGTCCTCGGTCTCTCAGCACTTAACCAGATGTGGCCTCAAAGAGTTGAACATATGTCCTAAACGACCTGCAGCACCAAAGCCAATTTGTGCAAAGTTGTGTGCTGAAAGTTAACTTGATATCTCAGTGGAGGACTCTCTCTGGCATGTTTGCATAGATTCGTAGAGTTTAGGGCCAGCAGGGACCATTAGATCATCTGGTCTGATCTCCTGGATATCACAGGTACTTAAATTTCACCCCGCTACTCCTGTATGAAGCCAAATAACTTGTGTTTGGCTAAAGCAAAACCTCCAGAAAGACATCGAGTCTTGAGAATCCACCCTTTTCCTGGGAAGTTTTTGTTCCAGGGATAATTGTGCTGGTTCTGAAACCTTTGTGTGTTATTTCCACTGTGAACGTTTCTCACTTGTTCTCTGCTATTCTCCTAGTGTAAAGAGCTTTAAATACCACGGAGGCACTTTGCACTTGCAATCAAATCACCTCCCAGTCTTTCTGATACACTAAACAGATTGAGCTGTTTTAAGTTTTTCACGGCAAGCCATCATTTCTAGCCTTTGAATCACTTTTATGGCCATTTTCTGGCCTCTTTCCAGTTTTTCAGCATCCTTTTAAATATCCAGGCCCTAGAACTGAACGCAATATTTCAGTGTGAGTCTCGCCAGTGCCGTATAGAGAGGTAAAAGTGCCGGCCAGTGCCTGCTATCTGCTTGTACCTGCACGAGATGCATTAACCCTTTTCACCAGGTCTCACCCTGAGAGTGCAGCACCATAATCTCTAGAGCCTCTGCTTGGGGTGAAACCCTGGAGACTTAATCTACACCATCCCAGATATATAACAACACATCTAGAGGAGGAAAAAAAGCAGATTTTGAGCTGAGCGTTGTCACCTCGCTACATATGGCTTCTCCCATCTTCTTCTCAAAGGCAGTTTGTCGACAGAATTTATTTCCAGTTCGTTGCTGAAGATATTGCAAGCCTGTCTGTACCAACCCCTTTGCATTCAGCTCTCCAGTTCTCTAAAGACTGTTGCTTTTTAAGATGTGTTTAAGTTTAATTTATTTTTCAAGAACGTTGCATGTTGCTAATTTAAATGCTTTACAAGTGTCTCAGTATATTTATATGCATGTGATTTCTTATTCAACCAAACTTGTAATTTATTTGACCTGTTTTTCATCAACGAAAGCTTTTATTATTTAAAGAGGTGTGGTTATAGATCAAGCATTTGTTTCAGAGCCCATATAGCCTCCACTGCCTGATTCCCCTTTACTAAAGTGCACAGTTGTCTTGCCCATGTTTCTCCTCTCGTCTCTCTGCTACAGAAATGACGGGAAAAATCAGAAGGTCAGTGTTTTACTGAGGAGCTTCCTGAAAGCCTTGTTTTCTCCTGCTGAAATACTGACTTGTATGAGATGTGTTCAGGAGTTTAGATGTGTTCATGAGAAGTGTTCAGCTGTTGCAGGCCAGAAGACCAGGAACCTGCTTGAGTGCCTGAAGTTCTCTTTAGCTGTAGATGAAATTCATGCATCTCGAGCCCACGATACTCCAGGATTCCCTCTTTCTTCTGCAATATGTCCAGCTGGACTTTACATTTGTATGGTGCTTCACATTAGGTATCAAGATTCTCAAGATTCCCACTGGAATTGCTTCTGTATGAGGGAAATTAATAGAGTTTTGGGCAGGACCTTGTAACTGCTGAACAGAAACCTGCACTAGATTGTTTGGCGAGAAGCAGCAGGGTGAGCTCTGTGTCCGTTCATGGCTGCGGATAACACATGGAGAGCAATGGTTATGGTCATTTGCCCACAACGGTGTGGGTATCTTGCAAATGATGAGCACGGTCTTAATGGCCTCTTTGTCTCCTCTCCCTCGTGCAGGCAGCTATTTGTGCAAAACATCTTCCACCAGCACATTACCCGTAAGAGCAAAGATCTCCTCCTAATATCTTGCCAGTTGAGCCAACTGCAGCATCCCGGGATTTCCCAGAAACTTTTAATCACTGCTAGGTCTTATTTGGAAAACACCAGCCAGGCCCGTGCTTTGCATGCTTGGGATAGCGCAGGGGAAAGGCTCGGAATTGTAGGACATCTCCGGGAGAGGTAGAGCACTGCCGGTTGAGTTGAATCCGTGCAGCTCCTGCAAATACCAGGAATCATCTTAACGGAGACCATGGCATGGTTTGAGTGCCTGCATGTCTTTTCATGCGGTCCCCAGCCAGGAGACCATGCCTGGAAAAGTCTGGCTGACCAAGAAACCCTGCAGATATTTGGGATGAGTGTGGTACGTGTTCTGGAGCAGAGCCGTGTGGCTTTGTGGTCTGTATCCCAACCCCTTGTCACTGAGGATACCCCCAGACTTTGGAGAATGTCCTGCTGTGCTCCAGTCCCTTCCACTCTGGTGGAGACAGCTCATTCGTTACAGACAGTCTTGCATCTGGTCTCTTGATTAATGGACTTGTCTTTTGCAGCCTATTTTGACTCTGACACTGCTTTCTGCTCCACAGATGCTTTGCTGATGTTGAAGAAAGTTTGCCTCGCTTGATAAAGACCAGATCCTGAAATTTACTTCCAAACCTGAAGTAACAATTTTTAACTTGAAATGGTTTTTCCCCAGGAGTCACCGCTCCAGAATCCTTCCCTTATTTGGTGCCTCCTTCACAGCTGGGCCTGATGCTCAGGTGCCAAAGCTCTGCGCACTCGTCACCCCGAGCCAAACGGCCGCGCGCGGGGTCCAAGCGCGGCAGCGCTGCTCGCTGGCCAGCTCGGTGCCGCTCCTGTTCCTGTGCACCCTGCGGGGCTTCCCTGTGTCTTGCTGCTGGGCTCGGAGATGCCTTTTCAGCCCCTTTTGGCCAACATGCGCTCGCTTGAGGTTGGGTCTGGCCACCTTCTTCTGTGTCTCGAGACCTGACCGAGCTGCTCTCGGGACATCCTCCCCGCGGCCGCGCTCGGCTTCGAGCCGGCTGCTCCGGCGCCGTTGCTGCCGCCGCTCGGCCTCGCTGCGGGCGGCTGTTGGTCGCTGTTGGCTCCTTCCATGGTAATGGGTCCCGTTGGGTCCGCGGTGCGCGAGCGCTCCCCGAGCCGCTGCCTCTGCCGAGGTTGCCTCTTCCCAGGTGCATTTAGTCTGTCTGCACATGCTGACTCATGACAGCCGAAACAGCTGTTTTCAGCTCCAGGCACTACTGTGTGCAGGGACCCCTTCTTCTTCTTGACAGCTGGTTTGTTTTTATAACTAATGCCTTCTCTATCCGCTCGTATCTGCCATGCCCGCCTTGAGCATCCAAGGCCCTTTCCTGACTGGCGCACCCTGGCTTGGCCGGCCCTTCCCCACCAGAAGACAAGGATCCCCATTGGAATTAGCCAGACTTGCTGCCCGCGGCCTGCGGATCTCAGGAGGCTTCTGCAGGGAGCCTCCCTTGGAGGCGGCGAGCGGAGCGCGGCCCAGGAGGAGCCGCGGGGCCGCGGCGCGCCGCCGGGGTGACGGGCAGGTTAGCGGCGCTTTGGGGAAGTGCTCCCCGCGCCCGTGCGAATGCAGAAGAGCGGGGGCCGGCGCTTCCTCCTCGGCGCGGTGGAAGTGGCCGTTTCCCTCGCGCCGTGAGAAGCGGCGGCGGCCGGGGAGGAGCCGCGAGGGCTCCCGGCGGCTGGCGGGCAGGTGAGTCACTGCGGGCAGAGTCATTCAGAGAGCCGCCCCAGTCAAAGCGGCCCGTGGCCTTCGCGTGAACTCGCACATGAAAGGTCCGAAGTTAAGCGATGAGCTCATCAAAACCTTGAGGCTGTGGGAGAAAAAGTGGTGAAAAAAGCCCAGAGGTGCCTGCTAGAGGTGCCCCAGCTCTGGGGCAGCTCTGCCCGAGCTTGCTGGGCTCACGCTGCAGCTGGCAAGAGAGAAATATGCTTCTCCCCTAGGGGCAGGGATGCCATCCTCATCCCTGCTTCCTTTTCTTGTCTTTTAACGGTGTGTACGTGTGTGTATCCCCATGGAGCGCCGGTTTCCGCGCCGTGCAGCTGCTTTGGCCACGGGTGGGAAGGCAGCGGGTGAAACCCCCCCCGGTGAAGATGAGGATGAAGCTGGGGTCCCCTCGCCGCCCAGCCGGAGCTGTGGGAACGCTCGTGCTTCCCCGCGCCGTGCGGGTGTCGCTTTCCATTCGGGGCGGGGAGTTTTGGTACTCCCCGGCTGCCAGGAAAGCGGTTGCATGTTGGGGCCCGCGACGCCAGCGCTGCCGCCCTGTCCTACTTGCCGCTTCCCTCGCGCGCCCGCAGAGGTAGGTCGAGCTGCAGCCACCTCCACGGTGATGGGGCACGTCTCTTGGGGACGTCCCTGTCGCAGCTGGGGCTCAGGGACCCTCTTTAGCAGCCCTTGCAGCAGTTGCACGTGGCCCTGCCGTGGGAAAGGGCCCGCTGCTGCCCTGTGAGGGCTCTGGTGTGAGCTGTGAGCTCAGAGCCGGCGGCCTTTGCCGCCCTGCCATAGCGGCCACATCTGTGTCAGGGCACGTGACAAGTGCTAGAGGCACCAACCTGGTCACAAACCAGATTTTTTTTTGTTCCCCACAAGTTACTGTGTGAAAAAAAAAAAATGTGAATGGTTTCAAGCCCTGAGTTTTCTTGGTGTCTTAAAGAGGCCTGGGGAGAAGCGGCTCTCTGGGCTGCACGAGGCAAGTGACTTAGCAGCGCAAAGCGAGGGCCCTGTCCCCGTGTTTCCCCATCTCTCTGGGTTTCCTCCGCCGAGTTAATAAAAATGGGGCCAAAGAAAGTTGCCTTCCAGTGCAAAGGGCTCTTTGGGGCAGCCGTAAAAGCGTGAATAAGCAAGAACCCCTGACTGCGGGGGCTGGTTTAATTGGTCTGGCTTGTTTTATGAGACGGGTTTTATGTTGAAACTCGCACGTGGCCCAGGAGCGACGCTGCAGCAGAGCATCGTTCTCCCGGGAGAGCCCAGGCTGGATGAAGGGCTCCTCATCCTCACTGAGCCACCTGCATGAGCAGCCGAGGAGATGAGGAGGGGCAGTGGTGGGAGATGAGTGGGGAGGAAGCAAAGGCCGCTCGTCACAGCCTTGCCGAGCCTGGAGCCAGAGGGGCTTGGGGACAGGGCCTTGGGGACAGGGCCTTGGGGACAGGGCCTTGGCGAGGTGCTGCCCCAGCGCTGCCTGGCGCCCTCGGCCGCTTCCTCTGTCTGTGCCTCGGTTTCCCCCTGCGGACAGAAGCGCCGCTGACCTGCGTGCAGCGGTTGCAGGTGCACCACAGCACCCGGACCGGGGCCCTGCTGCCCGCCGTCCCCCTGCGTGGCGCTGGGGACCGCTTGGATCGCGCGGGGAGCTCGGGGGGCCCCTTGTGTGGCCGTGGAGATGGCAGCGGGGGCACGGTCCCCTTGTGCTGCTCCGTGGGCCAACAAAGTGGCATTTTACCCCTGCAGCCGTTTTCTAAGCAGTTTGGAGAAGAGGTGGGGAAGCCCTGAGCGCTGCTGGAATAGCAGAGGTGACTTGGAGAGGCAGGGAGAGCTTCTTGCAGGCAGGTTGTGATGGTGGTGGTGGATCAGAGCGGGCCGGGAAGCCGCCTGTGTGCCATGGACAGCTTGCTCTGGGTGCCCTCGGCTCCGTGGGCAGGATGGGTGCGCTAGGGAGAGTCCAGGTCCGGCCTCGGCGCAGAGCGCGGCAGGCTTCACGGGGGAGAAAACCAGGGATTCTGGTAAAAGCGAGCCCGAGTTCCCTCCCTGTACTGCCGAAAGCCAGAGGTAAAGGAGGAGAGGCAGCGTCAGAGCCTTCCCGGCTCCCGAGAGCAGCTCGTGGCACAAACGTGTGCCCGACACGCCGTTTCCCCCAGAAAAGCGGTGCCGGGGAGGCCGCTCGGGGGCTGGCTGTGCGGCGCGGGCTCGGGGCCCTGCGCCGGTGGGTGCCCGCGGCCCCGGCGCCGCGGCCCGGCAGAGGGTGCTGTGTCTCCACCGGCCCGGCCCGCGCGCGCTCCAGCTGTTTGGCACTTGCCCGGCCCCGAGTGCATGATGTTTGGAAGAGTTCGGGCATGTCCATTTGGTTCCCATCTCTCCAGTGCCACCCCCGGTATCCAGGCCAGGTTCTGCAGTCACTGGGGAACGGTCCTAATTCACAGGAAATCGGAGAGAGTTTAATTGTTTTCTCTCTCTCTCTCTCTTTTTTTTTTTTTCCCATGCAGCTGAACAAAAGGTTCATCCTCAGTTTTCTCCATGCCCATGGGAAGCTGTTTACCAGGATTGGGTAAGTGTGCAGGATGTTTATTTTATTTTCCTACATTACAAGTCTTTTTGGAATTTAATATTGTTAGCAACTAAGCTGTGTTTGGAGCTGAGGGCACAGGGTGTGAATTCTTGCAGGCCTGGCCTCCTGCTTCCCATTCTCCTTACCCGCCCTGCGCTCCCCACTGGAGGTGGTTTGGGCTCTTTCTGCCCCCACCTTGTGTCCCGCTCCCACTCGTGCCCTGGGACCCTCTGGCATTAGCTGAGCTTGGCCACTGTCACGTGCACAGGAGGGTCTGGAGGCCGTTTCCTCTCTCTCCCATGCCCTGTCCACGCTCCTTCCCCCTGACATTCCCATTTTTCCACCCCTTCTCCCCGTGCCCCACTTGTAGCCTGCAGGTAGGTGGCTCTGGGGGAGCCTCGGTGGCCGCTGCCCATGAGGAGCACGAAGCTGCTGGGACAAAAGGGCCGAGAGCCTCTGTCCTCGGCCTCCCTGCTGCCCTCTCGGCGACAGCCTCGTCGCAGAGAGCCGCCCTGGCTGCGGGAACCGGTCTGTGCAAAGCGCCCTTGCCGGTGTCAGGTCTAAATGGGTTTCAAACGATTGAAAAGCTCTCCTTGAAGCTAAAGCGAGGCTGATTCAGGCCTGGGCTGAGCTCCCAGCGCGGGGGACGTGCCGATGACCCGGCAGCAGCGTTGGGCCCGGCAGCCTTCCCAGGGAGTCTCCCACCCCTCAGGTGCCAGCGGCGGCTCTGCGAGGGCGGCTCTCGTGGCGAGACCTCCCATGGGTGCAAACGCAGCCTGTGCTCTCGCTGCAGGCTCTGCTTGAGCCCACTCTTGTTTCACAGGCAGATGCACGAGCAGCTCCACTGGCTCCTCGGGTCTCTTGTGGGACCCTCCCGGCAAACAAAAGGGTTGGGAGACCTTTCCCAGGACAAAGCGGAGCAGCTGCCGAGCGGCATCGTCGTCTCCCAGTAACTGCTGGGCTCTCCTGACTCGGGTGCAGTCCTGGGTCGGGGCCCGTCCTGCCTCCCTCGCGGTGCGGGAGGCCGAGGAGCGGTGCAGGGTGCCAGCCGAAAGCCCTGGCCCTCGCTGCGCGCGTTGCACAGCCTGAGGCGCCAGGCAGCAGTGGCATTCGCTTCCCTTTGGACCCTTGGTAGAGCAGTGGAAAGCAGGAGACGTGCCGGCCAACCCGTTGATGGTCTGGGCCTCCGAGGGAGAGCGGGAGCGCGCGGCGCTCGCTGCCAGCACCGCGCTCTGCCTGAGTCACAAGGCACCGATTATCTGATTGTGGGCAGCAGGCTGGCCTGGCGCGAGGACGCGGAACGGGGCGTCCTCCCGGCTGCAGGGAGAGCGCGAGCGGAGCCCGCGAGAGCCCCGCGAGGGAGGCCAGAGCATCCCCCGGTCCTCGGCTCGGCCGGGGCCGCGCTCCGCCTTGGACGCCGGCCAGCGAGGGGATTAATGGGGATGTTGCACTGATTGCTTGCACATTTGGCTCCTGAGACTTCGGTGAAATTAAGACGCAGTTTTTGAGGCCGTTGCTTCCCAGGACGGTCATTTAGAAAAGCCAAGTATGTTTAATGGCAGAATATCCCCTGAAGTACTTAGAAAGGAACTAGAAACTAATACCGTGACACAGGAAGAGAAATCGGCCAGCCCTGCTAAACAACTTCCGTGCTTGAAATGGGTAAAGGATGAGGAATAGTCTAGTCCACCTTGGGCAGGATCTCCAGGCATTTATCTCTTTTGGGGGCGGGAAAAGCCAAGGGGGAAAGGGCACGGAAAAGATGATGTTGTGCTAATTAGCCGCTTTCGCTCCTAAAACCACAGGTAAGCAGTTTATTAAAAGCTTCCGCTCGCCTCCTGACCTGCTGGTTCTGAGCTCAGTGGGGTGACTGCGCGCGGCGCCAGATGTGCTGCCGTATCCGAGCACATCTGGCGGCGCTGGGGCTGCCCCGCTCCTTACTGCTGTTATTCCATGGCACTAACGGCCAGCTCCTGGCTAACAAGGCACCCAGCAAAGGTCTCCCCTCGCCTCGGCGTCCTCTCCAACCTAGGAGGGTGTTGCTGGATGTGCTCTGAGGCCGCTCAAGATGGAGAGGTCTTTAGGGATGTTCAGTGTGCTCTAATTCCCTAGTTATGCCCCAGATCCAGGAGAGTTGGCTCTGCAAGCAGGATCACTGGTTTTACACTATCAGAGGGACTCTGTTTTGCACAGACTGGAGGGTCTCTTCCTTGCAGAGGGTAGCCCTGCTGCTGGGCAGCACCGCGTGCCGAAAGCCATCCATGAAACAGGGTTAAAGCCATTTCTGCCTTTAAAAATAGAGACTATTACTGCCCTGAAAGTCTGTTGGGGAAGCCCGGCAGAATTGCCCATGTGGGTTACCAGAAGTGGCTTGCTAATCCAGGCTGCAGCGTGCTGATATCACAAGATCTGAATCTCTCGGGGGAAGATAGAGGAAATTGCTATGGAGGCCTCTGGGGTTGCTGGCCCCGGCTCTGCGTGTCCTCCCTGCTGCAGATTCGGGCCCTCCCTTGCAGTGTCACTGAGCACTGGAGCCTGCAGTTGCTGCGAGAGCCGCATTTATTCTTGCTGCATCTGGCTGTGGCTTTTGGGGGCCTGGGAGTGAGGACACAGCGAGCTCAGCAGAAGGGGCGACAGGACATGAGGACGTTCATGTCACTAGGCTGCAGGTTTTTAGCAGCTGCTTGGTTAGAAAGTTGCCTTCGTGGGATGCAGAGCGGTGAATCTTTTGGCAGAGCTGTTGTGGGCCGCCTCACGGAAAAGTCACAGTCGTTTTCATGACTTAACCATGTTCTTTGTTGCAACTCGTTCAGTTTTTGACCCCTCTTGGAAGACTGCTAGGGATGCAGCAGCGGCCTGCTAAGTAACCTCAGCCGGTTCCCGAGGGGATGCCGTAAGAAGTGCGGGATAAATGCTCAGATTCCCTGAGTCCCGCCGAGGCCTTTGGCGTTGACAGGTCCCCGTGTGCCCAGCCGTGGCACGGAGCAGCGACAGCAGCGCCCTGCACTGCAGGAAGCAGCTGCGGCGCCGCTGGCAGCTGGAGGAGGCCGCTCGCTGCTCCGCCTGGGACTCGCCTGGCCCTTTCCCATGGGCAACGTGGGGCTCTGAGTGATGAGATCCGGGAGCTCGACCGCAGCGCTGGGGAATGCGGAGCCTGGGGCCACGGCGCCGGCTGCTTTGAGGTGCCATCCCGCTGGGCGAGCAGCAGCGGCCACAGAGGAGCCCAGGGCCCGGGCGCTGCGGAGGAGGAGGAGGAGGAAACGCTCTGGCCGGCGTTCAACGCGCTGGAGCTGCCACATCCGCAATGTGGCACCAGTGTGTGCAGCTCGCTACGGCCTGGGCTTCTTGGGAGTCCCATGGGCTGCGCCGGGTCCAAGCGAGGCCTCCTGGCACCCTTCCCAGATTGGTAGAAGTCAGTAGAAAAAAATGGTTGGTCAGAAATGACTCATAAAGGCCGTGTTTTCCTGCCAGAGGAATGCTGCCTGTCAGTGACAGAGCAATCCCTCACTGCCCTCTCGGAGGAAGGCTTCAGCCGTCTCCCTCTCACCGCCTGCACCTTCGCTCCCGAGGCAGTGCCTTCCTGCGAGCCCGGGAGCGGCGGGGGGCCGCGGGGCGCCGAGGGAGCCACCAGGCCCCGCGCGTGCTCTGCAGCCTCTCTCTGTGTGTGTGTGTGCAGGATGGAGACGTTCCCCGCCGTGGCCGCCGAGGTGCTGAGGGAGTTCCAGGTCCTGCTGCGGCACAGCCCGCCGCCCATCGGAAGCAGCCGCATGCTCCAGCTCGTGGCCATCAACATGTTTGCAGTGCACAACTCCCAGCCCCGAGGTACCACGTGCGGCGGCCGGGGGGGCGGCTCCTCTTTGCACGGGCGAGGCGTTGCAGGAGGGTGGGCGGCCCCGACACCCGCTGAAGCAGAGCCCGGGTGAGGGTGTCTGTGCGCGCAGGGCAGCAAGGGACGCTCGGCTGGGCCGCGGTGGCACTGGGCAGCGCTGAGGAGCGAGGAGGCATCGCGCCTCCCCGGGGCTGAGCCATCCCGCGCACAGCGGAGGCCGCCGTTTGTGGCTCTTCCCGGCATTTAGCTTGGGCCCCGCTCAGTGCCCAGGCTGGGAGCATCCCGGAGGGGTCGTCCCATGGGGAATGCTGCTGCCTGGGGCTGCCTCTGTCTGCCCTGCGCCTTTGCAGGCAGCTCGGTGATGTGCTCGGAGGTGCTGCTCTCTGCAAAGACCGTCTGGAGCCTCTGCCTCATATTAAAGCCCCTAGAAAAGCAAAGCAGGTGTAATATTGATCAGTAGATATGTCACCAACATGGAATCTCTGCCAGTGAGCTTGAAATTACTTCCAGGGCACAGGGTTTTGCCCCTTCTACCCCTCCAGAGAAGCACAGGGGCAGGTGCCCAGGTCTTTGGAGCTATTCGTTGGGTAGGAGGGGTGCAGTTTGGAAGCAGGGATGGGGCCGCCTCCCTGCTTGGGAAGAAGCAGCATCTCCCATGCCAATTGCTTGGGATTGAGATTCCAAAGATGGAGACCTCTGCCTGGCTGGAAAATTTCAGCTGTGCCCAAGCTGCCATGTGGGCAAAGGGACGGTGCCCTGAGGAGCCCCTGCTGGTAGGTTTCTCCTTCATGAGCCGCTTGGCAGAGCGGCAGCAGCAGCCGCGCGCGGGCGCCATCCTCTCACCCCACGGGTCCCCTTAGCGAGGAGCCTTCCTGCTGGGTGCCGAGCAGCCGCCGGCCGAGCTGGAAGGGGCTGGAGGATGATGAGCACCTGCCTCCCGGTGCGTGTGTGAACAGCCGTGTCTGTGCTGCAGGCGGGAGCGGGTGGGAGAGAGGAGGTTTGTGTGGGCCGTGCAAGGCCCGGTGGCAGAGCTCCACGCGGTCCCGGCTCTCGGACCACTGGCCTCTGCTTTTCCATCCGTACCCGAGCTGTTGGATGTCTGTGAGGGTGTCAAAAAGGGAGCGCTTTTCATCTCATGTGAAAAACAAGTTTCCGTGGAGTTTCCCGTTCTCTGTGTGAGTAGCTGCCAGCTGCTCCCAGCTCTGAGCTCTCTGGAGGAAGCAAGACCGGGACTCACTGGAGACCCACGGCTGTGGGTAGGTTGGCACCGTGCTCGTCCTCCGATGCCCACGGAGCCCTTGAAGGGTTTACTTCTCTGGGGGCTTCTTGCTCTGGTGACCCTCAGTGTCCTTTCGGGTGCTGTTGGCCAAGCAGATGCTGCTGTCAGCGCGATGCCCGGTTGGTCTCGAGGTGCTGGCAGAGCCAGTGTGGTACCGAGCTGGGAGCTGGTGCAGGGCAGCAAAGCGAAGGGTCCGGAGGTGCGAATCCACATGGAGATGGTTGCTAAATTATTACCAGAGGGTAGTAATTCTTACCAGGGGCTGCCTGGGGCTCATTCACACGGCCGACGGGAAGGTGCCTGTTGCCTTTCCCAGCCCGTGAGCCACCTTCGCGGGCCGCAGGAGCGGCCGTGGGTGCCGGGCGGGCGCGGGGTGCCCGGCTCGCGTGCCGCCGCGGGCTGGGGGGCGCAGCCGGCGCTCGCCCGCGGGAGCTTGTCCCAGGGCTGGAAAACCGAGCGCCCTCCCGAGCTTCCCTCCTCCTGAAATCCCGCAGCAGCCCCGGGCTCGGAGCACGGCCGCGGGCCCTTCCTTCCGCCCGTCTCTGACCTTCACCACGAGCTCCCAGCAGCGGGAGCAGAGCCGAGGGCTCGGAGGCAGAGTGGGAAGCTCTTCCCAGAGCCTCTTTTCCCAGCCCTCCGGGGGAAGTCGATCTCTTTGGGTCTTTCCCTCCCTTCTCACCCAGACCCGGCAGCTCCTGGGGAGCCTTCGGCCTCGCTCGCGTGCCCCGTGCCTGCTGCCGAAGGACTTGCCTGCGCTGGGCTGCGGCGCTGGGAGCAGTTGCGGGGCGGTGTTGCAAGCAGCCCCGTTTCGACTCGGGGAATTTTTACGTAATTTATTGCCCGTTAACGCAACCTTCTAATCGCTAGGCCGGGTATTGAGAAAAAAAGAGAACATAAATAATCAAACACTTAAGTAAACACCCTTCCTCCCCTTCCCCAGGCTCGACTTAAGCCAAACACCTATCCTACCCCCTTCCTAGGCTCATCTTTCCTTGTTTGCCCTGCGGATGACACTCGGCATGTCCCGGTTCCGCGGGGAGGCAGCGGGCAGTGCGCGGGGTCGGGGTCGTGCACGTTAGTGGTTTCTCCTCCTTTCTTGCACCAAGGCGCAAAAGGGAAAACCTCGTTGCAGAGCTTGGAGCTGTGGTTCAAGGAGGGCCCGTCCGCGGGAGGGACGGATGCAGGCGGCTGCAGCCCGCGCTCCGGCCGGGATGTGCGCTCCGGCCGGGATGCTTGTGACTCGGGCGGGCCCTTTGCGGGGTGGCCCCTTTTAACAGTTTGGTAGCCATCTGCACAATCAACTTGCAGAGGAGTTTGGATCCCTTCATCCCAACCACAAATGCTCCGAGAATTTTAATTTTTTTTTTAATTCTGTAATTTGGGGAAATAAAACTCTGGTTTCTGAAAGACTAATTGAAGCCGTGCTTGCGGCAGGGGCATCTCGGTGAGGGGAGAGAGAGAAACCCCCTCCCAGCCCATCTGTGCCCAATTTACTCCGATCTGGCCTCTCTGAGGCTTTTTTTCTTTCTCTCTCTCTTTAATAATTTGTTTTATAATTCCTGGAATCAAACCCATCTCAGACACACTGTTTTATTTTACTGTATTATTGGATTATACTTCCTATAAATCACTGGATGTTATTCATAGGCCACCACCAGAATAACTTCCCCTCTCCCCCCGGCGGGCCCGCATTCCTCACCCGCGCGCCCCAAAGTGGGGGTGCCGCGCGGGGCACCCTCGAGACACTTCCCGGAAATCCCAGCAAATTCTCCTGGCCGGGGGGGGTGCGGAGCGGCCCGCAGCACCTGGCTGCCTTCTGGCACCGGCCGAGCAGCGCCGGGGCCGGGAAGGAGCCGGCGGCCCCGCGGGGGCCCTTGCGGCAGGGCAGGGGGAGCAGCCCCCGCGATGTCCCCTCGGGGCAGCGCTCCTGATCCAGGGGGGAAACCTGCTGCATGAGCCGGGCCGGCCCCGGGCGCCGCTCCCGGGGCTCTCCGCACCAGCGGAACCAGCTCTGGTTGTCCGTGCTAGGAGGAGCTGGCCGGGAAGGAGCAGCTCCCTTTGGTGCATGCACTGCTGGGCGCAGGGATGCGCTGCTGGGTGCAGAGATGTGCCGCAGGGCGCAGGGACACGCCGCTGGGCGCAGGGACGTGTTGCTGGGCGCAGGAACTCGCTGCTGGTAGTGGGTGTCCCCGGATCGCAGCTCCAGCAACCTGCTCCTTGAAGACTCACACCGGCTCCCCGGGGCTGACCCTGCCCAGGGCTCCCCGGCGCAGTGCAGGCTCCAAAGCAGGAGGAAAACCCTGGTTTTCTTTCTGCTTTTGCCACATATGATGGCACCGGGCGCAGCCTGTGCTTGGGCAGCCGCCGGCCTCGCTGCCGCGGCGCTCGGCCCCGCGCTGACCGCAGCCGCTCCAACCCAGGACCTAAAGCCCTTAAAATATCCCCAGAGACGTTGCGGAGACTGGTGCTCCCTGCCCGTGGCGGCAGGACTAGCCCTCACCTCTGACCATGTCCGCGTTGCTCGTTCGGTTTCCCACGCGGCACGCGGCTTTGCTCACATCGTGGTGCCAGAAACAGACTCGGCTGCAAGTATTTTCTGCTTTTGTGATGTGGCCACTTCTCGATGGCTTCTCGTGCGGCTCGTAACCACATCTTGTGTACCGGGGCAGACAGAAGGTGCTGGGAGCTGAACCCGAGAGAGTCCAGTGCATTGGAGTTTAAAAATAAAGCAGTGTTGTGGACTGCTGCTTCGGTTTAGCGGGGTTTTAAAATTAGGTCCAAAGCGAAGCCTAATAAACCTCAGGCTGCAGATAACAAAAGCAGCAACTTGATCTTGCTGTGTCTGCGGAGCAGAGCGGAGCCCTGTCCTCCGGCGTTGCCCTTGTGCGTGGTGGAAGGCGTCGAGCCCAGCGGGTTTCCCAGCTCCTGGGCTTGCGGGCACAGGGCTGGGCTGTGCCATGGAGCACGGAGGGTGTCCGGAGAATCCAGGCATTCCCTTCACCCTTCCCATTGCTACTCTTCTCAGCTGCTTCAGGGGAGAGGTTTGGGGCAGGATGAAGGCCGGAGGGCTGCTCTAAGATGCTCATCCTCCGATGAGGCTTAGACAGGGGAAGATCAAGCTGCTGCTTTCGTTATCGACAGCCTGAGGTTTATTAGGCTTCGTTTGGAGCCTAGGTGCTCCTCCTTAGAGCAGGTCCATCCTTCCCCCTGCCGTGTGGCTGGCATGGTTGTCACTGGCCCTAGGTGCTCCTCCTCAGAGCAGGTCCATCCTTCTCCCTGCCGCCTAGCTTGCATGACTGTCACCCTGCGTGGTTGTCACCCTGCGTGGTTGTCACCCTCTCTCCCAAGCAGCTGCTGACGTGTCACCGCGTACACAAAGCCCCTTCTTTTGCCTTAGGAGGTGACTGGCAGCGCCTGGGCACAGCTCGGAGCCGCTCGGGCACACATGACGCCCCGGCGAGGCACTGTCCCCCTCGGCATTGCCTTTCCATCCCTTCCCTCCCGCTTCCCCAGGACACGCACGCGGCCGGAGGTGGCAGCCGGCCCTCCGGACCCGCTTCCCAGGCGGGAATGCTGGAGGTTGGCACGGGCACTGGGAACCGTAGGCGCCTTTCCTTTGGGGGAAGGAAGCTGTCTCAGACTCAAGACGCATCTGCAGAGTTCAGGTAAAAAGCTTTGGCCCCGGCACGTCTCTCGCTCGGGCTCTTGAGGCTGGTGGCAGCAATGTTTAGACCAAAGTCTTCCTTTGCTTATTCCCCTCTGTTTCCTGTTTAAAAGGCAGATTGTCACATATTTGGGGATTTATTTACCGTAATTGGAGTTATTTTCCTGGCTGCTGCCTTCTGCCCTCTGATGCAAGACTCCGCAGCGAAACGGGTGTCCAGAAAGCCATGTGACTTTTTTCCCCTTGCCACAAGTGCCAGCGGGAGCTGCAATAACCACCGCGCTGCAGGGAATTTCCACTTGCAGTTCAGGTTTCTGAAATCTAGACGCTGGCTCCGGAGGCGAGCGATGGAGCGGGGCCTTGCAGCGGGCAAGGGGAAGGTTTCCAGCGAAGCCCAGGGCTCGCTGCCCTGTCACAGCCTCCAGTCCTCTCCTCCAGCTGACGTCCCCATGGCTCAGAGTGGGACCAGCTCCCCGAGGGACTCGCCACCGCGTGCGAGTCGATCCCGGGGCATTCCAGGGCAGCAGGGAGAGGGGAATGATTTGTGCTCCCTGCCTGAGAGCCCGCTTTGCAACCCGATAGAGCAAAACGGCGTGAAAGGAGAGGTAGGAAATGGGGCACACGCTGTAAGGCAGAGCAGGAGGTGCCATCCTCGCCCCCAGCCCTCCTCGGGCATGCAGGGGTGCCAGCTAGCGAGGACGAGGGTGCAGCGAGTGCAGCGGCTCTGCTGCAGCTTTGGGTGTTTGCAGGGGGGCAGGAAATCCTCCCGCTTTTGAAGAGCTGTTTCTGCCTCTTTGAGGCGCCTTGCACCTTTGATTTCCTCCTGCTCCTAAGCCGCACCGAGGCAAATTACTGCGTTTCTGCTTAATTCTCGGCAAGAGCGTCGTGCAATTAGGCTAATTAGGGTGCTTTGTGAAGTTGTAAAGCTCTGGGTGGAGCTGGCGGGGCTGTTTCCCAGCGCCAGGTGCGGGCGCGGAGGCTCTGCGCCGGCTCAGGTGCAGCCGCCTCCGCTGCCCGGTGCCAGTGCCAGCGGTGCCAGTGCCAGCGGGCCCGGCCAGTGCCCCAGGGCTCTGCCTGTGCAGCCCTCATCTTCTCCCACTGCCTCCATCCCACTGGCCTCGAACGGAGCCAGTTCTCAGCGACACTGTGCAGAGCTGCCTGTGGAACTTTTTCCGGGCTTTTCCTTTTCCCTTTGGATAACGAGGACCGGTTGTATTGATGCTCGGGAGCCAACGCGGCTGCGGTGGCGCTTGCAGCCCGCGGGCAGCGCTGATAGCCCTGCCTGCCCGCGACCTGTCCCCAGTTGTCCCCTTGTGCTCCGTGCCCTCCAATGCCACCCGTCACCGCGGGGGCGCACGCAACCATAGGGCACATAGGAAGGGCGCGAGTGCCGGGCCGTCCCACGGGTGGCCCTGGGGCGCACCGAGCTGCTCCGCGCGAGCTCTCCATGCGCTGGGCACCACGCGCGCTCTCCGTGCGCTGGGCACCGACAAGGGGACGTTGCGTAAGAGAGCGGCCGGGAGCCGCCGAGGAGGCACCACGGCCGCGACGGCAGCCGCG
>NW_020455755.1:3711222-3778373 GCF_003342845.1 Nothoprocta perdicaria
GGCAGCGCGCGGGGCCGCCGGCCCCCGGGGCTCCCCGCTCTCCACGTCGAAAGCCGGCCTGGGAGGGGGCTCGTGGCACTGGGCCCGCGCGCTCCTCTCTCCTCCTCCCTCTCCCTCCATGCTTTAAAGTCACATTTCCAGGCCAGACATAGAATTAATCTCTGGGCACTTCACATTGCTGGCAGCGCAAAGCAGGATGTGGGATCTTTTTTTCTCTCTCTCTGCGTCTTGGCTGACTTTTTTACCTCTCGAAGAATTTGGAAGGGCCGTGAGATTCCCCCCGCCCCCCCTCGCCTCGGTGCCGTGCAGTTTTTCAGCACGCTGATCACCCTGCTGTGGCTTCACCCTAATAGATTTCATATGCTGACACAGTTGACATCAGTACCAAACTATTTTACATGTGATCTGGTGTATTTCCTGAGGAAATCTGCAAGATATTTATTAAGAACTAATAAAATAAACCTCTCCATGAGCTTTTAGGTAGTTTTCAATTTTTCATGTCTCTCTCGTTTCCTCTTATCAATGAGTTTCTATTTTTCTCCCTCCTCTCCGACCATTGCAAAGAAGGAAACAAAAATAAATGTTTTAAACCGTTCCTGAATGGACACTGGGAATATTTCTGTAGTGATGTATTAGCGAAGTCGTATTTTTAGTGCTGTATTGTCAGGACTAAAAATATCCTGCTGCAGTGCATCCTTTTTATAGGGCTTTGTGTGTGCGCGGTGCAAGCTTGCAGCAGCGCGCGGAGGCCGCAGCCTCGCTCCCCCCAGCTGGCCTCCGTTAGGCCTCGAAAATTAAAGTAATCCTGCTCGAGGAAGGAGAATTAATCCAGGCGGCGGCACCGCCTTTCCCCGGCAGAGCCCGGGTACCTGCGCGGCAGCCCGCCTGGGAGAGGCTCCCGCAGCCGCGGGCCGGGAGGGCCGAATCGCGGCTGCCTCCCGGATCGCGGCTGCCTCTGGGATCACGGCCGCCTCTGGGATTGCAGCCACCTCTGGAATCGCGGCTCCTTTTCCTGGCTCGGGAAGCCCCGGGGGGCCGCGCAGCACCGCCGGGAGCCTCCGCGCTTCCCCTGCGAGTTGTTTTGTGCCTCTCCGCTCCCGTGGTTCCATCTCCTTCCATTCCCGCGTTGGAAAGAGGCGGGAAGTGGAGGTCAGGGCCGGGCCGGCCGCCGCTTCCCACCTCTTCCCAAGGTGTCCCGCCCCACGGCGCCCGTGCAGCCACCTCCGAAGAGGAGCCGGGTGCCGGTCCGGCCGTGCCGAGCGGCTGGTGCCGGGCCGGCCGCAGCGCCGCAGCCGGCGGCTTCCTGTCGAGCAGCTCCGCGAAAGCAGTAATTAGCGCCCGTAAAAATTTTATTTTATTAGCGAGACGTGTCGGTGAGTAATTGGCCATAATTTGAACCCAGCCAGATCGGAGGTTAATATATATATATATATATAAAAAAAAGAAATCCCAGCACTCTTTTTTTGCCCCAAACTCCAGGGCCGTCAGCCCGCACCGCGGCGGGTGGGACGGGGCGAGCGCCGCCGCGGTACCCGTCCTTGAGGGTGTTTGACACTGGCATTGGAAGAAAGGAAACCTTGTTTTCCAAGAACTCTGCTCTTTCTCAGCTTGATAAGCATTTAAAAGAAAAGCAGCACAATTGGAATTGGCAGCGCATCCTCATTCTTTTGTCTGTCTGTTTATTTTTTTCCCCTCATCCCTCGACATGTGCGCTACAGCCCACGGCTCCTGCACCCCGGAGAACCGCAGGCCCGGAGCTGCGCGGCCCCCGCCGGCCTCTGCCCACCCCCAGCCTGGCTCTTTGAAGCCCGGCGAAGCTGACGGGCTCCGGCTCCGCTCCCGGCTCCGCTCCCACCCCGGATGCCTCACCGGGTCACTTAGCCATCGCACGGAGCATCTTTTGCAGCCTCTTTCCACCCCTTGCTCACCTCGGAGGGCAGCGAAAACAGGGCTTCGCTGGCACCTCGGAGCAGCGGATTTGGACCCAGCCTGCACTTTGTGGACCCGGTTACTTGGGTAGTTACAGACCCCGGTTATTTGGGTAGTTACAGACCCCATTATTTGGGTATTTGCAGACCCTGGTTATTTGGTATTTGCAGACCCTGGTTATTTGGTATTTACAGATCTTGGTTACTTGGCTATTTGCAGACCTTGGTTACTTGGGTATTTGCAGACCCCCATTATTTGGTACTTACAGACCCTCGTTATTTGCTATTTACAGACCCCTGTTACTTGGGTATTTGCAGATCCAGATTACTTGGCTATTTACAGACCCCCGTTATTTGGGGGTATTTAGGGACCCCGGTTCCTTGGGCATTCACAGCGGGCGGCGCAGAGCCCCGCGGTGTCCCGGAGGCCGCGCGCGCTCCCGGGCCGCGCTGGTGCCGGCGACTGGTGAACGAAGCAGCCCAGCGCGTGCGGCCAGCGGAGCCGAGCCCCTGTGCCTGGCTCAGGACAGCGCCCATCCACTCAGCCCGGCGAGCTCCTCCCGGGTACCAGTCCTGCCCGTCACTGGGGCTCGGGCAGTGAGACGTTGCTTCAGGTTAGTCATGCTCATTTGCGCTCGGCCGCCCGGGGTGGCTGCTTTCCCGGGAATATTTTTGGTCGCAAAGCGAGGGTGAGCAGTTGGCGAGCGCCGCCGTTCGCCCCGTGCCCCCGGGCCAGCAGCGCCTGCGCCGCCGATCCATCGATCCGCAGCGGGACGAAACCACGAGTGGGGGCTGCCAGATAAAACTCCCCGTCTCGCCCCGTTTTCCCCACCCAAAGTGTCTTTCTGCCCGTATCCCCTTTCTCGCCGCCCGGCTCCCTCCCTCCCTCTCGGCTGTGTATTGGACTTTTTGTCTATCTTTTTCCATCTCTCTGTCTCTTTTCATAACAGTTTTTAATAATGTTTTAGTTAGTTCCAGCCTTTTCCCTCAATGGATCCCATTGGAAAATGCATTTGAAAGGAAACAGTTATACACTTCCCTTCCTTTGAAACTCTGCTGGCACCTTTTCCAGCGCAGTAAACCATACAACATGGATTTTCAAAGTTTCCAAACACAGACATGCTGGCGTTAAATTTATGAAAAAATATTTTATTCGGCTGTATAGTAACTCTGAGTCTCGGAGCTGCTGGTCGCAGTGAAACCGAAGCTCGCCTTGGAACTGCAGCAGGTTTCCAAACCTCTGCAGGAAACGTAGCGGCGCGGGCTGCAGGGGAGCGCGGCTCCCTGCGCTCCGGGCTTTCCCGGGGCGGGAAGGCAAAGGGGCAGCTCCCGGGAATTCTGCCGCTTTTCCCTGCACATGGGCAGCCATGGGAGCGCCGTGGCCCCGGGGAACTTGACGATGGTGCCAATCGCGCGGCAGATCACGGGAGAGAAGAGGAATTTGGCGTTAAAGCGTCGAGCCGTGCGCTTGTTAGCGAACGCAGGAGGTTAATGCCTCTTAGCGGAGTCCCAGGGCACAGAGGCTCAAGGAATCCGGGCTGGGGGCCCGAGGCTCCAGCTCGCTGCGACTCCGCGGGGCACCGAGACGGTGTTTTCTAATATCAGCGCTCGGATGCGGAGCTCCCTGGCAGAGTTTTGCTGTGGGTTTGCGCCTGCGCTCGCAGTTGCTGCTCTGGCCATGTGTGCGGGGCTATGGTGAGGGCTCCTTCCCCACAGAGGTGCCATCGAAGCCTGCACCCCCCGAAACCTCCCCATTAGAGGGGCACCTAGAGCAGAAAAGGAAGCCTCTTGGGGCAGAGAAGATGACAATGGGAGGAAGATCCTAGAGTCACTTTTCTTGTTGTCCTTCCTTTCATGCCCTTCCCTTCATGTAGCTGCTTCCCAAGAAGTCCCGGGTTAAGTTTTATTATCATGCTCAGTGTTGTACGAAAGGAGGGAAGAGCTGGGAGCTTCATTCCCCAAAATTTCCTAGTATAAACTCACGAGTTTCTGCTTCAAAGCGGCTCTGCTTTGGAGATCTTTCTGCGTAGTCTCTTTCGAGTGCACAGGTGGGGAGCTGAGCTTGTGAACTGTAGATTTTCTGGGGTTTTTCTTTGCGCTCACTTTGTCCTAAAAGCGCAGTCCTTCATGTGTTGCACTTGTTTGTTTTCAAAGCAGAGCTCCCCTTAGCTGCAGTTGTGGTTGCTCAGTGCCTGTAAATCTAATTCTGTCCGTTCCCTGTGGCCAGCAGTGAGCGAGGGACAGGCAAATACCGACCACGTGAGCTAAATGTGGTTGAAGTGACTTCAGGATCTCCCTGGAAGCTTGTGACCGAGGCAAGAACTGAGGTGAGTTTTCCAGGAGAGCAACGAGCCACCCTTTAATCCACAAAACGCTGCTGCTTCCTGCAGCCTTCAGCCTCGCTGCAAGACTAAGCGCATCAGAAGGAGCTCCTCCAGGAGACCCATTCCACGCCAGCAGAAACGACATCCTGCAGGATGAAAAAGGCCGTGCGTTGTCAGGAGCTGCCCTGTGATGTACGAGCAGGATGGAGTTAAGTTGCATTTTGCATAGGCAGCTCTAAATCGGGGGCTCCTGAGCTTCGAGCGCTCGCCTTCGCCGAGCGTAATCCATAATCTGTGTGTGTGTGCAATTCCTGTTACTTTCGGAAAAGCAAGCTGCCCCGTTGAACGTGCCTGGCCTCCACTGGGATCCTCAGCCCGCTGGCACGGGGCTCGCTGGGCACCTCATGGGCTCCTGCCACCGGAGAGCGCTCGGAAATGGAGGGGCTGCTGTCCTGCAAGGGCCTCCTCCCATAGCATCCCCTTGGTGCCCCTTTGCCCCCCTTCTCTCCCGGTTTTTCGCTCGCTTTCCTCCTGCTTTTCCTCAGATGAAGCGGCCGCCGCTCGGGCTGGAGCGGAGGAGCCGCGCGAGGGGCACGTCCTTTGCCAGGATCCCCCCTGGCAAAGCAGGGGTGGCAGAAAGACGCCCCCGGGCCCCGCAGCGATTCCCCTGCCAGGTTTCTGGTTTCTGCTGCGACGTGTGAAGGTGCTGGGGATTTCACTGAAATGGCCCGAGAATTTTTAGCTCGACAAGAACAATGTATTTTCCCTAACCTCATTCTGGCAAATGCCCGAGCCTTTCTAGATGAAATTTTCCCCATAAATTCAGCTCGAGGAAAGCTTTTGGCACCGAGGCCTGCAGCCTAAATGGTTAAAGTTTGGCAGAGTCGTTAGGAACTAAGAGCAGGGACTTACAGCGGAAAGTGTTAGGTAAGGCGCTCCGTAGGCACCCGGTTGGGTGCCCAGGGGTGGCTCCGTGTCGGGGGGCACAGCCTGGCGCTGTCACTGCGGGTGACAGGCTCCAGAGGAGCCCACGGGCCCTGGCACAGGGAGCTGGGAGCTTGGCCCTGGGGGCATTGGCTGCCTCCCTGGAAGGGGCAAAGCTGCCTGGGGGCGGCACGGGTTTCGCTTTACGTTTTGGCCCGGGCTTTGCAAACCACCGGGCGTTCTGCTCCCTCAGGAAGCTGTGAGAGGAGAGCAGCAAGCAGGAGAACGTGCCAAGACGGAGGCTCCTGGCGTTGCCAGCCCTGCCCCTTCGAAGGCCCTTTCCCCGAGCTGTGGGCACCTCCTCTCCTCGGCTTTTCCCCGCGGTGCGAAGCGCCCACGAAGGTTCGGTTGCTGCCAGCCGTGTGCCCTGGTTCCTCACCCGCCCTTTTGGGGTTGAGAATCCGGATTCCGGATTCCCGCTGTGGCTGTATTCCAGGGAGGAGGAGGTGGCTGCACCGCAGGGACAGCCTGTCGAGGGCTTCCCCGCAGCAACATCGCGCTGCGCCGTCCCGCCTTACTGCAGCACGCTTAATTTCTCCCTGTGTCTCCATCATCCCTATTTTCCTCCTCTTCTGCTGCGCTCCTGCAGCATTCCCTGCTTCTTCTTCACCCTGCCGTGCCCTGACTGCCTTGGGGGCCCTTGTGCAGCCTCCTGGTGCATCCCGGCGGGCTCTTCCCTCCGGCACGAGCCGCCCTGCCAGCCTGGGGGCCACACTAGCTAGCCTGGAGTCGGGTACGCTTGGATTTGCCAGCCTTTGGGCTGCCAGACGGGTCAAACACATTGCTGGCAAGCGTTGGCAGCAGAGCCGGCTGCTCCAGGGACAGAGCCGTGTGGCTGGCGAAGGTTTTGCTGCGTCTGTGCTGCAAGTCCTAGCGCTGGCTTGCGATCTGATGCATTCGCTGCTGCAAAACACCAGCTTCTGTGGCGGCCCTCCAGGCTTTGCCAGCCTGGATGAGGTGCTGGACCCCGGCTCTGCTGCTTTTTCTGCTTGGAGCTGCGAATGCAGGTAGCAAAAGCTGCGATGCACCTGCGCCCCCGGCCAGGAGGAACGTTTCTGTCGCTCTGTGCGATGACATGTGTCCAAAATTGACTCCTGCAGCCTTGCCGGGGCTGCGGGGTGCAGCCCAGGATCCCGGCTGTGCCGGCCGGGTCGGGAACCCCACGCGCGGAGAGCTCCAAGTGCTGCTCGGTGCATGTGGAAACGGCTTCAATCTGTGTTTTGACTGATGGGTCTTTTCAGGAATTTCTGAGAATAACATTTCTAAAAATGGCTGCATCTTTCCACTGATATTTCCTGGAAAAGGCTGCAGTTAATTTTAAACCATTACCCTTTTCCCTTTCGGTAGTGGAAGCGGCTCGGTGCTCGTCCTCAAGGCGAGCGGCGGGGCTCGCTGGGACGGTTGCTGCCTCTCTGCTCCCCGTGGAAATGAAGGACCAGCCCTGCCCGAGTCCTCCCCAAGTCACAGTTGTCGTCAGCAATTCCTGAGCAATCCCAAACGTGCAAGAAAAGCAGGCCTTCAAATCCTCCCCTCGCCCACCTAGAGCTCCCTTGGGCGCGCGGATGCGGATGCCGGGCGCGGATGCCGGGCAGGGGCGCAGCGGGAGCCGGCAGCCCCGCGCTGCCGCCGAGCACGCTGCTTCCTCTGCGCCTCTCGGGCAGCTTTGCTGCTTCGGGTGGGAATATGTCATTAATTTTTATACCTTCCCCCTGTAAACCGTCGACCCTTTTTATGATGTCATGAGGGATTCCTTAATTTTGCAGCTGCTTCCTGGTTACGTCAGAGAAGAGCCTCCCGTCCTCGAGCCCCGCGCTGCAGCCCCGAACGGCTGGAAACAAATGAAGTGTTGAATATCTAATGGCTTCCACAGGGAGCACGGCTCCGTCCTCCCCAGGTCCCCAGCATTCCTCACCTCCCGGCCTCCCTCCCTCCGACAAGCCGGGCTTTCAGCGCAGAGCGGAGGGAGCCGCGGGCTCCCGGGCGGCTCCAGCACCTCAGGAACACATGGATGAGTTGCAGTGTGACGGGGACATGCTGAGCCGGGCAGATGGACCAAGGGCCACACTTCAGGTGCGGATTTGGGAGGGATGGAGCCCTCTCTGCCATGCAGTTTAGCAGAGCTGGGTCTGCTGCCGTGTTTGCTACCTGCAAATCTGCAGGCAGGGAGCATCAGCCCGGATGCATCACCGTGTGACTCGCCAGCTTCCTTCGGGAGAGCTGGGAGCTCCTGTGACTCACAAAGCCTTCGCGACAGGACCTGTTGGGGAAATGCCCCGTGGCCGAGAGCTCTTCTCGCCGGCCCCGCCGCGGTCCTGGCCGCTCCACATTCCCATTGGGGGCTGCTCCACATTCCCGTCGGGAGCGCGCGCGGCCTCCGCCGTGGGCAGCCGCGCTCCGCTTGCCCGCATGACCCGCGCGGCGTCTGCCCACGGGTGACTCACGAGCAGAGCGATAAGGGAGCAAACAAACCGCCTCCAGACCCCCAGCCTGGGGCTCCTGGCCTGAATCACTTGTCTCCTCTGCTCCGTGAGCTGCTGACACATCAGCCGGGCGCCTTCGCCCCGGCATTTTCCCTTGTGTCACCTCCCCCGGGCTCTCACGGAGCTGATTGTCACACAGGGTCCTCCACGGCGTCACCAGCGAAGGCGAGCTCAGCTGTTGCTCCGGGAAGCAAAGCGGATCCCACTCTGGTTTTGCTGGAGCTGCCCGAGATCCAGTGCTCCTCGCCGGGCTGGATGCACGAGCGCGTTCGCTGCTCGCTTGCAAGCCCGGGAGCTGCTGCGGCGAGCGGAGCAGCCGGGAGCTCTCGCACGGAGCCTCCTGCCCCTGGCCACGTGAGGCCGGAGGCTTCGCCGGCAGCGCGGCCGCGCTGCCGGCGAAGCCTCCGGCCTCACGTGGCCCTCCCGGGATTTCCGCCCGCACGTGGCCCTCGCGCCGTGGCAAGAAGCTTCCTGCAGCAAGCGCCCGCATCGCCGGCTCTTTCCCATTCCCATTTCCTGCGGCTGGTCGCGTTGCCCCGGGAGCGCTTTGGCACAGCCGTTCCGCTCACCCTAGCAGGAGCGGGGATGTGTTTATCACTTTTCCTGGAGATTATCTGTTTAAGCACTCCCTGACAGTTACAATAACAAGGGCAGCGCGTTGCGTTTCCCAGCAAAAGGACACTCGCTGCTGAAAGATGTATAGCACTAATTAGAAATACATAACATCCGGCCACATGGCAGCCTTCTCCCGGCCGCTCCATTTCCTGAGCTCGGACGACTTTGACGACAGTTGGTTTATGTTTTCCATGAATATAATGTTCTCAGAGAAATACAGATTTCTCCCCATTGCAGAAGTCCCCGTTCGCTGCGTCTCTGTCTTCCCTCTCGCCGCGCGCTCCCCCTGCTCCCCCTTCCTCGCGCCAGGTAGATTTATGGGCGCCGAAAGCCGGGCTTGGATCCTGCTGCCGGCGGAGTCGGGGTGGCGCAGGTGAGCCCTCGGAGAAGGAAGCTGCCTCCCGGTGCAGGCACTCGGACCGTGCCCGCCTGGAGCATCCCCCTCTTTCCTGCATGCAAGGAGCCAGGAGGGCTCTATGCCGCCCGGAGCGGTTTTGCAATCATTAGGGGAAAAACAGCCCTTCGATAGCTCCTGGTTGCTTTGCCCCTGTGCTCAGGGTGCTCACGAGCTCCCGTTTTTCCCATCCTTTTTCCCTGCACTCCCTGGGCGCCGGGTGGAGGACCTGGGTCTGGCTCCAGCTCATGGCATGAGCGGTGCCAGGACGGTTTGGCCAGGCGCCCTTCGCACCGGGCTGGCACGGACCGGGTGGGATGTGCAAGGGGCTCCAGGATGGGCCGCGCTCAGGAGGGTGCAGGCTGAGAAGGTTTTAGCTGCTAAAACGAATTGCTCTTGAATGTGGAAAAACTGCTGTGTTTCAGATGTTTCTAACTTGGCCAAGCATGGACAGATTTCTAGTAGGACAGGAAAACTCTCTGTTCAAGGGGGTTATTCTGCAGCAAAATCTCACATCCCATTTCCAGGATTTGAAGTTCCTAGATTAGCTCAAGGAAAAGGTTGTAAGTTTTGGTTTGTTTGTTTTCTTTTCTTTTTTGTTACTTCTTTGCTAGCACGGGTGAGCCGCTCTCTTGTTTCCTAACCTCGTTCTCACACGGAGTCAAACTGTTTTGGCTAAAGATTCCCGGAAGAATCCAGCCTGAGACAGGCACCCGGCATGGAAAGTTCAGCTCCGATCGTTAAAGTTTGAGCCAACTGGAAAAAAAAGGGGTCTCCGAGTGGCTAGTGTCAGGCAGCCTGAATAACGTGGTGCTAGAAACGTGGCCCGCAAAGTCATCCCGCTGCTGGTGAGCCCTGGTGCCCACGGTGGGTTTGTTGTGGCTCTAATCGCTGATCCCGGCGTGGAAAGATGGATCTTCTAGACAAATCCAGCCCGTGAGGCATGGGGAAACGCGGGTTAACCCGGCTGCCGTTCAGTCTGCAAAGCGTTGGAGGACATTGGTGGTGTGAAGTGCTCTGCTGCTCTGGTTGTGGGTGCTCCATGGGGCTGCAGGTGGCCGAGAAGCAGCTCCCCGTGGAGAAGCCTCCCGGCCCTGGCTGGCAATGGGGTTTGACAGCGGGCACTTCGCTGATGCCATCGTCCTTGTGAACACGGCGCCGTCTCTTTTGGCGTATTTCTCACCAAGCTGGTTGTGCTCAGCCAGGGTCGGCTGCACCATGTGGTGCCGGGCACCTTGCTGCAAACCCAGACAGGGGAAAGCCCAAGATTCAAAACACTCCCCAAGCCTTTGCCCAGGCACCCTCAGTTCCCTGGACACTTGTGTCCGCACCGTGACCATCTTCTGTCCCTGGAGTCCCTCGGGGGCTGGCGTGGGCTCTGCCACCCCCAGCCTCTGTGCGGTGACCACCAGCTCCGAGCTGCAGCTCAGCTAGTGCTGGAGCTTCCTGCCTCCCAAGGAAAGCGATGAAAACACACAAAGGGAAAGTTTCGCCTGATTTATGGGGCTTCCTCTCGTGCTCTAGCACGAGCCCTGAATAGCCGGTGCTGGTGAGGCTGCGGGTGCCAGAAACGCGCTGCGCTCTCACCCGGGCACCCTCCCTGCCCGCAGGGAGGCTGGCGCGGTGCTGGCTCCCTCCTCCAAGGGACACCCCTGGGCTGGGCCTCCAAAGCAGCTTTTGGAGCCCTGGCAGTTTTGCTTAATGTCGTGATGAGGTGGCACGGCCTGCGGTAGCTGAGCTGGAGTTAGGAGCAAATGACCCTTTTATCCCAGAATCACAGGATGGTTGAAGTTGGAAGGGACCCTTAGGGATCGTCTAGTCCCTGGTCCAGCAGGAAACCCAGAGCAGGTGGCACAGGGTGGCATCCAGATGGGTTTGGAAGATCTCCAGAGAAGCAGACTTCACAACCTCCCTGGGCAGCCTGTGCCAGGGCTCTGGCACCCTCACAGTCGAGAGGTTCTTCCTCACATGCACATGGAACTGCCTGGGTTTCAACATACACTCATTGCCCCTTGTCCTGTCACTGGCCACCACTGAGAAGAGCTTGGCCGCTTCCTCCCTACATTCCCCCTCCGGGTATTTATACATATTGATCGGATCCCTTCTGGGCAAATTTAGGCTTTCATGCCCTCTTTTTGGGGGTGGCTGCCAGCCCGGCATGAACACGGGGCCCGGCGCCCCTGGGTAATGCCCACCCGAAATGTCCCCCTGCAGCCGCTCACGGGGTGCCCAGCGTTGTCTGTGCAGAGCTGTGGCCACACGGAGACCTGCCAGCGCTCACGTGTGACAGCGTGACGGCCACGGTGACACCCCGTGTCCCTTTGGGAAGCCAAGAGCGTCAGGTCCCCAACCGGAGCGAGGGGAGGAGGGAGCTCAGAGAAGACGGCTGTGATTTCTTGGACTGGGCTACGGCCAGAGCACTGGGACTAACACTCCTAATTGTGGGAAAGGCTTCATGAAAGAGATTTACTGTCCCAGAGCGGTCACATCTCTAGTTTTATGTTTCCTCCGAAAGTTGACAACCCCTGATGGGCAGCACTTCCCTCCGCTGCTCTGCAGCCGGCTCAGCCCTGGCACCAAGGGCAGAGCACCTCGCTCAGCTGGCGGGCACTTCTCCTGTCACCCTGTGTCACCCGTGGCGTCTTCCCCGCTGGGCACCGGACCCATTGGTTGTTGAAAGAGCAGGTCATTTTGTCCCGTGTTTTCGAGGTGTATCTTAAAGTTGTCTTATGGCTGTTTTTAACTCTCTTCCTCATTGCTCTGAAATGATTTATTTTTAAAATCCCCCATTTGTTCTCTGCACCGCCAGTGTTTTGCTAACCCCTGCTGCCACGGAGTCTCCCCGCCTTGCTTAAATCCCCTGGCACTTTGCTCGAAGTGAACCCCCAGAACATATTGTGTCGCCTGCGTGCGGTGCCAGCCTCTTCCCGCAGCAGAGGTGCCGGGGGGCTCCGGAGGGGGCTGCCCCCGGGTGCTGCAGTGGCCAAGAGCCGGGCGCTGGTGCCGCAGCGGCTGAGGGATGGGGCTGCAAGGTGCCACTGTAGAGTGGGAAACCCTCCGGCCCCCAGGGCAAGTGCCTGGCCCCCAAATGCCCCCCATATCCGGGGAGGCTGCGGAGCGGGGCACAAGGAGCCGGCGGGCAGAGGTGTCTGGATGGCATCGCATCCGTGTCCTGCGTGGCTCCTGCCCAGCCCCAGGCGCTTCCCTCTAGCCAGCGCCCCGCTGCTCTCGGCAGCCTCAGAAGTGGTTCCTGGCTGGGTGTAGATGCTCCAATGGGATTTGCTCGCGCTCCGAGCCGGCTCGCCTTGGAAGAGCTGTGGTTGTGTGGCATCTCCTTGAGTAACAGCTCCAATTAAGTTCTCTTGTCAAGCTGCTGTGTGACTGGCGAGCTGATGGGAGGAGCCCCCTCCTCAGCTGCTGAGGTTAAAGCCCCAGCAGGGGTGGAGATCAAGCATGCAGCTAATTACCCTTTTAACACTCAGGCTTATGCCCTCCTTTGGGGAAAGGCATTAGTTCCCACAGCAGCTTCTGTGCTGGGAGCCTTGAGTGCTGTCCTGGGTTAGCACGTGAGCTGGTTTGGGGCATGACATGGGCAGTGAGACCAGAGCTCCTTTTTTCCCAGAACTGTTTTAACCTTCTTTTTTTTTTTTTTCCCCTCTCTTTATAAGAATGACATGGGCTAGGAGAGCCCCTTTCCCCTGCAGAGATCCCTGTTTGTTGAGCGATGTGGGAAAGGAGGGTGCAAGATGAAGCCAGGAGGGAGCGTTGACCTGCTCGTGCTCAACTCTCTCTTTGTCTCCTAGAGTGTGTCTCTGAAGACTGTCGCTCTGTCATCCAGGAACAGGCCACGGCCCTGGGGCTCTCCATGTTCTCGCTGTTGGTGAAGAGGTGCACGAGCTTGCTGAGGGAGTGCGCACAAGGTAAGGAGCTTAGAAGCAACCTGGGGAGGCCCAGGCTCTCGTTCCTGCTTTGCTATATGCCTCTTACTCCCTGGTGGTGCCTTTTCTTTCTCCCTTGGCATCCAAACTTCTGCCCTGCTGAGTTGTGGCTGGTTTATCCATCAGGAAAACCTATGTGTGTGTAGATAGAAACACTTGGGAAAGGGATGGACATAAGGTGCACTTTGTGGCACGTTTTGGAAACACCCTGAAACTGGGACCCCGGGATCCTACCTCTATGACTGACATGCTGGCACCCTGTTGCCCTCAGTAAAAGGGGTGGCAGGCATCCCAGCTTGTCCTCCAGAGAAGGAGGAATAGCTCTGACTTTGCACTTGCTCTGGGCTGTAGCTTTTCCCTTGTACCTGCAAACCTGGGGTGTTGGGGTCCGTGGTGCATTCACTGTCACTACCTAAGGCAAAGGGTCTGCTAGAGACTCAGGGCTCTCAGGGGTTGGCTGCTGGAAGCTGCCTCAGCTCTTGTGTCTTGTATTTGCAGCTCAGCCACAAGAGATGGAGCAGGAGGATGAGGAAGATGATATCAAGGTCTCTGCCTTGCCTCAGGACCTGAAGGAACTGCTCCCCAGCGTGAAGGTCTGGTCAGACTGGATGCTTGGCCACCCAGACACCTGGAATCCTCCTCCTACGTCTCTCGAGCTTCCCAAACAGTACGTGCATCTTCTGGTCTGTCTTGTGCTGTCTGCTCCCTTCCTGGGGCTCCTTGTGCTGCCTTTGCCCTTCATTTGGGTTTGATCCAGGATGTAGCACTCTCTGAGCACTACTCTGTCATCTAGAAGAAGCTCATGAGGCAGGAATGTTTGGTGGGGATCTGCCACCCTTGGTGACGGGTGTCCAGCTCAGGAGAAGACCTCGCACTGAGGGGGCTGGGGTGGCTCTGAGGGGCCAGGTGCTCTTTGCTGCTGGATTTGAGCTGGATTTTTACCTTGTGCTTGGGATGTGCATCTGTTTTTCATGGGATGCATCTCCTTTAAGCCCTCTGCTAGCCAACCAGCTGAACGGAAGGGGTCTTCCTCTCCAGAAAAAGACAACTTGCAGCCGTGAGGGTTTCACAGCCTTTTTTTTTTTTTTTTTTTTTTTGACTAAAACCAGGAAACCTTGGTCAGACAGGGCTGGGGGCGAACAGCTCGCCTGTTCCTCAAACTCCAAAAGTCGCCTCCCATCCGCTTCCAAACCAGCTTGTCTCTAGCCCTGCAACATCAACAAGGGTTAATTTTCTAAACTGGCTGATTCCAGCCCATTAGTCCATAATGCGGACTAGGCAATTTGCATATTTTTGGACAGAAAATCGAGTGAAGGGGCCAAGTATGGAGTATGCGAAGCAGTGTCTGAGCATGCTCCGTAGCTGCTTTCCCGCAGGATTTTCCATCTGCCTCCGGTACTCCGGATCCAGAGCTTGAAATCACGTCTTATTGTTAATCCAAAGGAGCCAGAACCCAGGGTGATGGGAAGACGCATTAAGAGTAATCCAGCAAAGTGGCTTAACCATTAATGGGTCCCCGCTCCGTGCGTCAGGTCCAGTCCTGCTCTCCCTAGTTTATTGCCTCTACTCCAGTTCTTTTTCATTTGGCTGAGGAAATGGAAATCTCACACAGGAAGTTCTGGGCCTCATTTTGTGGAGATGGAGTCTGTTTTCTGTTTGTCGGCTGCTCGGTGTGGGCCCGCTGCCTGCTCGTGTGAACCGCTGCCCATCTTTGGGCAGGAACTCAACGCGGGCTCCGTCACGTGCGCTGCCTGTGCACCAATGGCCCCGCCGGGCCGCGCCGCCGGTGCGGGGAGCCGCCGGCCACGGGCGGCCCTCGAGATGGAATTTCTGATCGGGCTCGCGCAGCTCGGCGCCTTCCAGGGAACGGCGGCCTCCCGCTGCTCCGGGGCCGCTCCGGCTGGGATGGGCACCGCGCTGCCGTGGCAGGTGTTGAGCCTGGCTTTGTGATGAGGCTGGCGAGGGCTGTGTTGGCCTCCCGGGCACCGTGCTGCATGGGCTGGGGGCTCTGCTCCACTAAGCCCTGCTGCTGAGGAGGGACGTCCTCGTGCAGCGCGCTTCCCCGTTGCTTTCCCTCCGGAAGGTGCCTGAGCTGCTCTTCCTGCCCTCTCTCTGGCCAACTTCATGTTGACTGCCGGCTCCCTCAGGCTCGTGCTCCTTGGGGACGTCTCTGGGTTGTGGTGACATGAGCTGGGCTTTCAGGCCAGACCTTTTGTGTCAAGCGAGTGTTGGGGACCCAGGTGTTGGTGGTCTGGGGCTGAGGGAGAGCAGTAGCTGGACTTCCCTGGAGATGCTTGGCAAGGAACCAGCTCTGCCCTGGGCAATGACCTGGGACCTACGTTTTTCCGGAGGCAGGGAAGGAAAGGGGAGCAGTGGGTTAGTGTTTCTGCTCTGTGTTGACACAAGCCTGCTGCCCCACATGGGGCTGCTCAGCGGTTGGGTACAGACACCCCGTGCAGGGGTTTAAATAGGAACCGCTTCAAAGAAGTCTAGAAGTAGAACATGGGTCGGAGCAGCAGGCAGGTTGGAATAAGCCAAGGTCTGCGGGCAGGCTGAGCTCAGAAGTGGGGAGAGCACGTGAGGAGGGAGCGTGGAGGCCAAGTTGCGGGTGCAGGTGAGGGGCCTGCGCCCTTGGCACGGGCTCTGCGCCCGCTGCAGTGGGACACGCCGCTTTCCTGCCCCGCCACCAGCTGCGGAGTCGGTGGCACAGCCTGGCACTGTGCTCCGTGCCGTGGCTTTCAGTATCCTTCCTGCAGAGTGGGACCAGCAGAGACTGTAAAACCCAAGGTGCACGAACACCTTGCAAGGATGCCGTGAATGTGCTAAAACCTCTGGAAGAAAAGCGGGTCCAGTACCCACCTGGCAGCCCCCGAGCAGCGCAGGCCCAGAGCTCGCCTAAAGCTGAGCTCGTCCGGGGCCAGCCCTGCGGCCAGGATGACGGCCTGGGCGCCGGGCCAGCCGGGCAGCTTGTCAAGGCTCCGCCAGGGCCTGGGACCACAGGGCCGTACGTCCCGAGGCCTCCGCTCACGTCGCCTGCGCCATGTTCGTGAGCGCTAGTTCTTAGTAAGTGCCGGGGAGACTTTGAGAACGTCTAAACTCAGCCCAGCTGTGGCAGTTGGTTTATTGCTTTCAGCTGGTACTTGAACCCGGGTCCTGGTCTTGGAGTCTTTCCCAGGTTTAATCCCCGGAGCTTTCTCTGCAGCTGTATGACACTGCGCTGACCCCGAATGAGGATAGGAAAATAGAACCGGTGCCAAGCCAGAGTCTCTTTTTCATTTGGAGTCTGGCTGTCTGCCCATGACCAGGGTTACATAATGGGAAACATAGCTGGGGCTCTGGAGAGCCCGCGTTTCACCACGCTGCCCAGACCTTCGCGTTCTGATGCTATATATCTTCCTAATTGTAGCTCGGATGCATTTATCACACTGCTGGATTTGAGTCCTTACAATAAAAAAAAAAAAAAAAAAAACGAAAGAAAAGAAAAAACACCAAATTCCTCAGCTTGCTGCTTTCCCTGTTGGACAGAGACAGAGGGAAAGGTGCGAGGGGTGAGCGCTGCTCGAACTCGGCACGCAGCGCCGAGTGACACAGGAGAGGGCTTTGGGAGGCAGGAAGGGAGGCTCAGGAGGCTGCGTCCTTGGGGCTCTTTTCTTGGCAGTGACTTGGGAATGAACCTCACCTCTTGGCAGGTATCTGCTCCCTAGCCAGGGACTCGGCAGTCCCTGTGCAGCGTGGATGGGAAGCTGCAGCTTTCCCCCAAACCGCTGCCTTTGGTCTAGAATATCCATCCAGCTCTTAGCTGTGTTGGGCGATCGCTGTGCCTCAAAGGATGCCCTGGGAGATTTTTTTTTTTTTTTTTTTTTTTTTTTAGGAGAGAAGGCTATAAAGATGCTGCCTGGATCCCTCTCCTGGGGCTAGAGAGTCTATTTGAGGAACAAGTCATGTTCTTCCCATCGTACCTGTTTGGGAAGAGGACTCGGCAAGCTTTCCTTGGCTCCTTTTTAGTTGTGCCGTTCCAGTGTAGTAGCTAAATCTGATCATGGACGTCCCTGTCTCAGAGCAGCAGAGTGTCCTGTTTCTTGGGAATTGCTTGTCTAGATGAGGCTGCTTGAATGCAGGTGCTCCCAGGTCTTCTAGCCAGGTCCATACCTTAAAATTCAGTGGCCTCTCTGCTTTCTTCATGGCAAGAAATGTGTTGAGGACTGAGGCATGATTGCAGGGATGGCGCTGCCGTACAGCCGGATCAGAGCAGCGTCTTTCCCTCAAGTTGTCCCCATAGGGATCTGCAGAGATGGGCAGGATACATGGTGAGTCCTGAGGAGAGCAGAGTGATTTTTTCCTAAGGCAGGGATAGCAGCAATGTGTACAGAGGAGAGGGAAGGGCGATCTCCAAGGTGGAGGGTGAAATGATGGTGCAGCCCAGGGCCGGTTCATGCTCCGAGACGGGGCGGCTGAGGGGCTCGGGTGCAGTCAGCTGCTTTCATTCAAGTCAAGTCCACCTCCTTTTGGGACCCAGATGGGAGAGGAGGCTGAGATGGGAGAGAAGGTTGTGTGTGGAAGAGCAAAACTTGTGCTTGCTGTTCGTTATGGACCCATTGCTACGTGAAATGCAGGAATTGCTGGGGAAGCTGCTGGGTGGATAATCTGCTCCAGGGCTGACCCTGGAGAATCTGCGCTCCTCCGCGGCACAGCTGAGGGCCTCTCGGTTTGGGGAGCTTGTCTGCAAGCATTTAAAAATGGTTAATTTAAACCAAGTATTAAATTAAATCCAAAAGCTCTGAACAAATTCTAGAGCTTACCTTTCCAGAAGGATCTGCCAGATCTCTCTCATCACATCGCTCTTGAGGAGAAGTGTCACTGAGATGGCAGCTCCCATGGGGAGAGATGGACACAGCCTTGAATGAAGTGCCAAGACCTTGTTGGAGCTGTTGGAGACTAAATGGAAAATCCCTTTCCCAGATTGCAGCCCTGTTAGTAATGCTGGCCACCAAAGTTTCCCTATCAAGACATCAAAGGGAGGATTCAGAGGTGTCTCACTAGAGTAAACCTGGCTGAGAATGAAGGTGAAGTCGAGCGAAGCAGGAGCCAAAAGACGCCCTAGAGAGGGGCTCTGTTTTAAAGCAGAGGCTGGTCGGGAGAGGCTGCGTGTCCTCAGGGGCGCAGCGTCTCCCTGGAAGTGCTGGCAGGTCTGGGAGAGCGGGATGGTTTTGTGCAGAACCCAAGTGCAGGGAGCACCACACGGATGGTGCCATGGGAGGCAGCAGCTGGAACCCTCGTCCCCTGCCTGATGCCCGGGGCTGTCCCCTGCTCCGGGCAGCTCTGCCGTGCCCGGGCAGGATTCGGATGCCAGCGCAGGGGGTGCCGGTGGCCCCTCGGGCCCCGGCTCGCGGGCCATGTGCGTGGCAGCGCCGTGGGCCGCGGCTCGGCAGCACAATGCAGGGCTTCTTTCGCTGCGCTCTTTCCGGGTTTGTTCTGCAGCTGTGGAGTTTGAATGTTAGTGTTTAAACAAGCTGGTATTACACAGGAAACGGCCACCTCCACAGGCCCCCGCAGGCTCGTAACATGGGGTCATTGTACTCGATATTAATCACCAGGCGGGCCCGCTCCCCCAGTGAAGATGGTGCCTTAGGCGGGAGCGCCCGGGCTTCGCTCCCGGGGCCGGTGAGGACCCATTGGGGACCCACTGGGGACCCGGTGGGCAGTGGCTCTGTCCCTCGCCCGGCTCTCCGTGCATCCCGTGGCCGCGGTGCAGCCCCGGGCCGCGCTCCAGCCCCTGCACTTGGCCGTGCACTTGCGCGGCGCTCGCGCCGTCGCCGGCCCGGGCTGCGTCCTGTCGGCCCGCAGCTGGGCTGCGCTCGCACTGACAGCTACATTAAACCTGGAATCCTGAGGCAATAAAAAAGAAATTAACTCTTATTTTTTTTTCCTGTCCTAGAGGAATAAGCAAATGTAAATGCGCCTGTTGGGAAGTGAATGAACCCCCGTTCGGAGGAAAGACCTCGCGCTAACCCCCCGCTCGCTTCCTCGGCTAAAAGCCCCGGGAGCCGCGGGCCGGGGCTGCCTGCGCGGAGGGACTCGGCACCGGGGCACTCGCAGGTGGCTTGGAGCAGAGGCTGCAGCGCAGGCGGGTGACATAAGGCAGCAACACCTGGCCTGGGAAGGGAGAAGGCGCCCGAGGGGGCTCGCGGGGACCCCGCGGGCTTGCAGGGCAGCGCTCGCCGACCAACTCGGTGTTGAGAGCTGCCCGGGAGGCAAAGGCAGGAGGTTGTCGGCCCCTCTCGCTGCTGTTGCTGCCTCCGCGGCGCGGGAGGAAGGCAGGGGAGCGGCGGCAGAGCCACCCTGGCTGCCCCTAGGGCGGCTCCATGGGGTGCTGCGCATGCCAGGGTGCTGTGGGTGCTGCACAAGGAACCAGGGCGGCTTCAGGAAAGGGAGCTGGAGTGGAAACTTAACGCGTCCAGCGCAGAGGACAGATGTGGCGAGGCACTACGGGCAGCCCGGGATGAGGAGCACAGTGACAGCGACTGCTCTCACGCTCGGGTCAGGGGCTGCCGTGCGGGGACGGCCCCGGGGCTGCGGCGCGGGGCGAGGAGGGGAGGTGACGAGGCGCAGGATTAGCTGCCAGGGATGTTCGTGGCAGCAGTGGCAGCTCGGCCACTGTCCCCAGGGCGCTTTTTAGCACTGTGTGTGAAACCCATTGCACGGTCAGGGCTTCACCATCTCTCATCCCTGCTCTGTCTTGCCCCATGTCCTACCACTCTCTCTGCCTCCCTGCTTATTTCTGCCTCTGGTTGCAGCCCCGTTTTGGAGGGTTACAGGTGAGGTCTCCGCTTGGCTTTTCCCCCCTTTCCTCCACGCCAACCCCATGCACCTGGCTGCGAGCATCCCCTGCGCGGGTACCGGCAGCGCTGCTGTTTTCCCTGTGGATCCAGGCATCCTCCCTGCCCACCCAATACCCGGGGCACCGTGTGCCAGGGCTCACACAGCCCGGCCGGGGCACCGGGACTGGCCGAGCCTGCCGGCCCCTGCGCATCTCCCCTGGGCACAGCTCGCCTTGGAGGTGGCCCAGAGCAGCCCTATCGCATCCGGTGCTTGTCTCTGCAGCCCGGGCCGGAGGATAAACTATCAGGGCTGTGGGGCAGTGGATCATTCCTCTTATTATTTTCTTCTTTTGCAGATAGGGGTCGTGGAAAGTTCAGTTCCTTTTAACCCTCGCAGCTCTGTTTATTTTCCAGCTGGTAGCACAAACGCAGCGTTTCCCATTACATCACAGAGGGCCTCGGACAGATCCCTCCGAAAAAACGTGTTGCAACTGTTTATTTTTTTCCATATTTAAACATTTCTGACAGCCAGACCTGGCCGAGCCAAGCGATGGAGCTTTGTGAATGAACCCAGCTCCCGGTGTCTGTGCGCAGAGGGCTTTGAAGGACCTCATCTCCTCGGCCGCGCGCTGGCCGGCGCTGCCTCGGGGACGTGGGCGACTCTCTGCGTTACATGTGTGCTGATTACGTGCCGGGCCGTGATTAATGGCCGCTCGTTCTGCCTGGCTCCCAGGACGCTCTTGAAAACAAGATGTTTCATTTCAGTGCGCTTTCCTGGTACATTGATTCCCGTAAATAACCCGGCGCAGACTCGGTCCACCTGGAGCAGTTCAAAGAGCAGGGGGGCCTCCCCGCAGCCGCGCGGCGCCCGCGGCCACTGCAGCACCCCCGGGTGCCCGCGGCACCCTGCACCTTGCAGGGCTCACAGGCCACCCGAGCCCTGCGTGGGCGCTCGAGGAGGGCGCGAAGCCGAAGCGAGCGCCCCGGGCCCGGGTGTGAGCGGCCGGACCAAGGAGCATCGGGCTGGGCTGGCCGCGGCTCCCGGCGGGCTTGCGATTGAGCAAGAGGCGGCTCCGCTGCCATCTGGAAGGAGCCCGGCTGCCGTCAGCCCCACGCGGGGGAAGCGGCCTCCCGTGCCCGGGGAGGGCGAAATGCCGGGAAGCGCCGGCTCCGGAGCCCGGCCCGGCGCTGCGGGATGGGCAGCCGGCGTCCCCTCGGGGATGAGGGGCCCCAGCCCTTCCGGGCTCCCCTTGCAGCGCCCACTGTCGCTCACGTCTCTCCCGCTCCTCACAGGGTCTCGGAGGACGTGTGGGCGACGCTGGCCGACTTCTGCAACGTCCTGACCATGGTGAATCAGTCGGAGGTGCCCTTGTACAAGGACCCCGACGAGGACCTGGCCCTGCTCAGCCTCGAAGAGGACCGGCTGCTCTCGGGCTTCGTCCCGCTGCTCGTCGCCCCTCAGGAGCCCTGCTACGTGGAGAGGACCTCGGACAAGGTCAGCAGTAGGCCAAACATCCCCCCTCGATTCCTCCAGACTTTTATTCTTGGGAAGTTTTTCTGTGCAAACGGAACACGATTAAGTCATTGAGAAGGGTGTTAAGGGAAAATATCGACCTTTCAGCCGCTGACATCCAGCGCTCTGTGTCATGAAAACCCCTCTCGACTTCCTCTGGTGTGTGTGTGCGCGCTGGCATGTTGTATATACGATCATTTCCTCACTTGTTTAAATAGTGCAGCTTGTGTTGGCAGTGCTCTCCGTGCACTCCAAATGGTTTGCATCATGCTTAAAGCACCCTCCCCCTCCCCCCGGCCACAAAACTCGCCGTTCGGAAAGAAGCCAGGACTTTTTTCCTCCTCTAAAGAGGAGAGTGATAAATAGGTGACTAGAGAGAAGCAGACACCATGTGTTAACGTACAAAAGGCTTTTAGGAATATGAAGCATTCCCCACTGCCCGCTCTCTATTTTCCTTCCTTTGCTCTAGGAGCCCGCTCGAGGCTGAACTTTCCTTGGGCTGTTTGTTTTTAGAATAATGAAATCAGTTCCCTTGTTGATGTGGGGTTTGGGGGCTGCGCTCTGCCACCACCTGGCCAGAAGGGACCTTGGGGGCTGCGCTCGGATAACGCGCTCGGGCCCCGTGGGGACGGACGAGGCGCGATGGCATTTGCGTCACAGGCCCTCGGTGGCCCGCGGGGATGAGAGGGGCTCTCTGCAGCTCCCTGCTTGGAGGCAGAGCTGCAGCACCAGGTCCTCTGCTCTCCCAGAGCTGCCGCGCTGCTTCCCAGCGTGTTCCGGGATGGATATGAATGGGCGGAGAGGCAGGGGCTGCTTCCCTGCGATGGCAGCGTGCGCTCCCCCTCCTGCTGCTCCTTTTCTGATGTGTCTGTGAGAAATTCGGGACCTGTGTCAAGGGCTGCCGCCGCGGTGCAGCTTTCCCTTTGCTTCCCTGCCTGCCCTGGCCGTGCCCACAGCAGTGCCCACGGCGGCGGAGGCAGTAAACCCAAGAGCTCTCCCGCTTTGGGAAAGCATCTTATTCCAGGTGAGAAAACTCCACTGTGGAGAGAGGAAAAAAGAAAAAAAACACATTTTAAGACTCTATTTGAAGGGCTCAAAATATCACACAGGGAAGTTGCTCTTTCTGCCCCATGGAAGCTTGTCTGTCCAGGCAGTCGACCTGGGCAAACGTGCGACCCTGGCACCTGCAGCCCTGATCCCGGGTGCCCAGGAAGCAGGTCCGTTCAGAGCGTGCCCCGGGATGGGGTCCGTCTCCATCCGCCTCCTATGAGGGCGCAGCCGCTTCTTCAGAGTGCCATCTACCTGCCCTGCCAAGCACTTGCGCTCCGGAGTGGCTCCGGAGCGGCTCCATCCCAGGGCTCACCTGAGCCCTGTTTCTCGCTTCCCCCTTTCCCCTTGGTTTCTAGCTCTTCATGCAGCAGCTGCACGGCAGGGCTGGTGAGAGAGGTGCCTTTCTAGCCGAGCGGTGACTGCACAAACCTCAGGGACTTTGAGACCTCCCGGTGCCTGTTCAACCCCGCCGGGAGGCTGAAGAGGCAGCGCAGACCCCAGGCAGGCTGGGCTGCCCCATTTCTTAGGTCTCCTCAATGGATTTAGTTTGTTTTTGAAACTAGGATCCCACCCAGCATGATAGGAAACACCCTACACCCTGTGCAGGTCTCTGGTCCCCTAGTTTGGGTGAGTTAAGCTGGGCCCAACTGCATCGTCCTGTCCCCGTGTCCCTGCCCAAAGCACCGAGCGTGTCCCACGCAGGTGGGCAGAGGGGACCACGGCTCCCTCCACCGTGCTGAGCAGAAGCAGCAGGTTGGGCAGGGTCTGTTCTCAATCCAGAGCTGGTCGGTGTTTTTATTAATGTTCTGAGCAGGGAAACGGCGAGCGTGCGTATTCCCCAGGCAACGCCAAAGAGGATCAAGGGGAGACTAGTGAGACTGATCAGACATCTCCAAAGCCTGATTCCCAAGGAGAGACCGAAAGAACCCTGGGGCTCTTTAGAGAAGATCCAGGGAAAATGATGTAAGCTTTCAATTACAGAAAAAAACTGTTGCAGAGAGAAAGAGAACAAGCCCCGCTCCAGCTCCGCGCTGCGTGCCACGAGCAGGAATGGGTGCAAATCGCAGCCGAGCAGATTAGGCTTAGACTTTAGGAAGGGCTTCATAGCAGAGGGTAGTTCAGCCCTTGGAATAGACTCCTTGGAGAGGCTGTGGAACCTGTTCAGCGCTAGAGGTTTGTAAGAGCAGGCTGGGTGGCACTCGCGGTGGAGCGTGGGGAGAGCAGAGCTGCCCTGGGAAAGGAGGGCAAGTGGCCTCTCTGGACCCCCCCAATCCATTTTAGGGGATTCGGTAGTAGATTCGGTGGTGCTAACGAAAGGACCTGGCGTGGCAGCTGTGTGACTGCGCTCAGATGGGCTCCGCAGACCCTCTCCAAACCCTGCACGTGTGGCTCGGAGGCATGGAGCAACGAGCCTGGCACGAGCGACGCGGGGAAGAGGCAGAAAGGCAGCGCCCGCTGCCGAGCAGCCCGGCCCGCCGGGGCTGCAGCCAGGCCCGCTGCAGGAACTTGCCCCTTCTGTGCACTTCTCGCTGGTTGCTGGCTGCCTCAGCTGCAAGCAGGTGAGAAGTGGTATTTCCGTTCAGCAGTGACTATTTTCAGTACTGATTTTTCATTCCTGTAGAGCAAGTGGGTTTTTTTTTTTTTTTTTGCGCCCAATTTCCTTCTCTCAGATTTTTAACCTTGGCTTTATTTTCGGACTAAGTTCATCATAGTTCTCTGCTGGAGAGGCAAAGTGCTGCTGTTTGCATGACACCCCGTGAGTATTGTGTGAGCTGGGAGCAGGATTTTCCTATAGCCAAGTGGCTCTGAGAAACTGCTCTGCGATACCTTCCCTATGAGCTGCGTGACTGTTAAGGCACCTTGGACTCTTTACAGCGAGGATAACGTCTCACCTTGCTTCCTGATGCTCCATGTTCTTACCCCCTTGTTTTGCACCACTGTTTCTTAATGCATTTGGAAAAATTCAGAGGAAAGGAATCTGTCTAAAAGCAAGATAAGGGTATTGAACTTAAAATGGCTATTGGCTCTATCCAGAGGATGGGTGTTTTGTAAGTCGGATAGGACAGACACTGTGCTGGCCACTTCTTTCTCTTCTCCAAGTCCCATTTAGTGCATAGAGTGCTGCGTTCAGCCAGCGTTTCTCAACAAGTTGTTGAGCATTTGGCCTGGCTCTTATTTTGAGTGAAAACGCTCTGCCTGCTTTCACTGCCATGAAGCTGCGCGTTCAGATTCCTGCTGGAGCCAGTGTGATGCCGAGAGCTTCCCGGCGTCTCCCGCGCTGCCGCTGAAGCTGTAACCAAGAAAAGCTGGCTCCGGGGTGAGCATAACTTGGTGCTGTTTTCCTGGGCGTATGTTGGGCAGATCTCCCTGCAGCTTGTGTGATGGAACACCATCGAACGTACCAGTCAACAGCAAACTATGCAGCCTGGTGCCTGAGCTGTCAGACCGCGTCTGCAGCGCTCGCAGCCGAGGGAGACGCTGCCAGGAATGGGAGCGCTTGGTGCTCGCGCGAGGGCAGGGAATAACGGTGTGGCTGAGGAGCAGGGAGGAGGAGAAGGTCACGAGCGTGGGTTCCTCGGAGGTGTCTGGTGCTTATGATGGGACTTTCAATGGAAAACACTTGGGCTGTGTTGAGGTTAGAGCAAGTTTGAGTGATGGTTCATCCGAGCCGTGCGTGAGTCTGTTCCTGCGCTGCAGCACATGGCATGTTCTGAGGATCCCAGGCCACGTCCTGCTTTCTTCAGCCGAGGAAATAGCTGAATATTGTTGGTGGCCCGTGGAGCTGGTGGCCAGGCTGGAGCAGGGCTGGAGGTTGCGCAGTGGGGAGCAGAACAGGAAGGTCCTTGTCCTCCATGTGGCCACACATCACCACCCGTCCCTGCAGCCCCTGATCACACACTGCCACATGCCCGGCCGGGGAGACGTGGAGGAGAAAGTGTTAATGTCCCTTCCCACAATAAAACTCTCTGCATGGGGGGTCCTGAAACCAGAGCCTCTCTCTCCTCCCCCAGCCCTGACACACGTTAATAAAAGGTTTTTAAACGCCAATAAAAAGGCAGCAGCCCCAGCTCACCAGGTCCGGGGCCCAGGGTCCTGGGGAAGGCACTTCACAAATGTGTTTTTTGCATTTTCAGGCTTTTGGCTGGTGAATAAGATTGAGGAGAAATACTCCTTCCCCTGATAACAATACAGGGAGACGCAGGATCAGCAGTGTGTGGATTAAAACCAGACGGTGCATGATTAATACATATGCTTATAGGGCTAGTCACTGTGGTTCCCTCCTCTGAAACAGAAAGGCAGCACTTTTTTTTTTCCTTTTTTTTCCCCTCTTTTTGCATGTACATGCTCAAGCAGCCTGTCTCCCATACCCACCGCTCAGCCCCACAAGTAAGTGTGCAAACGGGAGGCTCTGGAAGGTAACTCGGCTGCACTGTGCCGTCCGGAACGCTGTCCAGAGCACGGACGCCGGCTCGCGCGGGGCTCCTCCACCTCCGGGGTGGCCAGAGAGGTTTTCACCCTTGCTGAGGTTGCTCTTTCACCTGTACCCGCTCACCTGTCAGGGCAGCTCGCCGAAAACCTTAGCTCTGTTCTCTTTGAAAAGCACACATCTTTCCTCCTCTGGACTCTCCAGTGCAGATGGACGTTTCAGCTTTTCCCCTCGCTGTAATTCCCTCATCATCCTCTGGATTTGCAGAGTTAACAGCATTTGAATTAGCTATTTAGGAGCTGTTTTGTAGTAGGCTTGGGCTAAAATTAGTCCTGTTATTCAGTTCCCATATTTACACTATTTCAGTCGTCTTAAGACTTTCAGATATCTCTTGGCAATGTGCAGTAGCGTCTGATGCGTCTCAAAAAGAGAGTCCCGGGTTTAAAAGTCCGTGAGGAATGAGTGTCCATGTGATGGGACTCTGCCATGCTTCTAAAACCCAGAAATTTTGTGTTTTTTGAGCCCTGGTGCCTCCTGGGCTGTCAGGGATGCAATCCGTGTTAGAGCAGCTACGTTACAGCGATTTGGGGAGGACTTGCAGGGCAGGAGGAAGGGCAGCAAGACCAGGACCCTGAGAGGATGAACTCGTCGTAAGCAGAGAGAAAACCCCGGTGCGTGGATGTAGCTGTTTTCTCAGCATCCTTTCCATCTTCCCATTCCATAGCCTTTGAACATCTCCCCTCCAGCTGGCAGGGAGTCACACTCAGCCCATGAGAGCGAGAGCTTCCAGCTCGGAGTTGGGTCCAGAGAGGAAAAGGGAAACTGTGAGCAGTGATCCGAGCCCCAAGGAGGAGAGTCCAAGGAGGAATCATCCCTGAAAAACTCCTTCCATCGCTGCCTGCGTTGCTTTCCAAAGGAACGTGAAGGGTCCCTGCCACACACAGCCCTGCTCGAGCTGGGGCTTGGCAGGGGCTGCCAGCCCCGAGGCAGCAACGAGGAGCGTTGACGTTTGCTGACCACCGTCTGAACCGCCTCCCGGCCACCACCTTCCCTTTCATGTGGTGTCTTTGGGCTGGAGAAGGCAGCCAGGCTAAGCCGTGGGTCATGCTGGAAGATGATATCATTAGGGGAGAGAAGAGAGGCTGGGTTTTGTGCCAGCGAGGAGGTAACGTGTAGATGCCACCCTCCTTTGCCAGCGCCTGCCTGCTGGAGTCTGTGTCCTGCCTCGCCAGGTGTCACCAGCAGTGTCCTTAGTGCAAAAGGACACGCGGTGGCCGTGTGCCCTGGGCGTGCGTGGCCGGGGAGGCTGCGCTGGGCTCTGTTGTATTTGCACTTTTTGGAGTTATTTTGAACACGCGTTTATAGAAACGGGGCACAAACGCTGTCCTAGCGGCGGCTGCTGCACGGCTTAGGATTCGCAGGGCGTTTTCCAGAGGGATATTCGGATCGTTTGCTTTGGGTTGTTAAACACTGTTTAAGCAGAAAAACTTTGGAGCGTGTTTTTAAAAGTGCCTTTCTGCAGCTGAAGGGAACTCGCTGCAAACAAGCCCCGCTGTTGCACGAGGACACAGAATACAGCCCTGGAGAAATCTGCAATGTGGAATAATAGTTCAGGCTCTTAAAAGGGGGGGTGGGTTTCAAAAAAAAAAAAAAAAAATCCTGCAATAAATCTAGCGAGTGGAATCTGAGGGAAATGATCCCATCTGGAAAACTCCAGCGCTGGTGCTGCTGAAGGCTTAAGGAGCGCTGCAGATTGCAAAAAGCAAACCCTGCAGCCTGAGGATGACAGGCCTCTTAATTGATGTCCATCGCAACTGGTACTCTGCCAGTTTATGTTGGCCACCTTCCAGCGTGCTGTAATTTGGGGGCCAGGTGTGAAGCGTTTCTGTTCCGTCTTGTTCCCAAGCACCTCCAGAAGCCTCCCGCGTCCCACCGGAGGCTGCAGCCCTGTAGGAAGCAGCTGTACAGGTAGAGGTGAAGGGAAATGTCACAGCTGGGCGCGGGCGGCCCCGCTGGGCGCCCCGGGGGTGCCCGCTGTCCCCCGCACACCTGCCCGTCTGTCAGCAAGGTGCGCGAGGGAAGCGCCCGCTGCTGCGCCCGGCCCGGGGCCCCTCCGCACCTCGCGGGGTGTCCCGGCCCTCAGGCGAGCGAGGGAAAATCCACCGGGAATAAGGGCAGGCCGTGTGGGAAGCACCGGGCCTTGGCTTGGAATTGCCAGGGCTCCGAACCCCTCAGGATCTTTCTGGGGGGCTAATTTCCATCCCTGCAAAGTGTGCGTGTTCTTTCCTGATTCTTCTTTCCATTTCCACTAACTGGATCGGGAATCCTCCACCGCTCAGTCCCCTCTATAGTCACCCATCCCGAGTCCCCCCATCCCCACCTCCCCCTTGGATAGGACTCCATCCCGGCTCTATTTGATGCCCGGGTAGCCCCCACGGCCACCGGTTCCCCCCCACGCCGCCGTTTGCAGCAGCTCCCGCGCGTTCCCGGTCGCTCCCGCAGCGCGACGCCGCGTACGGCTGCATCGAGCAGCACGTCCTTTGCTCGCAGCCAGGGCAGCAGGCTGAATTTTCTGTGCATTTCTGACTTACTCTCTTCAGAGATTAGCAGAGGAGGAGACAGTGCCTGATCTATAGATTGGTCGGTAAAGATTTTTCTTGCTCCGGGTCACGGAGCCGGTTTAATCAGCACAAGCCCTGTGGTTTTGCCCTGTGGGCCCTGCTGGCACTGCCCTCCTGTCCCCACTCACGTTGTGAACCCTCTGCTGACCAGGCTGCCGTGCAGGCTGTGTTTGTGCCCTGTGGTCTGTGGCACGGGAGCTTTTCACCTCCTCTCACTCCTCTGCGCAGAGGTCTCAGACACGTGTGAGTGGTCTCAGACACTCCGGCACAGCATCGAGCTGCTGAGACGGGGTAGGAGGCAGAGCGGGAGCTCGGAGCTGCAGGAGGGCCCTGCCACGGCCGAGCATTAACAGAACCCGGGGCAGCTGCTATGGAAGGCAGGAGCACGAGGTCTGCTCGGGAACACGAAATGTGCCCTCTAACCCTGCGCCCTTGTGCAGACCTGGAGTCCCCGGCTGTTTCGCCTCCCCCTGCACCGCAGAGGTGCTGCTGTGAGAGCTGCAGCCTCCTCCGAGGTGAGGAACCACCTGCCAACGTGTTAAGACCCAGTTACACATGTTCTCTTAACGCGTCTGGTGGTGAGCGTGAGAGGGGCTCTGTGGTCTGGGGAGGACTTATGGGCAGGTAGGAGGTAGATGTTGATGGACTCGGTCTCTCCTCCCTTTGAGATTCCTCCTTGCTGGCCCGTGTGGCGAGTGAGCGATGCCCTGGTGCCTGGGGGAGCCTCCCTTGACCTGCAAGACTTTGTTTCCTTGGCTATAACCTAGTGTGTGAGTTGTCGCTGCCCCCCAGATCTCGCTGCTTTGCACCCTCAAGGTCCCTGGCTTTGGCTGGAGGAGCACGAGGTGCTCGGCGCTGTGGAGGATACGTGCTGGGGAGCCTCTCCTTTCGCAAGAACTCCAGCAGCACACGGCATTTCCAGCCCTGGATCTATCCCATTTCCCCCAGCCTTGGATCCACCTCTGCCTCTCCTCCAGGCTCGTCTTGGACGGGACGTTTTAGCCCCTCTGTCAGCTCCAAGCAAGCCAGGCAGTCTGGATGGGATGCGTGTGGACCAACATGTGTGCTGTTCCTCTGCCAGGGCAGCACAGTTCCACTCTGGTGTCAGCAAAAGGCTTTTTTTAAAGTGTTTTCTGGAAGCGTGATGTGATCATCGCAGGCTGACAGAATAAATCAGCCTTGTCCCATGCCTGGTTTTGGTCAGTGCTGGATCTTCTTGTGCAGATCAGATGATGCTCGTTGTCCAGCATCCTCCTTTCTGTCTTCCTCAGGCCGGGTTTATGTAACGGGATGGAAAACGTGTTTGTGTTCAGTCCTTTCATCCTCCAAAGGTCCCATGGATTCCTAGCACAGACTCTTAAGAAATGGGAAACGTGTTTTTCAGGAGATTTGCTGACCTGGGGGCAGCACCAGCCTGGGTCAGTGGAGTGATCTAAGGGAAGAGAGACAAAACCTGAAGTCTTCCTTGCGGACACGAGTCTGCTGTTGAGATGCAGCTGGATTCTGTGCCTGGCGTTCGTTTCCACTGGGTTTTTCAGCTGGTTGTGGCCCAGCTCCTGCCCCATTGGCACTTTTTTGCATGGCACCTAGTGGCACAAAACCTACCTGTAGCTGTAGAAGAGACATTCCCCTGTGCCTTTGGTGCATCCAGAATGACATAGCAGAGCTGAGACCTCTTGGAATTTGCTGATTAGCCTGTAAGTGTATTGAAAGGCCTCATTAAAACGCCATTAATGCTGGACCCCTTCCCAATGAGCCATCTCTTATTGCTACCCAGAGAAACCTGGAGGAAATGGAAAGGCTGCTGCTGGTGGAGCCGTTCCCTGGGCATGAAGCGTGGACTCGCCGTGGAGCAGCTTTGCGGTGCTGCGAGACTTAATGTGGCGCTTCTGAACGTGGGAGAGGGCCTCTTGCCTCCTTGCCTCTGTTTTTGCCCACCCAGATGCTCAACGGTTGCTCAGACTCTGCCTTAGTTGCTAAACTCCATCCTAAGCCTTGCTGCTCACCTTGGCCCATGCCTGAGTTTTGGGTGTGAGCCTCATGTTCAGGCATTTCCTATGGTGCAGCGTGCATGGAGCGGCGCTTGCCCGCGCTGCCAGCGTGGTATCCAGCAGCGTGGCCATTGGAAAGGACCTCAGGAAACCTGGAGAAAAAAAAAAAGGGCCCAATTAATAACGCCGCATTGTTATCTGCACTGAGAAAGATCCCCGTCCCGGGAAGCGTGCCAGAGAAGGAGACTCGGAGGAATGCAGGGAGTGGCCGGCCCAAATAGCAGATGTGTATCGGCTCCGTCTCTACGGGAGACGGAAGGTGACCCGTGTCATCGAGCTCCGGCCACGTCTCGGAGCCCGCGCTCTTTGCGCCGATGCCGAATCCGAATTGAGCCGGGACCATGCCGGAGGGCAGTGTCGTCATCTTCCACATCCCCATGCAAAAGAGAAGAGCCCTCCGTGCTCTTCCTCACTGTTTCGTCTTCCTCCTCGTCCCTGAGGTCGCGGCGCTTCGCAGGCATTAGCGACCCTGTCTCCACAACACGTTATGCCATAAGGAAAAGCCATTTCCTCGTTAGGGATTGGCAGCAGAGGTACGCGGGGCTCGGGGACCGAGCCGGCTCCCACAGGAAGCCTTGGCTTCAGGATGAGAACAAATCCCCGAGACCCAGAATTTCGGCCGCAGCCCCAGGCCGCCCTCGTCCCTTAGGAAAACGGGGGCACTGAGGGAAGGGTCACTTGGAAATGTTTAAATTCTTCGCAGACATCAGTGTTTGCTACCATAAATGTTACAGGAGCAAAGCTACTGCTGGAGGTTTAGCTCAATCTGCAGCAGAACATTAGAAAGGCTGAAAATATGATCGTATAATTTAATCAGATTTTTCCCCAGAACATATTTGTAAGTATTGACTTAGAAATAAGGTAATGTCCATAATTTATGTTGCTGAATTAACAAACTTTGCTGTTAGATATTGCATCTCACTGTTTTACATGAACCATTTTCTCCGCAGTGCCACAAGCATTTGTCTGTAGTTTTACATATCATAATTTCCCTGTAACTAGGGTAAATGGAGGCACATACAAAACAACACTTGTTTTCTGAGCAGTTATTGCATACCTGCTTTGCTTAGCTTCTGAAATTTCACTTTGGTATTTATCTTAAGAAAGGGTATAATACTTAGTATAGCATTTACTATAGTTATTGAAGAGATTTATGCCTATAAACAAAAGAAAATAAGAGTTTGCTGCATCTTTCTGATACCGTGTCAGCTCATCTAATATCTTTCCCCCGGGTGATGCTTCATTTAGAAAAGTGGTTCCTGGGTGGTGCTTTGCAGGAGGCATCAGGGCCGGGAATACGACGCTCTGTTTTGGAGCTGCCACAGTGACCTACCAGGGACAGGCCACATTTTTGGTGCTGAAGTCACTTTTGAAAATCATATTTGCGCTCTCACCTGGATGCTTCTCGAACCGGTGCCCACCGCCAGCTATATATTGGTGTATTTGCGTATCTGTTGTTGTATATATGATACTGTTAGCTGCCTGTGGGGTTACTTAAGCAAAGCTATTGTGTTTTTTCAGTGCAGGGTCTGTCCTGATGAGCTCAGATGGGCGTCTCGTGCGGATGGACACTTGGTGTTTGGTCGGCGTGGTGCAGTGCGTAGCACCCACTCACTGCAGGGCAGGGGACTGGAGCCTGATTTCCAAGCCTTTATGAGCCTGATCCATGTCAGTGAAAATCTTGGGGTTTTTTTAGGGACTGTGAATACCCATTTCTGGAGATTTCAGGAGAGATCCATGTGGAGAGAGTGGAAATGCACTTGGACTGCTCTGGCTTCCCTGCCCTTGCTGCACTGGGCAGTGTGGCCTGCACTGGCTTTCTGGGCTGCTTTGGCAGCAGGAATGCACAAGAGGACCTGAGAATCCGTTCGTTCTTGTTCTTTCTGATGTCCTTTTGGCTTCTTCTGGTTAGGTGGAAGTTGGTCATCTGGCACGTATGTCCCTGCTTGAATAGGAGGGTTGGATGAGATGATCCCTAGAGGTCCCTTCCCACCTTGACCCTTCTGTGATTCCACTTGGTTTTGGAGAACGTCTTCCTCCCACGGTGACATCTAAGCATCTTCAGCCACCAGTCTGAGGAGACAGCGAAGGCTCGGTTGTGGGTGACATTCTGCCCCCCTGCGCCCCTGGCCGTCCTCCCTTTTTGAGGATAAAAGCCACTGCTTTGGACAACCGTTTATTTAAATAGCTTTTGCTTGTTTGTTTTTAATGTTTGGTGAGTCTTTTTTTTCTTTTTTTGTCTAAAATGAAATGTCTGGGGATAGTGAGATGTGAGGACAGGAACGAAGCTGCTGGAGCTTCCGAGAGACCTAGAGCAGACGTGCCAAGGGAAGAGTCCCTGTCACGCAGGGCCAGGATGCTCCCCTCGTACAAACGGCACTGACTGGACTGCTCCTGATCTCCATGCAATCCTCCAGGCCCACGTTAGGACTTCAGGGTGTTCTGTGGATGAGAAGGAAGCCTGGGGACTGGTTGCCCTTCCAAGTTGTGTTGCAAGGACTGTGCCCTCCTTGCTGGGGCAGCGCTGTCCCCTTCGTGCAGGCACCTCGCTCCTTCTGTAGCTAGCGGGTCTCATGTTCCCTCGGGCAGGATTCCCGCTTTGCAGCTCTTCCCAGATTTCACCTCGGTTTCCCCCTTTTTAATAGGAATGCTTGGCCTCTTGCACTCAGGCTCGGGGAGGAGCAGCTCGTTGCTGGAGCTGGCCTGGTGCCAGATGTCATCACTTCAGGCAGTGCCACGCTGCACATCTTCAGCAGTTTGAAACGGAGAGACGGAGAGAGACAGATAAGATCAGCAGCTTTAGGTGATGGCATTGTTTCAAATAAACCATGCATGACCCAAAGCTTCCACTTCAAATGGGGAATGAAATTGCTTCATCCTTTGACAGCTCGCTCCATGAAAGAAATTTATCTTCACTTAATTGCTTTAGATCCCAAGAGGCTGTGTACAGTAATTTCTAGGAGATAATTATATCAAATTAAAAAAATATGTGACTCTCCAACTGCTGCGCGTGAGCACGGTGGCCAGAGAGCAGGGAGGGAAGAGGCACCAGCTCCGAGTGACGCTCGCAGGTCCTCGCGGCGCCGACCGCGGCCACCACGGCCACCATGGGACCCCCGTCGTGAGTGGGTGCTCGGGGCCCTGGTCCCCCCTCTAAGGCGGCCACGGCTCCCGCCGCACGTAGCTTGGAGCTTGGGGACAGCAACCCTCGCGAGGCAGAGCTTGGCACTGCCTTCATCCGGTTGTTTCTCCTGTGGAGCTGTACAGCAGAGCTGAGGAACAAGAAAGCTTGTTGATTTAAAAACATGTATATTTAGAAGCAGAGTGTAAACTTCCTGCCCAGGCTGGGATTGGATTCTGGGCTATGTTTGAGTTTCCAGTTTTCATTTCCTTTGCCCTCGTGCTTAACATTGTGTATCTCTCAGAGTGTGCCCCAGCCTAATCTCTCCTTAACCCTCCCGCGCCCCACATTTTTCTCTCATTATTTGCACCTCGGCTGCAGTCGTTCCAGGAAGCGGCGCAGCTCCCTCCTTGTCACTCGGGACACAGGCAGTGGCCCGGCTGAGCGTGGCCTGCTCCGAGCCTCCTCCGGCCCTCTGGAAGTGGGACCCTTCCTGGAAGGGTGGCCTCACCTCCCAGGCAGTGGCAGATCCACACGGGGACTATGGCAGGGCTGGAGTTACTAGCAGTTGCTGGGCCTTGGATGAAGACGTTTTTCTTTTTGTCACTTGAAATCCTGACGGGATATCCCTCTAGTTGTGACTCATGGAGAAGCAGAATCGCTGCCCAGCTCCAGGAGGGGTAAATTGCTCCATCATCTCACTCTTCCTCTTTCTCTCCTTCGATTTCAACCAGGCTGCGTGCCCGCCTCGACCGCGCTGCGCGACGGCTCCTGCCGCTGCTCGTGCTGCACATCTCCTGGGAAGCAAAATGACTTTTGTTCCCCTAGGGCTGTGACAACATTTATTATTATTATTATTATTATTATTATTATTATTATTATTATTATTATTATTATTATTATGTGCAATCCTGCACGGGCTCTGAAAGGGTTGTCAACAGTCGTGGAGCAGAGCGCAGCTCCTCCCCGCGCCTGTGATGTGCGCGCGGGTGTTTGAAGTGCGGGGCTGCTTCAGCTGTTCCCAGGAAGTCTGCAGGGGATCTGCGTTTGGACGAAGGAGGTGAAGTCCCTGCGTGTTCCTGGAGGGGATCCACTCAGTGGGCTCTTTGATGTCATCCCCCTTTTTGGACTCACATCAAGCAAGCGCCAAAAAGAAAAAGAAGCGCTTTCGACAAAGAGAAGGCTGAGAAATGCTCGGCCTAGAACGTGCGCACCTGAGCACGGTGACCTGTGGCTGGCCCGGTGTTTGGGGCAGAAAACCACAACTTGAGCTGTGTGGGAGGCGAAGGGCATCTGCTTGCCCTTGGGCTGCTAGAGCCTGAGAGCTTGTGCTGTCAGGATGGCTGTTCCCATGTATCCCCGTGTTCCCTGGGGTTTCTCCTTGTCCGTTTCTCATGGTACAGCCGCAGGGCTCAGGTTTAATCGTATCCTGGCCCAGCCGCCCCAGCACTTCCAAATGGGTCACGCGTCCTGATCCCGACAGGTTTGTTGTTGTTTTCCCTCGTGCGAGGTGTTCGGCGAAGTGGACACCTCGTGCCAAGCTTCCCTCCTCGGCCACCCTGCAGCCCGGATACCCCCTGCCCTTTTGTGTCTCCTGCCGGGAGCACCCTACAAGGCTCCACTTCCCGAGTCCCACGCTCCCAGAGCAGGAGACGGGAGAGGAGAGGAGGTTTCTGGCGGTGATCTGCAGTTGTCTGACCAGGGATGCCCTTTTCCCCCCCAGCTCCAGGCCTGTCCCGCTGCTGCAGCCCTGTGATGCTGAGCAAGGGAGCACCAGGAGAGGGATGGCTGCAGAGGACAGTGTAAAGCAGGACTTGGCTAGGCACGGGGGACAGCTTGGGGGGCGGTTTAATATGGCCAAGCCCAGGCCATTTGGTCCCCGGGGCTGAGAGGGGACCCTGTGAGAGGGGCTTGTCTTTGGCTCCCTGTAAAAATTGCATTGGCAGCAGTCGCTCCGTCCCCATCCCTTTGCCCTTCCTTTCTCTTTCCTCTGCTCTCTTGACATACTTCTCTACTTGCTTTCCTTTTATTGCTCTTAGTGAAGAATATGTGACCTAAAGCCATTTCAGACACAGTTCTTGCTCTTAATGATTTCCAAGGCTAGCTCACAGCCAAAGCGGGGAGCCTTGGGGACGGGCCGCGGGGCGCCGGGTACCCGGTGCAGGAAGTGGCAGAGGAGCATTTAAGAACCTGGAAATACAAGTTGCTCTCATCTGGCTCGAAGCTGCTGCTCGCAGCACGCTCGGCTTTGTGTTTCAGAGGCCACGAGTGAATGAGTTAATGATGATCCCAGATGGCTGCAGAGTTTGCCTCTTGCCACCCCTTCCTGTTCCCCCAGGAGCTCAGATGGTGGCGGGAGATGAAGTAAAATTCTAGAGTTTATTGTAAAGTTCATCTCCCTCCCGAAATCGTGCTGCAACTTGCGCGTGCTGCGCTGGCAGCTTCAAGGGGATGCTACCTGGTAATTAATTAGTTGTCAAGAGACAGCCCAGAGGTTCCAAGTCTTTATATCCTTGCTAATAGAAATTGCTCTGATTACATTCTCCCCCCTGGCTGGAGGGCTGCGGGGCTCGGAGCAGGAGCTATGGTCCACGGGCAGCTGGAGCAAGGCTTCCTCTCCTTTGTTGGGACTCCTCCGAGCACGCTAGCACATGCTTCCCGTGAGCGGGAGCCCAGAGGGAGCCCCGTGCTGAGCCTGGCCTTTGCCAGCCCGTTCTGCTCGTGTTGCTCATCAAACACATCTCCTGGACCCTGCCACGCTTCTCCTGCAGCTCGGGGTCTGCTCTTGGCATCCCCAGCCCCACGGGCCTCGTCTGGTTTCTTCTCAGGGTCCCTTCTTCTGGACTTGGAGGAGTGCTCAGTGTCCGCAGTGACTCCTAGGGAGTTTCTCTCAACCTCACTTATCTTCCCTTCATCTTTGGTTTTCCTCTGTGCTACCAGAGTTGGTCTTGAGCAGATTTAAGGGGCTCTTTATGCAGAGAGAAGTGTATTTCTGGGTTGTGAGAGAGGTACCTGGATTTTGGGGTCTTGTCTCAGTCAGGGGAGCCTTGTGAGCTCCTGTGTGTGCAGCGCTGATACAGAACTCCATGGCCAGTGGTTTGTTAGGTGGCCGTTTGTGGTTTTGCCTGCTCTTCTGTGGGCTCTGTCACCATTTGCAGAGATTGTCGTCTTTCCTGACAACTCACAACTCTCCTTCTCCCCGCTGCTGACCGGTTCCCTTCTCCCCGGCCTTCCAGCAGCCTCATTGTCTCTGATGTCTTGAACAACGTTCTGCCCACCCAAAACTAGCCTCGTTGCAGGTGAATCCCGTCATCCATCTGAACCCTCTCCCTTTGGCTTCTCAGGTCAGCACCATCACCCTGGACTGAACAAGGTCCTGCTCCCGGCTGGGACACAGCCCTGCTCCTCCCCTGCAGCAGGACTCGCTCCTCTGCTCTTGTCTCTCCAGGAGGATGCACTGAGTCAGTCCAGTCTTGGTTCCTGGGAGGGGACCAGGGTTGCAGAGTGGCACTTTGGAGACCTTCCAGCAGTGACAGTGGCCCAGCAGCCATCAAGCTGGTGAGGGTCCCACCAAATGGAGACTGATGACTCCACTGGTGCAAAGTGTCGGTGGTTCCTGTCCCATCCCGGCGAGGAGCCCAGGCTGGAGCTGCCTGGTCCCGTCCTGTCCGAGACATCCTGGGTTTTCGGCCTGGAGCGGGCAGGGGCAAGCGGAGACGCCACGCGGGGAGCTCGGCTCCCGGCAGGCCCCGCTCCCTCATCCCAGCCTCATCCCAGCCAGCCCCCCATGCGGCGTCCCCGTCCCCGAGCGGTGCCGGATGCTCTCACGCCTCCCCTTCCCACCCCCGGGGAGCCCGCGCCGGGCCCACCTGACATATGGTCCCATCTCCTCGTGTTTAGTTAAGCGTGGGAGGACTCGCTGCTCGCCCTCCTGTCGCTCCTAAGCTATTGTTAGTGCTGATACGGGCCCGGCAAGCAGACGTGGCAAGTTTTACAAGCGAGGCTCTGTCCCCAGCAAACACAATTAGGATGTTAGTCTGCAATAGCTGAGGCGGGGAGAGATTCACAGGGGCTGCAAAGGGCATCGTCTAATGCAGAAGATGGAGACAAAGGCATTTTTAAGGCAGGAAATGGTGCAAATGAGGGCATGGGCTGCAGGGCTGGGAGGGCAGATGCGGAGCGGGGCAATAGGAGGGAGCCGGAGCGGGAGGCTGGAATAACCAGGGGAGCGGATGAGGCAGGTGAAGACGGAGCTGAGTGGGCGCCCGTTGTGCCGAGTGGCGAGGATGAAGAGTCAGGCTGTCCCCTGCAAAATGCCCACAGTTTGGAGCCTGCGAAGGAGGTGACAAATGGGGCCGGAGTGACACCGGCGCGTTGGCCGTGCCGTGCTCACGGAGCTGGCACCGAGGGACACCGGTGCACAGTGATTCAGTGCCCGTTCCCAGGGGAAAACAGGAGGCTCGTCCCAGTCGCGGCGCTCGGGCTGCGTTTTGGGCTGCTGGCTCCTTCCTTGCTCGGCTTTTCCAGCCTTGGATCTGCCTCTCGGCTTGTTTGCTTGCAGGGAATTCAGTTGTTTGCTCTTTCAGCTCGTGACCCGAGTGCCGTGGCGGGCAGGCACCGTTTTGAAGCCGCCACTTGGCGGCCACAGCTCTTGGAGTCGCGGAGCAGCACCCATCTAACCCCTCTTTTCACACACTCGGAGCTTCCCAAACATTAACCTTTGGATTAAAATTTTCCATGCTTGGTCTGTCCCCAGATGTGATGTCTGAGCTTTGGTTTGGGTTCATGTTTTTCGTGTTTGCTGGGTTTGTGTTATGGGAGAATGAAAGAAATACTTTTCCCATTAAAAAAAAAATGCAGCCTTCATCTTTTTCTTTTTTTTTTAATTTGAGGGTGCACCAAAAATGGCTGAAATTTGGAACTGGGGGCTGAGAACGCCGGGTTTGGCTGCACGGTCCCGCAGGTGCCAGGTAGAACAGAGCCACGAGAGCCTTCGTGAGCCTCGTGCTGAGTAACTGCACATTCGGAGGCGGGCAAATGAGGGATTTTTTTAGTTTTTGGCCAAAAAAAAAGAAAAGAAAAAGTTGTTTTTCAGGCTGCGGTGCAGGATCCCAAGGCACCCAAGGCAGGAGCGCGCTGCCCTCCCCGCAACCCTCCGCTCTGCACACAGGATCGGCACTGGGAGCCTGCGTGGAGGCACAGCGACCCCGCGGTGCCGGCGCCCCGGGCGGCTCCGTTGCTGCTCCCGCGTTTGGGAAACACCCGGCCGTGTTTCGCGCCCGGCTGCGGCTTTGAACGCCCTGCAGCCAAACGCTCTGGTCCTGCTGTTCCCACCTCCTTGTGAAGTTAAGGGCGCCCGGAGGTGCTTCGCCTTTCCCTAGGTTGCCTTTTTCTCTCTTTTTTGCCTGGCTGCAGCTTCCCCCGCGCTCCGCTCCAAGTCTGCGCGCTGCTCATCGGGTGGGGACCTGCCCTGTTCACACCAGTGCTCGTAATGTCTGGCCGGCAGCGCTGCCAAAGGCCGGAATTGGCTCCCCGTCCGCGGCTGGATCGCGAGGACAGCGCGAGATGGAGGGTGGAGTGAGCGAATCCCCCTCTCTTCCTACTGGGCTTTCAGGAAATGTCTCTAATGCAGCTGTAAGTGTGAATGAAGTCAAAAGGATGGAGCGGTGCCCCCGCTCCAGCCCACCCCACTCGCCTGGGCCCATCCAGAGTCCCCACCCTATTGTTCTGGTTGAGCTGCCGCGTTTTGGGCAGGGGCCCCGGCGTTCTTCGGGCCTGCTCCCGGGAGGAGGAGCTCCGTGGAAAACAAAAGACGCAGCAAAGAGTTTTGCTCGAGCGCGGTCCGGCCACCGCCGCTTCCAATCGCCCCTTCCCTTTCCTAGGTGTGCTTGCAGCTTGGAGCGAGACGTGGGCCATTGATGCCATGCCCAAGTCGCTGAGCGGGAGCGGTGAGGGCGGCGCTGCCGCTTCCCGAGAGGCAGGATCCGCGGGGCCCCGCTGCGGGAAGCCGCCGGAGCGGAGCGCATCCCGCTCGGAGCGGCCCTTTCAGGCGCCCGGCTCCTCCTCCCGTCCCCGGGAGTCCCCTAAGTGGCAGCATTTCGCTGCGCAGCAAAACGCCGCGTCCGGCCCTCCCCGAAGGGGCCGCGTGGAAGCGGCGGGAGCTTCCCGCGCTGCCCGCGCCGTGTCCGTGCTGATGTCCGCAGCCGGCCCAGCCACGGCGGCGTTTTCCTGGCCTTGTTGCATAGCCTCCCGGATCCCCGCAGGATTTGCCAGGGAACTGGGGCACGGCGCAGCAGAGGAGCTGGCACTGGTGGGTGCTCCCCGTGTGTAATCCTGCCTGGGTGCTGCTATCCAGCCTGGCCGTGGTCTTTGCCTCCTTGGCATTGCCAAAACAATCCTCTGGGTGTTTCCGTTGTTTCTCCTTGAGGAGAGGTGCCCACTGGTGCCCAGGTGCCAGCGGGGCCCGTGGAGCAGTGCCGGGTAGATGGAGCTCGTGGAGTTTGGTGTGGTTGGGATAGCAGAGCTTTGCCTCCCGTAGCTCTGGCCCAGGTACCTGTGGCAGCCGCCTGCAAAGCCTTTGCTCCGTGGGCGTTCCCAGGGGGATAGCGGGATTCGCATCAGCCCGGGATTGCTCCCGAGCGCTACGGGGCTCCAAGGATGGGGCTCGAGCGCCCGCCGGGCACAGCGGCCTGGCAGGAGGGGGGATCTCCAGCTCCCGCTGCCGTCAGTGGCGCAAGCGTCCGATTCGTGCCCTAGACGGAAAAGGCTGAAGGAAACAAAACCCACGCGACCTGATGGAACAACACGGCACCCGAGCGAAGGCGACGTGCTCAGGTTAGCTCCGATTCCAGGCTGTCCTCCCCAAACCTCACCCAGGTGCTGGGCATCAGCCCAGGGACCCTGCACCCCGCGCTCTCTCTCCCCATGGATTCCCTTGCGTGGGGGGCTCGGGAGAGACCTTTCATGGTGTCTGTTTGATTGTGTTTTTCCGGCCCAACGGCCTTCCCGAAATTCAGAGCCATTCGGGCCACTGAGAGCAACCACTATAACCAGTTTCCCTAGAGCAGGATCCCAGTTCAGCAGGTCGGGATGGGGACTCTCTGAGAATTGCTTGCCTTGGAGGAAGTGAAAATGCAGGCAGGGGGGCTGCAAGCAGCCAGGTGGGAACCGTGCTGCCCCGGGGGGTTTTGGTGGTTTTTGTTGAGCAGTCTCGGGAAGGCTCTGAAATCCCAAGTTTCCTAAAAGAAGAGGAGAAAATTCCAAAGACTTTCATCCCAGTTCAAGTATCCACCAGGGCAAGGAACTGGGGAGGTTACAGTGGGATCTCAGATGACATTCTCTGAAAAGCAAACTTAATAGAGTGCAAGTATGAAATGGCTGTGCCCTCTGCACGGGCTTAGCCAGCGTCTGCTCCTCTTCCTCGTCTGCACAGATTAATGAAGGCCAGAAAGGGTGAATCACGGCATCTGCCCAAGGAGCCCCTCCGCTTTTGAAGCCTTTGGCACCTCTGCGAGATATTTAAATGACAGACAGACATATAGGGATCTGTAAATACTCATTTGGTGCCAACTAAACCACAAAGAAGATACAACATTTGTGGTCCAAGGAAGTTTAAATATTTGTGGTCAAACTTAAAATTCGACATAAAACTCTCATCTGTGATGGAAGGCGTCCAGGAACTGCATGGAGAACGTATAAGCTGTGTAAACTCTCCGAAACGGCTTCCAGATCAGCCCTGCCAGGACGAGGCCGAATGTTCTAGCTCTTACCTCTCCTCTCCGTGCCGCTGCCGAGGGCAGAAGTCGCCTTTGTGAACGGGAGCAGCGGCCTGGGAGCATCTCCACGGGTAGAAGTGCAGCCCGGTCCCGGTGTCACAGGGCTCTCGTGGTGGTTCCTGGCCTCCAGGAGAGGAGGAGAGGCAGACAGGGCTGAAGGACAAGGGAAGCTCTTAGGGTGGGCTCTGTTTTGCGCCTGTTTTCACCATCCTTAGCGTTTTCCCACTCGATGTGGAGCCTTTCCTTGCAGCTCCCAGCCCTGGCTCCCCTCGGCTCTCCGCTCTCTTAGCCATGAGTGTCCTGTCTGGTGCTCCGTGAGTCATGGCCTTACTCGGTGGCTCCAGGCACGCAGCCGTTGCCTACGCGGGGAAATCCTTGTGAAAGAGCTCGCGTTATCAGCCAGGAGCGAAGCGCCTGCCCTGCCCGCCGGCTTCGCACGCCACCCTTATCTGCTCGCGGGGCGCTGGGCTCCGCTGCGGATGTGGCATCCGCCGGGGCCGAGCGGAGCGCCCTGCAGCGCCGCGGCCGCCGGGCACCGCGCGCCGGGGCCACGTGGCACCCGCCGCGCTCCCCTAGCACCCGGCAAACGCTTCTGCTCCAGGACTTCACAGGGCAGATAAAGAGGTACCGTTTTTCCCCTCAGTGCGAGACGCTTGGAGCAGCTTCTTGCCTTTTTTTTTTTATTTTTTTCCCCTGGAAAAGGGCTGTTGCTGCTGCAAGAGCTTTGCAAGCTGGAAGTTGCTTTGAACGCTCATCTACTGCATTTCCCAAATTCCGAGAGCGCCGGATCCTGCTCCTGGCAGGAGAGCGGCGTTTCTGGACGCCAGTGATCCCGAGGCGCTGGGGAGCGGTGGGGATGGAGCGGCCCCCGTCCCCCCGAGCTCGGGCCCCAGAGGAAGGGCAGCGCGTGCGTGTGCTGAGGGCAGAGCAGTCCCCTTTCCCTTACTAAGCAGTCCTCCCTTCCTCCACTGAAGAGCCTGCTAACCACTTTCTTATCTTTCTTAACTCTGCAAAACAATCTCTGGCAAGGCAGGCATCCTCCGAAATGGCAGAGGAAATAAATTCCCCCAGTCCCCGAAAAGGAAAAGATTGGAGATTCTCGGAGCTGGGAGAGCAGCCCGTGCCCTGAGAAAGCTGAAGTTAGGGCCGTACTGGCTTCGGTGAGGATGCAGCCCTTGTCTTCCTCCTTCCCTAGCCAGGGCTGCCGCTTTGGGGACAGATTTTCAGGGATTTGTCTTCCCTGCGTAGCACTGCCAGTAGGATCTGCAAGGGAGGCACGGGATGGGCTCCCTCTGCCTTGCCTTGGCATTGCTCCGTGGCTTGAATTTTTTTCTCTTTTCCTCTGGGAAGCTCCGGGCTGTGCTGGGAGCAGAGGAGGAAGCGGAGGAGGCCGGGGGCACACAGGGATGGCTGTAATAGGGAGTCCCTGGCTGTCACTTGCAGCTTTCCCGGAGCTGTGCCACCAGCCTCGTGGAAAGCCCCACTCCTTTTAGCCCCTTGTTCTCCGAGCTCACAACTGGAGCGCGTGCTCCCGCGCTCAGGGCTTCGCCTTAGCGAGCACAAGTGCCCCAGCTATTTCCCAACTGTGGGAATTGCTTTTCCCAGCGCCCGGCGGCCCTGCAGTGGAATGCAGTGGAAGCTCCACGCTGGGGGCTGCAGGCTGTGCGAGTGCTTTCTCCGATGGGAATTCCTGTCGGCTTTTATTGGAGGCAACGTTTTGCAATGTGGGGAAGCCTGTGACTCACAGCGTGTTGCTAGAGCCCTCAGCAGTGCTGCATGAGGACATAGCTGCACGCACAGGCCAGGTGAAACCTCTCCATTGCTCTGGAGACATCTCCTGTACCCGGTCACCTCCCTAGGACTTGTCACCAGGGCCAGAGTCATCCTTTCCTCTCTCCTTTTGGCCAGTAGGAATGGGCTGCCAGGGGTAATATTAAATAAGGCACTGCCAGCCTTATTGCCAGTTGTCACATGCAACCGGGAAGCAACTGCTCCATGCTGCAAATGCTGCTGCTCGCTGGAGAGGAGTTGGAGAGAGGAGCCGACAAAAAACGTTCTTCAGCACGCTTAACAGGTGAATAAAACATCAGGGCAAGCCTTTCCAAATGTCAACGAGAGCCAAAAGTTTGGTTTGGAAACCACTGGAAACTTTCCTCTCTGGAGCTGTGTCGCTCCTCACACTTCGGAAGAGCAGTCCTGGGCTGGCAAGTCTGCCCAGATCTCTGGGTTGTCCTGGGCACAGAAGCACAAGAGGAACCTGGAGAACTGCTTTCAATCCAGAGTCACTCTTTCTGATGACTTCAGCACTGACTTTTCCAGCAGGAACTGCTGTAGTCACACAGATTCCTGCAGTACCCTTGGATGTGTTTGGGGATGGACAAGCCGCTTTCCTGTCCCCTGGTAAGTCCTGGCCAAGGAAGGGAGGATTTGAAAGGAGCTGGCCGCGTTGAGGACCTGGAGGAGCTGTGAGATGTTCTGTAGGGCAGTGCCAGGCTGTGCTATGACACTAAATATTAGCGTGACATAAACTGGGCCCCGTGGCAATATAGGCTTTCCATGAAGAGTTTTAAGATGGGTAAAAATTCCTTCTGTATTCCTGCCTCACAAGCACTAGGCACCAGTCAGGGTGAGAAAACTGGCCCTGGCAGCTCTGGGAAGGTTGTCTGTGCTTGGTGTGTGTGTTCCTGAATGTATCTGAGCCTGAAAATTGGACGCCTTGGCTGGGACCTGCCTTGTCCCCAGCTCTGCACCTACATGTCCCCTGTGCGTTGATGTGGCAGACGGTGGTGTTGGTGGTAGCCAGGCCCCCTTCCATCCTGCCTTCCAGCTCTAGAGGCCAGTCAAAACTGTAGCTGAGCTACATATCCGGGGTTGGAAAGATGGAAGTGTTTGGCAGGCTGTGAGCACATCTGCTCCGTTGACTCGGCCGAGTCCATGGAGAGTGCAGGGGCTGGAGCTGTGCCTCTCCGCAAGGCTCAGTGCACCAGGAGACATGTTTGGCCAAGATATTGCCTGCGCTTTCTCCTTGAGGAGCTCCCATTTTTCACATGAATAGGTTCTCCAGCAATGGAAACAGGGAAGAGTGATGGGAATGGTGCTCCTGAGCTTCTCTGTTGTCCCAGGACGCATTCCCATGCATCCCGCTCTGCTCTGGGAGAGCCTCGGCTACGGACGCGGTGCCGCCTTTCCCACTTCGCGTGGCCAGCTCCGGTCGCGGGCGCCCCGTGGGCTGGCTCTGTGTCCCACACACTGGGAGTTGCAGCCACCGTTGCTCTTTTGGCTTGTGGGACTAAAACCCCTCGGGGACGACACCAACCCAAGCTCTTTCCTTCGCTGTCTTCCTGTGATTTGCTCTTCTCCCCTCTGCTCCTCTGAGTCAGCTCCCGAGGGACAGAGAAGGGGACCTGGGCCGTTTGGAGGGGGCATGGGGCATTTGAAGGGGGCATGGGGCATTTGGAGGCATTTAGCCAAGGCCTCAGTAGATGTTTTAATGCAGTCGATTCACATGTTTCAGCTGGGCTGGGTAGACACTTCGTGGTTTAAATCGTTTGGGGCTAGCTTGCTTTAAGCATAAATCAGCTCCTTCGCTCCAACCAAGCCCTGTTTAAATCCATGTGGCAAAAACAGTGTTATCTCCGTGCTGGATCCCGTTCCAGCTTGGCTCCAGCTTCAATTCCCATCCCTTTCCCATCTCCAGCTCCGGGATGGGATCTCTCCGTGCTATGACTCAAGCTTCTCATGTCCTTTTCCCCTTCAGAATGCAGCTGTGGGGTTGTGCTCGTGTCTCCCCCTCACACACAGCAGCGCTGCCACGAGAGCGGCGGCCCCTGCTCGGAGCGAACCCTTCCCTGGAGCCGCCCAGGAGGAGGTTTTGCCAAGGAGAAGCTGCTGGGATCCCTCCTTGCTGAGGAAGGTGCTGGGTTGGCTCCCTGTGCTCCAGACCGAGTCCCTCGTCCGGGGTGGCCGGTCGCGGTCCCCTGGGCAGCTGGCGGGGCTGCCGGAGGCTCCAGGAAGCGTGTGGCCTCGCCGAAGGAGGCCGCATTCCTGCCTGCCGGTTATTTGCTCTTCAGGGCGCTGCGTAAAATTAGCAAGTTGTAAAAAGCCGAGGGAAGGCGGTGGCGGTGGGTGTGACGGCGACGGGCTTTGCCGCGGGAACGCCGGGAAGGGCTGAGCCCCAGCAGCGCCGGGGCCCCCGGGCCACGGTCACCCTGCCAGTGCCAGCCCCGGGTGTCCCCAGAGCCTGAGCGAGTCCTTTCCTTGCCCTTAAACCTCCCGGCGGACACGGGCTGCCTTCAGGGCTGCCTCTGCTCGAGGCCAGGGCTGGCCGCCCCTGCATACGTAGCAGCACACAGCGTTTCTGGCAGCTTTTGCCTCATCTCAAAAGGTCTCTGAGGAGAAACAAGGTGAAGGCCACTGAGGGCACCAGCCCTGGAGCTGGGGTTAGACCTCAGGAGCCTCCCGGGACTCCAGTCTCGGCTTTCCGCAGGTTTGAGGCAGGTAAGGGGAGCGGATTGTCCCATAGCATTCGGGCCGCGGAGCAGCTTTGATGCTGCACCAGCTGGTGCAGTTAATGCGCAGCCCACGGGGTCTTTACAGGCACTTAGCGCCCGTTAATGTGTGTCCTGCTGGGGCCGATCAGTTTGGCAACTGCGACCTCCCAATTAGCAGCCGGCGTTAATGAGCCAGCTTGGCGCCCGCCCACGCCTGGCACTGCCCTGGGTGGTAGATGGGAATCCTCTCCCGCGGGCGTTCCCGGGGCGCGTGCCGGCCTCCCGGCATTGCGGAACCAAGCCCGGGTCACGCCGGAGGGCACCCGACCACTTCGGCAATGCGGGGTTTCGCTCTTCCTTCGCGAGCGGGCAGGGTGCGTGTGAGGCCCCCGCTCGCAGCCCGGCTTTCGGTTCCTGCTGCCGGCTCCGCGGCCGCGGCGCTTCGCTCACCCCTCACCCGTTCTGCGCGTGGGGCCGGGGCGGCTCCCGGAGCCCCTCGCTGCCCACCGGGGCCTCCCAGGAGGCGGCGCGAGGCCTCGGGCACGGCGGCGGGCGCTCGCTCCCCATCCCGAAACGGGAAGTTTCTGCCAAGCAGGTTGCCGGTGTCACGCGAGGCCCCAGCCCCGCGGGTCACTGGTTTCCCAGCCTCTCCACGGCCGGGCGCGCCGGGGCCGCGCTGGCTGCAGGAGCGCCGGCGCCCGCGGCTCTGGCACGTCCTGCGGGAGCCGCGCTCCGGCCCGCGGCTGCACGTGACAGGGATGCTCGGAGCGGTTGCTCCTTCCCTGTTTTTCATTCATGCGGGCTGGAAAAATGTGTTCATGAGACAAGTTACTGTGGCATTATGTCATGGGCTTTCGGCTGGGCTCTTTCCCCCCGAGCAGATGAGCTGAAGGCAGCACCGGGCTGCGCTGCCTTGGCCGGGGATCCCTTGTTTCCTAGCTGGTTCTTTTGCTTGGGAGAAAGGAGTGAACCTTCCTGGCCTTATCCCCAAGGCAGCTGGGGGAAAGGAGCCCCTCTGCAGTATGTGTGATCGGTCCCAAGCCAGGAGTCTCTGGCCGTCAAGATTTAGGTATTTGCGGGGCAGACGTTGCTGTGCTGCCTGTCATGCACACCCCGTGAAAACACCAGGATCCTGAGCGAGGTGCAGTTACATTTAGTGCCAAACGTGCCCTGAGAAATCCCTCGGGAATGGTGTGGGGAAGGAGAACTGATCCCTTTGGCAGATATGAGGTTGGAAACCCCTTTGCTGAAGCCACGTGGCCCGGGGTCCCCGCATGCGTGGGCTCTGCACCGTAACCAGCCTGGATCCAAGGGAATGCCAAATCCTGGGGAAAGAGGAAGGTTCCCGGCATCCCGACCTGCCCCGCGCTGCCGTTCCCATTGCTGCATGCCCATCCTGCATGGCACCATCCTGGAGCATCCCTCGTGCCTGTGTTCCTTGCTCCCGGCATCCCTCTCCCGTCATTCTTCCCTGCAGGAGGAAGATGCTGCTTCTCCCTTCCCCTCGGCGTGCAGGGCTCCGGGAGGCGAATCCGGCTCCTCGTGTGTGAGGGAGCCTCGTGCAGGCAGGAGCTGGGCTGGGAGGTTGGAGGTCGCAGGAGGGTCAGGGTTTTTGACACGCACTGCAGAGACACGGCGGTTAAATTTAGCCCGCGCAGAGGAAGCTGGCAGCGCTGTGGAAGAGCACAAGTTTCCTCCGGCGGCAGCGCGGTGCGGCGGGGCCGCTGGCAGCCCCGGCCCGCTCGGGGACCGGCCGCTCCCGGGCCAGCCGGGGCCCAACCGGAGCCCGTGGAGGCCTGAACGTGAGCGGCGTCCCCTGCTCCGTAGCACATGGAGCCCCTTTGCTGACGTCGTGCAGTGGTGCCCGTCCAGGGGAGGCCTCAGAGCAGCGTCCCCACAGCGAGGCCCGGGGGAGGCCGGTTCAGCACGGCCCGGGGCCACCTGGGCACCAGGCTCCCGCCCTCTGGAAACTCCACCTGGGAACCTCGTACATGGGGTAATTACCCGAATTATCGAGTTGCCTTCTGGCCGGATCGGTCCCAGCCTTGCTGGCTCCCCGGGCGGTTGTTGGGCTCCACGTGATGCTCGCTTTCTGCAGAACCTCCCCGGCCGCGGGCTCTGCGCTGGCCTGTCCCTCCGCCGCCTCCGGCCACCCGAGCCCTCCCGCGTTCCCGCGGGGCTGCTGCTGCTCTAGCTGAAGCGAAACAGCCAGGCCGGCCACATCATTTGCCTCCCGCTCCAGCAGGACTTCCCCTGTCTCGGTGGCGCTGGGAAGGGGCAGGCTGACCCCGCAGCCTCCAGGGACGCGGCCAGGGCAGCACCGCTCCGTGAACGCTGATGGGCGCTCCAGGTGGCTGCCCTGACCCTCGCCCACCTCCGTCTCCCTAGGGACACTGGTCAGATCCCTCCCATCCCTGTTGGAAAGCGGAGGGGAATCCGGAGGGTGCCGGGCCAGGCTGTTTCCCTCTGTTTTTTGCCCATCCACCTCCCTTTTGCACTGACTTTATTTTCCTTTCCCTCTCCCCAACCCCCTCACCCTCACCCCGTAGGTTATTGCAGCCGACTGCAAGAGGGTCACAGTTCTGAAGTATTTCCTGGAAGCCCTTTGTGGACAAGAAGAGCCTTTGCTGGCATTCAAGGGTGGAAAATATGTGTCAGTGGCACCCGTCCCAGACGCCATGGGAAAGGAAATGGGAAGCCAAGAGGGAAAACAACTGGAAGATCAGGTACCGTGCGGGAAGAGCGCGCCTCGGTGAAGGAAGAATCACCCCTGTGGGGCCCAGCAGCCTCTGCCTGCCCTGCAGCTCCCGCTATTTATAGCCAGCCTGGCTGCGTGTGCGTTTTATGGGGGGGAAGAGGGGGGTAAATGGTGCACAGCCCTCGTCTCCGGAGTGTACTTTGCTCGTGCCCTTTCCTGCCAGTCCAACCCATGTGCCTCTATCTCGCGCGCTGCTATGAGTTCCAGATGCTGCTTTTTAATACTCGGAGCAGGGGGGGGAGTGAGCTTTAATAACGTGCAGCGCTGCGGCCCGGGGAGAGGAGGTGGGCGAGGGGGTGTCAGGGTTCAGCCCCGGGATCAAGTTTATAGCAGTGGAGCTCGCGGCGGCAGAGGCCCGAGCTCCAGCCTCCAGCACACGTACAGGAAGAGCTGACATTGGCGCCCCGGCCCTCCCCTGCCTCTCACATCCTGATGTGATTAAGGAATTCGGCTCTTGTTTTTCTGCCCTTGCTTGTTCCTGTAGGCCTTGCTTCACTCCAGGCTCCGTGTGTGTGTTTAAGGGCCCTGCCAACCGCGCCGCAGGTTGACTCTTTTCTTGTGTTTAATCTTGCAGCTTGAAAGGCCGGGGAAACAGGAGAGAAGGGCAGAGGCCTTTGGAGCGGGGAGCTGGGTGGCCCAGCTCTGCCCGGCCTCACTCCAGGCATCCCCATGCCGGAGGCACGGAGCCGGATGAGGGGACGTCCCGCGCTGGCCTCCCCTCTCCCGGGGCTGGGAGGCTGCAGTGTGTGCCCCAGTGTGCCCCGAAATTGCTGCCACTGGAAGAGCCCTGTAGCAAGAAGGTGCCTGGCACCTTCCTAGCGCTCAGAGCCCTGGCAGATGGCTCCAGCCAAGTCAGGGACAGATTCTAGGTGTTTTTTTTGTGTGTAGAGGCTCAAAACAAAACTCCAAGCAGCAAAAAGATCTCTCTGTAAGGTAGGAAGACCTGGATGCCCTGTCGTCATTTGGAGGCTGTGCAGAAAGTTTTCAGGCTGATTCTGCTATAAGTATCTCAGGATCTTTGGGTTCCACCAGCGTCACAGACAGGGACAGTCCCTGGAGCGCTTGCTGGGTTGCACTGTCCCGTTGGTGCTGGGAAGGAACATGGGCTGGAGAAGAGCTCCCCCTTGCCCAGTCCCTGCAGCCGCTGCTCGGCTGTGGGAACCTCTCCGTGAGCTCGTTGCGTAACCCCGGAGCTTCCTCATTGGGGTCTGAGCTCCCTCCTCGCCAGCGTGACCACCCTGGAGCCCTGGCAAGCGTTTCCCAGCCCAGAACACCGCAGCAGATCTCCGTCTGACATGAGCGCCTCTCTGAGGCCCATGTGCATCTCTGTCCCCCTCTCAGCATGGCCCTTGCTGTCCTGGAAGAAGGAAGTGAGCTTGAGGGCTCCGTCTTCCTCCTTCCCATGGCTCACAAGTCACAAGGAGAGAAAAGCTGTTGGGTTCTGCGGCCAGGCATGTGGGGGGGACCAAGGGAAATGGTTGAGTCTATAGACATGGAGTGCAGGGATTGTTTGAGCTAAGCCCAACGTCTCCCTGCAATCCTCTTTGGGCTTAAAGCAAGTCTCTCTGGTGGGGTTCCCCTGAGAACTTTCCTAACACCATTTTTCTCCGGGACCTCTTAGGGAGAGCAGTGAAGCTGAGCGGGGCCCTGGGTTGGTCCAGATGCCCAGCTGGACACCAGCCACCACCTTCTGCCTGCCCGTGTGCTGGGCATTTGGGCACCTGGGGACAGGTCGGCTCTGAATTCACCTGGTGCAGGAGCAGCATGGTCCCCACTGGGATCTCCAGGGTGCAGGCAAACTGCAGAGGGGCTGGAAACAGCCCAGTGGGAAGAGCAGAGGGAAAGTCACTAAATGCAGTTTGTCTAGGAGGAGAGGAAGGTGTAACGTGGTCCAGAAGCACCTGTGCAGGTAGGAAGTTGGAGAGCAAGGGACCCTCAAGTGTAACAAAGACCAGGTTCCCGGCCGGAGGCAGCTTGACAAAGGCAGGGTAGACGTAGGACGTAAATGTTAACAGAGGAAGTAATTAACGTTGAAATGACTGACCTCGAGACATAGCAAATTCTCCATCATGTAGGATTTTCAAATCAAGATTGAGTGTCTTTTTCTAAAAAAAAATCTGTTCCAGCTCAGCTTGAAGTTTTGGGGTGTGTGCAGGAATCTCTCTGGCGTGTTCCGAGATCAAATCGGAGAACTGGAATTGGCTCCTTGGCCCCCTGAGACCATGGATCTGAGCTTCCTGTGGGGATGGTGATGGGCTTATGTGTCTAGGACTAACGAGGCAGCGGTATCGCAGCAGCCCTGTAAAACTGGGCTGCAGACAGGTGAAAAGGCCCTTGCTTCTAGGGATGTGCAAAGACAGGCAAGGCACAGAAACAGGGGTACATCATGCTGCCCATTTTATAGAACTGAAGCCTACGAAGTATCAGCGACCTGCCCGAAGCTGTGGAAAGAGTTTTCCAAAAGGAGGAAGGGTTGTTTTTTGGAGCAGAGCTCTGAGCAGGGCAGTGCATCCCCTGCCTTGTCACTGTCATCCCTAGCCCATTACCTTGTGTCTCCTCTTGTCACTACGTGGATGATGACTGCCTGTTTATTTTGCTTGCTTCTTTGGGACATTTAGAAATAGTCACCCATCAGCAGTGGGGAATGGACAGCAGGGATGTGCCTGCTGGAAAGGGAAGAGCAGCGTGAGCAGAGTCCCTGCCACCAGCATCCTTTACAGTGACTTGTCTCTCGGTTTTGCCTTTATGCGTTTCCTGGGAGAAGGAAGATGATGTGCTCATTGAGGCCTTTGAAGATGATTCTGAGGCTGAAGGCAGCGGTGGAGAGTTCGACATCAAGGAGCTCAGAGCCAAGAAGCAAGCGCTGGCCAGGAAAGTAGCCGAGCAGCAGCGTCGCCAGGACAAGATTCAGGTAGGCCGGGGCGTGCGGCCGCAGCGAGCGCGTCCATCGGGCCGGCTGGCCTGGGGGCTCCTTTGTTTTTGGGCATGGCCTGACCGTGTCGTGTTTCCTTGCCGTGCTTCCAAAGTGGTGGCCTCTGGGAATGTCACATAGGCACCTTGACGTCCCCATGGGTAGGTGCTCTATGCTGCCCCTTTGAAACCCGGCTGCAGACTTAGCTTTGGCTTCACTGAACAGGGTCGGATGAACATTGCTGTACCACCCCAAGGGTGGGACCCTTATGCTCAGCTCAGACTTGCCCTCCCAGGCCCTGAGCTAAATGTGTTAGGGACTTTGGGGAGCCTTCTTGAACCGAGGCACCCCTTCTGCATGGAGCAGCACCCCAGGGAGCTCACCCTGCTGATGTCTGCAATGCTGCACGTGCCAGGCAGCCAGCTGTCCCCCCGGCTGGGACACAGTCACTGTGAGAGCGGGTGAGAGTGGCTGAGAAATGAGCTTTCCTGTGCAGCAGGGCACGGGCAGCCAGGGGAGAGGGTGGGACACGAGCGGCAGGGTTCACGTGGGAGTCAGAGGCAGCAAAAATAGGCGGCAAACTGCTCGTGCCATCGGAGCGCTGCCTGCAGAGCGGGCTGTGCTGCTGCCATCGCCCTGCGGGACGTGAAGGGCATGCAGAGGGGCATGCAGGGCATCCCGCCCTGGCCCCAGCCCCATCTTAGGACATTTCCCGGTGCGAACCGGCGAAATAAACCGGTCACCCCGGGAGCAGATGTGCACGCTGTTGCTTTAAGAGCAGACTCACATGCCTGGCTGTTGGCTGCCTTGCTCCCTCTCAACCCCTCTTCCTCCGGCCCAGCAGCCCAGATGAGGATTTCTCAGCAGAGGAAAATTCTCCCTGGCTCCCCTCCCCCTCACCTCCGCCCTCTCTAATGCCCAGGGCCCTTCACTTCCATAATTCTTCATTTTCCAGCCTTGAACGTAAGCCAGACACATCTGTCTGGCCATATGCGTGAACTCTACAGTGTGCCGAGGTGGTTGTAAAACAGGGCTGCTGAAGGCCCTACTGGGAGAGCGCGCACATGTGTACCCTCCGGCTACTGGCGCCGGGCCCAGAACCACTGCGCTTCACTTTTCCAAACCCACCCCAACCTCGCTGATCTTGCCTTTTCTTTCTTCGCTTTGCCTTTGGAGCAATTCATATCAAGGCGAAGGTATAAATTGTGCCGGGAGGGAGGGGCCGCCCCCGCAAGCGAGTCCATTATTGTTGGCAGGTACCTGGGTCCCATTAATACAATAAGGAAGAAAGCAGCAGCGAACGAGTGAGAGATTGGAGAGATGGGCTGTAAATTAAAAGCGGCCTGAAGCCTTCCAGCCTCCCAGGGTTGTTAAGCGGGAGGTGTAAGTAAATTCCCCCGCTTCCCACCGCCGTGTACAGACACAGCAAACAGGAACTGCACATGTTCGGGGAGGGCAGCGCGTGCGGATGGCGGCGCCGGCTGCGGCGGGGCCCCCCCGGGAACGCCGCTGCCCGTTGCGCGGGGAGCGCGGGGGCCGCCTGCCCTGCCAGGGGCTTTCTCCCCGCACGCTCCTCCCTTCCTGCCGCGCTCCGCCGGGGCCCGGGCTCGCAGGCGGAGAGAGGTCAGGATGAGGGTGTGGGCAGCTCCGGGGGCCGCGCAGCTGGGAGCCGAGGTGCACTCGGAGCCCGAGCCTGCGGGGCGGAGGAGAAGTCTGTGGGGCTTCGGGAAAGTCATGCCGGCCGGGAAGAGCCTGGAGTGGGACATGGGCGCAGGCCCTGCTGCTCTCCCGGCGCCGGCCGCAGAGCCGAAGGGCTCCGAGGGAGGACACTGCCAGGGCAGCTGCTCCGGCCCCGGCTCCACACTGCGTCCCCGCCAACTTCCCTGCCCTGACCCGCAGCTTTCTGCACTCGAGACACCGGCGCTCGGGTGCTTGGTCCTCATTCTTGGTCGTCATTCTGCTTGCTCTCTTCCACCCTATTTCTCTAGCTCGGCGCTGGTCTGTGGAGCTCAAATATCAGCTGCTTTCCAAGTTCCCTCTCCCTTACGCAGGGAACAGGCCGCAGCTCCACATACTCATCTCCATCCAGCAGATGCAGCTTCTGTCACACAGCAGTGGAGAGCCTCGGCTCTCCCCGCGCGCCCGTGGAGCTGTCCCAGTGTGGTGACAGGGACCGGGCTCTCTGGGTCTGCCATGGCACTGGCGTCAGGGCATGCCTTCCTCCCTTGGCTCTTCATTGTCTTCCTCTGCGTTTCCCTGCTCTCCTCCAGGCGTTTCCCTGCTCCCTCTGTTGGCACGGTTGGCCGTGCCCTGGGGAGCCTGATGTGGCCTCCCGGGGCCTCACGGAGTCGAGTTCCCTCTGTCTGCTTGGGCCGGGAGTCCCCGGCCTCCCTGCGCTCCGGCTCCTTGCCCTTGCAAGCCCCGGCCTGGTGCTTGGCTGCCTCCTGCGCCTTTGACTCTCCTGCCATTCCCGCCTCCGGCTCTTTCCCTGCTCAGAGGCAGGTGGTGGGTTGGCTTCCCCCAGCTGAATTCATCATCTTCCCAGGAGGTTTCCTTGCGCTCCTGTCCTCGCCTCTTGCTGCTGCTGCAGACCACGCGCTTGATGCTTGTCCCGGTTCACTGCTGCCCTTGCATCACTTGCCTTTGCTCTGTGTTCAGGACTGGCGCCCCGGAGGGTGGAAAGGTGGTTTCTGCTGCATCTCCTGGCTGCTGTCCCTGTCCCCTCGACCTCTGCTGCAAGCAAACAAGTCCTGGTCTTCCTTGTGGTAGGCGGAGGCTTCCCAGATCCATGCATGGCTGGCATTTTGCAGCCTGGGCTCATCTCCCTGCATACCCACCTTGTGTCCCCTGGCAGGGGACACCCTTCCTGTGCACCGTGTCACAGCTCCGCCGTGGCAAGGGCTGTGCTCGCGCTGTGAGCAGCCTCCGAGCGGCCTCGTCCTTCACTGCACCCCGTGGGTCACTCCCAACTCGTGGGTCGGGTTTGCACAGGGCTGTTGCTCAAACTGATGGGGAAGTTCAGGGCTGGGCACAGCAACAGGGGGTGGCAGGTGGTTTGTTCCTCTCCCCGCAATCACCACGACTGCGAAGAGGGCAGGAGAGCTCAGCTGGGTTCCTCTTCACCCCAAAGCCACCAAGGGGGAGCAGGACACGTGGCAGGAATGCAGAGCGAACTGCTGGCTCCCCTTGTCCTCCGCGGCAGCAGGGCAGCACCCTACCCTGCCTGGCCATGGGTTTAGGACCTGCCACTCTCCCTGGCGCTCCCGCTCCATCCGCTCCACTGTGGGCACCACTGGTGACCTGTCCCTGCCCTTAGCATGTCCCCAGAGCCCACATTTGACCGGACATGGGCCAAGGCACAACCCCAGTGGCCGGAGGGGCGAGAGGCAGGTGCCGAAGCGGAGGAGGCCGCTCCGTGTCCCCGGCCAGTGCCCGCGGCCGCCCCCGCTCGCGGCTCCCGCCGCTTGGCCGGGCCCTCGCTCCGTGCCGTTCCGCGTCCCCTGTCCTTTGTGCTGCTGCCGCGCGCTGGGAGCGGTCAGGTTTCCTGCGCGCTTGAAAACATCCCACCTGAAACATAACAGGCTCTTCCTCTGGATGCTGCTATTGTTTCGCTCAGCATTACAGAAGCGGCTTAACGGGGCGGCCAGTGATGACACGTCTTCCCGAAATAGCCGCGCTCCGGTCCCTTCCGAGCCCACGGAGCGGCCGCCCCCTTAAGATGCAGCCGCTCCTTTGTGGCGGCCGCGTGAGTAACGGGCTAATTTTAGCCGGCTCCCATTCACGCGCTCGGAGCGCGCGGGAACAATGGGGCGGGCGCGCGCACCTGCCCGGGAGCCGCTGCCCGCTGCCTGCGGAAGCCGCGCGGCCGCCCCGGCGGCTCCGCCACGGCAGCCGCCCCGGCGCGCGACCGCCCGCCGCGCACGTTCACCCCGGAGCGAGGCCGGGAGGAGAGCCTCGAGCGGAGGCTCCGCGCGTGGTTGTCCTGGAAAACCCACCCGCCGCGCCCGCTGGGTGGGTTGGCTGCTGCCGGAGAGCACGGCCCCGGCTGCTCGGGGAGGAAGAGGTGGTGGCAGATGGTGACAGCCCCACGGGTCCTCGCGGGGTGGCCTCGCCCTGGGAGACTTGTCCCCAAGGTGGCTGCTCCCTGCAGGGTTCGGCTTGAGGCCGCTTTTCCAGCCCGGCACGGGCGGGAGGGGAGCTCGGCCAGGCTGCGCTTGGGGCCCTGGCCGTCGTGCGGCTGTCTGTGCTGTGGTGGCCACGTGCCGGCCCCGTCCCGCATGGAGCGGAGCCTCGGCGCCCCTCGATGCCCCACGACACCCATGACGCCCAGGGCCCTGCCCCGACCCAGAGTGCTTGGCCGGCGGCCGCTTCCGGGGAATCCCCCAGGTGATTCCAGCTGATGGATGAGCTGGGAATTCAGGCCCGCGTGCGGGAGCGCCGGGATCTCAGTGCTGCCACCAGCTGGGGCGGCCGAGGGAGCCGCGTCCGGCTCCCGCCGCGCTCCTGGGAGAAGCCCCCGTGCGCGGGACAGGGCTGGAGCAGCCCCTGCCCGCAGCCCGGGGCGAGCAGGAGCCGCCGGCCTCGGCGCTGCCCCCCGCGCCAGCACCACCAGGACACCCTGCCCTGGCAGCCACAGAGCAGCTTTGACCCCCATCCAGCCTAAAACTACCCACCCGGCAGGGCCCGAACCCCGGGGCGAACCCCCACATCCCTCTCGCAGCCCCACTGCTCTTGGGGGGTGCCTATGGATGGGGGGCAGCAGCGCGGGGACGCGGCGGCCCCGGCGCAAGGGTTAAGGCGGCGCTCGCCTCCCCATCCCATCCCGTCCCATCCCATCCCGTCCCGCACATGGGCTCCCTTTCCCGGCTGGCGCGGGGCCAGCGCGAGCCCGTATGAATCACAGGCCCCTCCCCAGCCCCCCTCCAGCCCCTTGGCCAGAGGCTTCTGCAGCCTTTTACTCACACAAACAAAAATAAATCTCGCTGCCGGCCTCTGAACTCTGCAAAGGCGAGTTTCCCTCTGGCTCCCCGCGCGGGCCGGAGCTCTGCGCGGGGACTTGGCACGCTCCCCGCCGACCTCGCTCTTTCACTCCCGGCGCATCCTGTGTCCTTCTCTCACCGGGCGGCCCGGCGAGCGGAATGGGACGTGACGGCCGGCACAGGCGTCGCTCGCAGCTGCCAGGAACCGGCCGGGTACGGCCCGCCAGCGCCGCCGGGGGCGAATGCCCCGCGGGAAGGAGCCGCCCCGGGGTCGTGCCCGGAGCGTGGCCCCTGCCGTCACCTGCGTGTCCCCCACCACGGCGCCCACGTAGGTGATCGCGCCGCTCGCGAGGCCGCCGGCGCCGGGGATCCGCGCTGGCGCACGCATGGGGCGCCAGCCTCACGTAGCGCCGTCGAGGCCCATCGGAGGCCACTCTGCAACGTGTTGCTCGCCCTTTGTGCCAGCTCGGTGGCCTGCGGGGCTCCTCTCCGTGGCAGGATGGGTTAGCAGGAGCATCGCCCGTGCTCCTAGCTGCATTGCAAAGGGCAGCTCCGGGCTGCCAGATCTGGAGGTACCAGTGCCACCCAGGCGGGCAGAGACCTCCCCGCTTTCCCCGCTGCACGTCTGCCCTTATGGGTCCCTGGGAACGGTGTCCCCAGGAGCAGCAGTGCCAGGGAGAGGGGGCGCGGCGCGTGGGGAAGGCTCCGCTTGCCGACTTCTCCGCAGGCCCTCGCGGGAGGTGGCACAGCCAGGGCGTCTTGATTTAAAGCCAGATGACAGCGCTGGGAAAAGGATTAAAAAAGCCACTCATTTCCATGGCCGCTGCCGCCTGGTGCCGCTCGTGGTTCCCGGGCGCCTTCGAGGCTTTGGCACGACAGCAGGAGGGCTTGGACCCCGAGCGGGGAGCAGGGCAACGTGCCACCGTGTTGGGCAGCGCGGGGCTGGCACAAGGGGCTGAGCTCCCCTGCCGCCCCCGGGGGGCTTCTCGGGGGCGCTGCGAGGGTTTGCAGGGGGAACGTGCCCCATAGCGGGGCTGCTGCCCTGCTCCAGGGGTGACCAGTTCCTATTAGAGGCGACAAACGCGAGCGAGTCCAGGGAAGCTGCTATTTTTAAGCAGAGGAAGCACTAGAATAGCAGCCTGAGTTTTTTAAGCCACTGACTTGCTAAAGAGCCCAAGTCCTTCGATAGCATCTGAAGTGCTACGTGAGCGCCTGGGTCTCTTTTTGGCAACAAGCCTTATCCAAAGGGCCAGGTACAGCCCCAGGGGGTGACAGCAAAGCCCAGCAGACCCTCCCCATGTGTGTGAGGCCCTCTGGCCTCCCGTGGGTACACAGGGCTCAGTCAAGGCCAGTGCTTGGGGTTTCCAGGACTGGAATCCACCTGGCCTCCCAGCTGGATGGGGTCGGAAAGAGGCGCAGCGTGTACGAGACCTGGTGCAGCCGCAAGAGAGATGCCGCGGCCGCGCAGCCCTCCCCGTGGAGCTCTCCTGCTGCCCACGCAGGGCTCTGTGTTAGGTTGCTTTCAACGTGACTCATGTGTCCCAAACGGGCTTGTTTTCCCTCGGGAGCCTGTCACCTTGAGCCGCTGGAGTCCCACAATCTCCCTCCTCCATCCCCTGCTTTCTCCCCGGTCTGTCGTAAGGCCGGTGGTACCGGTACGGATCAGTCCTGATAACCGCCAGTCCTGCAAATGGGACAAATCCTGAAACATTTCCATTTACCAAGCTGTTTTCTCCGGGACCAGGGCCTTTTCCTGGGAGCGTCCTCCCTGGGGGACTGCAGCGCGCGGTGCTCGGGACGTGCAGGGGCTCGGGCGCCGTGTCCTTGCTGTGGGAAACATGCCCAGCAGCCAGGCTTGTCTTCTGCTCTCGAGGTCCACCTTTCGCAGGGCTGATGCTCTCCCCGCTCACCCTCTGTTCTCCTCCAACAGGCTGTGCTGAAGGATCAGAGTCAAGTGAGACAGATGGAGCTGGAGATCAGACCCGTCTTCCTGGTGCCGGACACCAATGGCTTCATCGACCACCTCGGCAGCCTGGCAACACTGCTGGAGTGCAGGAAGTTCATCCTGGTGGTGCCCCTGATCGGTGAGTGGGGCCAGCACGGGGTTCCCGTCGGGTATCCCGACGTTTTGGGTCCTTCCCTCCCCGGCCACACGAGCCTCGGTCCTTGTGCCGTCTGGAGCCCTGCGGCTCGTGCCGTGGCTGCTGGCACCAGAGGTGAGGTTGTGTCTGCAGGGTAGCTGGGCCTGGCACGAGCCCTTTGCTTTCAGTGGAGCTCCATGGAGCTGTGTGATCCATGCTCCTCCCTTCCAGCACATCCAGTTTCTCCCTTCCTACCAGTTTTCTGCCCATGGCACAAAACGGACTCCTCTCCCCACACTACATCTGGGGGTGCCGGGGGCTGCGAGAGGCGAGCGGGTGTTAAATGGGATTTGGAGGGAATTTTGGAGGGAGCAAGGAGGAGAAATTGTTAAACAATCAAAGCAGATAGCTTATCCCAGCTGAGCTGGGGCTTAGGCAGCCCGAGCAAATGGCCGGCCTGTGTCCCAGCGTCTCCAAGCTGCTCAAGCCCAGCCCTTCTTTTTATCCTTATAAAGCTCGCAGTAAAACAGCAAGCTGGTTCCCGTTATTGGTAAACACTCACCCTGGCAGATAACGGCTGTGCTGCTGGGTGGTCTCCCAGGGTGGCGGGAGGATTTGGTTAGATGCCTTTGCTCTGATTGTTTGATCGCGCTCCGGGCTCGAGGTAACGTTCCTCTGGCCAGTGTCACCCGGGGGGGCCCCGGTGCCAACGTGCCCCACGGCGGAGCCTGGAGAGGCGAGGGCAGGAGCGGGGCCAAGCGCCGCGCCGCCCCCGGCCCGGCTGCAGCCGCAGGAGCCCCCGCGCCAGCTCTGCCCCGGCGGCAGCTCCAGCACTCGTGCCCATCTCCCGGCCGGCGGCGTGCAGGGCTGCCCGCCCGCCGAGCCCCCCTGGGGCTGCTTTTGCCACCGCAAGCGCTCAGCAGCGAGCTCTGCTGCCCCGCAGCAAACGTGCAGCCGCTGCGGCACCCTGCGGGGCCGCACGCTGGCCCGGGATGGGTGCCCGGGCTCGGCCACGGGCCGCAGGAGCGGGGCTGGTTGCCCGGCGCTCCGTGCCAGGCCAAGGGGAGGAGGCCGTGCGCCCCAGTGGAGCTTGCTGAGCATGTTGGCACCCGCGCGTGCTGGCATCCGCCCTGCAGCCCTGGCACTGCCTCCCCGGGGCTCTCGCCTGCTTTGCATGGGGCTCGCTAAGCCGAACCCCGGCCAGGGCGATATTCATGCAGCAGAAACCCCCGTAGCCTCCCCCAACCTGCAAAATGAGGAGGCACCCGCCCTGCCTTGGCTCCGGGGAGCTGCGTTGATGGCACCCAGAGCTGTCGCCTTCTCCTGTGCTGCCCTGTCCCCTGCGCCGGCGGACACAAAGTCCCACAGCCTGCCAAGAGCTGTCCCTGCTTCTGCCCTGCAGCTGAACACTCGCTGTCCGTGCAGGCTCTTCCTTGAATCCCCCCTCGTGCCCCCGGGAGACCATCCAAGATGAGAACCAAGCGTGGGGAGGAGGAACTTGTCCGCTGGCCTCAGCCGGGGGTCAGTGGCCACCGGGGGCAGAGGCCTCGGTGCCACATCCCGGTGCTGCAGGGCCCCATCCGTGCCCGTGCCCTGGCTCAGGACACTGGCCACGCTCTTCCCGGGATGCAGCAAGGGGTTAAGCAGGCAGCTTCGCGTTCCGTTTGTTTCTCTTGCTCTTTAACCTGCTCCGTGCTCCTTGAGGCTGACCCCGCCATGGAGAAGCCAGGCCTGGTGCAGAAGCACAAACAAGCCTCCCCTTTGAAGCCTGTTTAGCTTGGAAGCAGGAAGGCGGATTTCGGGAGGGAATACCAGCTTTTCCTGTTTGATGTTCCGTTCTTGCACGGCTCCCCCCACCCCTCACCCAGCCGTGCATTGTGTGGAAATGGCAGCATCAGGTCGCTAAAAGCAGTAGCGGGAAGAGTCATCGGAGAGCGAGGAGCAAAGCAGCTCCATGCAGCTTTAATTTGAATACCCAGACAGTGAGTGCCAGTCTCACCATGGAACAGAGCGATCACGCAGGCTCCCCGGGCAGTGATTCACAGCACTGGGGAGAGGCCTCAGACCCCGAGCTCTCTCCCTGAACCCCCAAGGAATGCATAGTTCCCACTTGAACTCAGGACTTGGCTCCAAGCTCGGAAACAATCTTCAGAAATGAAGCCATGGCTGAAACACACACACACACACACACACACTGCGCGCACAGCGGCTGCCGCGCGCGCACACGTGCAGCCCAGCCCTGCGCCGCTGCATGCATCGTGCTCGTGCACGCCACATGCAGCGTGGGGTGTTGCTGCTGTCCCCCCCGAGCCCCCGTGCAGCCCCAGGAGGGCGTCCCTGCTGCTCGGGAGGCACTAAGATGTGAGAGGCTCCAGTTTAGCCGAGCGGGCTGAGAATGCAAGCTCGGGTTCGTCTTGAGCAGCATGTGTGAGGACAGATGTGCGAACGCCTGGAGCAGCCCCACATGGGTGAGGTGTTGAAGAGCATCCCCCCCTGCTCCAGCCACCCCTGCAGGGAGCCGGGGCGGCAGCTTCAGGTGCGAAAACAGGGCTAGGGCTCGCGTGGGAAGCAGAGCGAAAGCGAGAAGCGCCGGCTCCCGAGCGCGACCTTCCTCGCTGCTGCAGCAGCTTCCAGCACTGCCAGTGACGGCTGAGAGGGGAAAGCAGAGCCAGGCAGGAGGTGCCGTGGTGGGACCCCAGGGGAGCAGGGTGGCAGGAAGCCACCCGTGCCATTTACTTCTCCCTTTGGTCATGCTTGGTGGTGCCGCGAGCTGCGATGCAGCTGGTGGGGAGCGGGCGGGAGGGACGTGGCGTTGAGAAGAGCCGGGTGCCCTTAGCAAGAGGGCCCGGCGGGCGGGCGAGCAGCGCCCTGCGCTCGCCGGGGCCCGGCCAGGTGACACGCAGTGCTGGAAAGGGCTGGAAGCTTTTCCAGAGCAGCGGCCAAGTCCAGGAGCGCGGGGACGCTGCGGCAGCTGAACCCAGATTTCCTGAGCCAGCTCCCAGTGCCCCGGCCCCGAGGCCTTGGCAACTTGTGCACTTCGGCAGGAGGTCACGACAGCACCGTGTCGCATAGTAACTGTACCTCCTCTTCCTGTTTGAAGTGATAAACGAGCTGGATGGCCTGGCCAAGGGCCCAGAGATGGAGCACCGGGCTGCAGGCTATGCCCGCCAAGTGCAGGAGAGAGCCAGGAAGTCCATCGAGTTCCTGGAGGAGCGATTCGAGAGCCGTGACAACTGCCTGAGGGCTCTGACCAGCCGAGGCAACGAGCTGGAGTCCATCTCCTTCCGCAGCGAGGACACCACGGGCCAGCAGGTAAGGGGGGCCCTAGCCAGCGTGAGCTCTGGGTCTGGGGGCTCTGCTACACGGCCTTGCAGATGGCAACCAGAGCCCCCCACCCCGGGGTCTGCTTGTCCTGAATGGAGAGTCGCTGTGCCTGAGCTTTCGGAGAGCAACGTAGAAATTAAGGGAGGGTGGGGACTGCGTGGTCTTTGCCAGGCCTAAACAGGCCCAATGGTGCCCTTTTCTTCCAGGGAAACAACGATGACCTGATTCTGTCCTGCTGTCTCCACTATTGCAATGACAAGGCCAAGGATTTCATGCCCGCCAACAAAGGTATAACACCCTCGTGCCACCTTTGTCCCTGCCCTGCTGCATCCCGCAGGCACCTTGTTTTCTCTTTCATGGCCCTTCGAGCCAAACCCTCCTGCATTTTGCCTCTTTCAACACCCAGGTGTCACCTCCTGCCTCCCGTCAGCCCCAGGCTGTTGCCCTCATACTGCTTTCACAAATGCGCACCTCTCCGTGCCTCCTGAGATGCTCCAGCCTGGAGGAGCACCCTGCCAATGTCTGCAGAGCCATTTCTTCCTCTCAAACCCTTCCTTAAAATGCTCTTAAACCTTAGCATGCCTTAAAATGCTCTCAAACCCTTTCTTAAAATGCTACAACCAACCTGATGCCCGGACCTCTGCTTGCTTTGAACTTTATCAATGCTATTGTTAGCCTGCATGCATGTCCACCTCCTCAGCTTCTGTTGGGCCAGGACAACCATAAAGAGACTTTGAGGTCCAAAGTGTGCACCTAGCCTGGAAAAACACACTTGCTTGGGTCACCTCACCTCCTCGGAGAGCGGGAATGGCAGATACAGCCTGCCTGGCCCAGATACAGCCAACCCTGCTGCTGGTGCCGTGCCCAGAGGAGCAGGGCAAGTTGCACGTGGGATGCAGTCCAGGTGGTGGAAAAGGGTCTGTTCCCTAGGAGCCTTTTGCTTCCCGATGGCCTGGTGGCATCTGGCAGGACGTCCTAGGCCCAGACGACCATGGAGCCATTGCCAGGGCAGTGGGGATGGGAATTATATCAGCAGCTGCCCAAGGAATCAACCCACATTTGTCAGTGCGAATTCTTAGCAGCTTAACTTGTCAGATTCACAGAGAAACCGTCACCAAATGTTTATGTGTAAATGATGCTGAATTTTGAAATCATGTGGATTATGGCGAATGGGGCCTGACAAGCTGACAGCCTCTGGTTTGTAACAAGGCGGCGCGTCACCCGTGCCGAGCAGAGGATGTTTATTGTTACACATTTCTTAAAGTGTCCGTGCAACATTCCCGCTCCCGCTGGCCGCAGCGGCGCGGCCGCCCCGGCCTCCCCTCCGCGCTCGGCTCCGGCGCACTCCTCGCGAACCTCCCCTTCCCCTCAGCCTGCTGCTCCCAGCGCAGCCAATCTGGGCCCATGTTGGGCTCCCATAAACTCTGTTTTTTCCATTCCAGTCCTGGCTCGGAGGCACTGTGTTTCCTGTGCTCATAGGAACAGTGCTCTGGTCACAGGACCCAGCTGCTTACACATACCCCATATGCTTCCCCTGCTTCACACACACGTAAGCGTAGCTCCCACATCCCCAGCGCGGCGCGTTGCGTGCGGGGCAGCTCATCCATCTGGGGGCAAGATCCTTGCAGTTGTTTCTCAGGCTTCAGCTCCTTCTGCCTGTCTGAGCCCAAGCCAGAAACGCCTCGGTATCGGTGGCTACTCCAAAAGCCTCTCAAAATAAGGGTTCGTTTTAGATCTTCTAATGAGATCACCAGAATAATAGCACCAGCTTCCTGCTGGAGCCAGGGTCGCAGGCTGTCTTCCTGGCCTGGGTCAGGCAAAGGTACCTCCTGTTCCCTGCCTTTGTGCACCACCCTGGCGCGGGCAGTGGATAGCGCTGAGACCTGCCGCTCTGTCCCGGCATTCCTGGCTCTGGGAAGGTGCAACGACCAGCTCAGGCGGGTCTCCGAGCCGGAGCAAGGGGCAAGGAGAAGGCCTTTGAGGAGGAAGCTCTGCTGTGAGCCAGGGTGGGCAGCAGCCCCTCGGCACGGGCTGGGGAGCGCAGCTGCCAGGGGTGCCAGCGCTGGGGGCAGAGCGGCTCCAGCCTCCACTCGGGTGTCTCTCTCCTTCCAGATGATCCAATCCGGTTGCTCAGGGAAGTGGTTTTGCTCACGGACGACCGGAACCTGCGAGTCAAAGCGCTGACCCGCAACGTGCCCGTGCGGGACATCCCCACCTTCCTCAAGTGGGCCCAGGAGGGCTGAGCAGGCCGAGCAGCGAGGAGAGCCCCTCAGTGAGTAACGCAGCCCGCTGCGGTGGGAGACCCGCTTCGGAGGCAGCCCTTGCCACACGTCGCCGCCGCCTTCCAGCCCTCAATGAACAATAAAACGCCACGTCTTCAACCCACCCCAGAATGGCCGTGCTGCGGAGGCCCCCCCTCCAGGGGCAGGCAAGCTGGGAAGGTCACTGCTGTGGATGGTTCATGCAGAGGCTGGGACACTGGAGGGTCCTGGCAGCCTTCGGGCAGTGCCAGGGCAGAGCTGGAGAGCCCTGCGGCCGAGGAAAGCTTTGGGTGAGCCCGGATCGCCAGCGTTTTGCTTGGCTTGGTTGCGGAGAGCGAGTCCCGAGTCCGCGGCTCGTGGGGTTTGCCGTCTGTTAGGGCAGAGACGGGATGTGGCCTTTGGGGTTCCGTGCGCTAGTGGAGCAGAGCCCGCGCTCCCGGGAGGGCTGCTGTGCCCCGCGGGATGCCCCGCACGTCACCGTGCGGCTCCCCTGCCCGCTCCGTGCCCTCCGCTCTGCCCTCCTCCCCCGGCCCCATGGTCTCCCACAGCTCCCGCGTCCCTCTCCCCTTCCCCATCCCACCCCACCGCATGGGGCTCGGGACTCGCGTCCCACCGCGGGCGATGCTGCCGCCTGGGAGTGGGGCTCTTCTCCCTCTCGGGCAGGTTGGGCTTCTGCCCGCGCTCCGGTGCCAGTGAGTTTTGAGGTGCCCCCTGCCCCGGCAGGAGGTTTGAACCGCCCCGACCCCCCAGCTGCTCTCCGCGCCCCCCTGCCCTCCCCAGACACCAGCGGCCCCTTCCCTCTGTGCCCCCAGCCCTTGGTCCCACTTCGCTGCCCTCGTTTTCCAGGCTCCTTTTCCGGGAGGCTCTCGCGCTGCACAGGGGTGCAGGGCAGGCTGGCTTGCAGCTCGCCCATCCCTGGGCTCCTTGTGGGGACCTGTCTGCACCCCTAGGGCCGGGGACAGCCCAGCAGTGTCACAGCCACCTGTGTGTGTCCCTTGTTGGGGAGGGAACCTTGAGCAGGGCCGTGTCACCAGCCATGCAGGGGCCTCCAGCCAGACGGGCAGGGGCTTTGCACCCCCCAATTGCCACGTTACCCTCCCCCAGCTTTTGCAACCCTCACCCCAACCCCAATTACCTCCATATAGCAACGAGCTAAGAGGGAGCAAGAGCCAGTGACCAGGTCCCAGGGTAGGAACAGGGCTGCAGCACCCTGAGACTGTCAGCGGTGCCCACTGCGGAGCAGCAGCCACGGGAAGGAAGCGGGAAGGTGCGAAAGGAAGCAGCAGGGCTGGAAACACCGTTTTCCTTCCCCACGTCGACGGCTCAGGGCTGGGGTCTGCGCCGGAGCGCGTTCGAGCCGCTAGCCCCGCACTAGCCCTGTCTAGGCCGTCACTGGTCCCTCCACGCGAGCCAACCTGGTGGCGTCAGAGCCTGTGATGCTCCACAGGGCCACTTGGCCTCTAACTACACTGGCAAAGGGCTGCAGTTCATGGAGGTGCCGCCCCCGCGGTGGGGTCTGCCCGGTGCCGCGTCCGAGACGAGCGAGGACTTGTGCCCCTTGGCGCGGCCCACACGGATGCGGGGCAGCAGGGGTTCACGCGTGCCTGGAGCGCGGGACCCCGAGCGGCGCCGCGCTGGCCAAGGCCGGCGGCCGAGCCGCGCCGGCGATGACGGCCACAGCAACCCGGGCAGCCCCGCGCGCTGCAGCCGCGCAGACTGTCCCCCCGAGCGCGTCCCAAACGTTCCTGTCCTGCGGAGCCACACGGAGCCGTGGAGGACGATGGCCACAACCCGGCCGCGCTCAGCTCAGCGGCCACACAGCAACGGTGCCCGCAGAGAGCGGGAGCCGCGGCGCCCGCCGCGCGAGTGGGCGCCCCTCGCGCAGGGAGACGCCTGCATTCGGGTGACTCTGTTACGATGGTTTTAAGAGGTTTTAGTATTAAACACTTGTCTGTGGTGCCGTGTCGTTCCTTGTGCTGGGGGAGCTGCGGCGCGGAGCTGCAGGGAGGAGGGACGGGGCAGAGCAGCCCTGCGGCCACCACTGTCCCCTCGAGCCTGCAGCAGCTCTGGGCCGGGCAGGCTCCGTGTGAAGCGAAGGTCCCAACTTTCCCCACCGCAGAGCGCCCCGACGGGGGGCACCCCGTCCTCATCGTCCCGGGGACAACGTCCCACGAACACAGCCGCGGCAGCCCCGGGCCCCACAGAAGGACGCGAGGCCGCCTGTGTTAATGTCACTTTATTGCTTGTTCGCTTTCGACTATAGAAAAACAAAAAGGGCGAGGAGCCCGTGTACAAATCGGACGCGATCGAGAGCGGGCCGGGCGGCCCCGCTGGGCGCTTCCAGCTGTGCTTTGGGTGCAGCCGCTGCTGCCTGCTCCCCGGGCAGGGCGGCCCGGCGGGACCCCCCGAGCGGCCGCCGTCCCCGGGGCCCCCGCGGGCAGGAGCGGCTGGGGGGTTAAGGCACAGTGACCGCGAGGCCGGGGACAGCGGCTGCCCCGGGGCCTCGTGTGCAAAGGAGAGGACCGGGGACGGGGGGAGAAGCTTCACATTAGCCCCAGGCAGGGGGTGGCGCGGCGGGGCGGGAGGAGGGGGCCGCTCTGCCCACCCGCGGCGCGAGGGGAGCGGGGCGGCGGGGACCGGGCGCCCCCCTCCCGGCTCCGGCTGCCCTCCCCGCTCGGCCCGTGTCCGCGCAGCCGACAAACCCGCCGGCTTTGTCGTTGTCGGAAACAGCGGCCGCAGCCCCCCCGGAGCGCCCGGCCCGCGCTGGGGATGGGGATCTTTGGCCAAAGGGCTGGGGGGGCAGCGGGAGCCGCCCCGCGGGGCCCCGGGCATCCCTGATACGGAGGCAGGGCCCAGGGGCTCAGTCTGTGGCGGGTCCTGCAGGGGGGACGGGGAGGGCAGCGCGGGTGAGGAGCGGGCGCCTCCCCGCGCCCCTGCCCACCCCGCGCTCGCTGCCCGCTCTGTCAGTCCGTCCCGAAGCGCCGGGCGCCGGGGAAGAGGCCCGTGGGGTGGCTCCGCGCTCGATGGATGAGCTACTCACGGGCCCATGGCGCTGCAGGCGGCCAAGTCCCCGTCCCGTCACGGCAGGAGCCCTGTGGGCAGCCGGCCGGGCGGGAGCCGGCCCTGAGGGTAGGAGCGGGCTCATGTCCTCCACAGCCCCGGGGCCGGGCCCGACCTCACGGCCCGCGGCTTCGCCCCCGCCGCAGCCCCCGGGCCGCCCCGCCGGCCAAGTCCCTGAACCAGCGGCTTCCTCCTGAACCAGCGGCTCCCTGCAGGCCATGCCCGACAGCCCCTCCGCCACCAGCGAG
>NW_020455755.1:3778569-3780558 GCF_003342845.1 Nothoprocta perdicaria
GCGGCCGGAGCGCGGCCCCAGCGAGCGCTAGGGCGGCGAGTAGCGCTCAATGGTCCGGGCGGCCTCGGCGTGCAGGTGCGGCGCTTGCGCCAGCACCTCGGCCGCCTTGTCCTGGCTCAGCCCCAGGTGCTCGGCCGTGAACTTGGCCAGCGGGTAGAGGCTCTCCATGGCCTTGGGGTCGCTGAGGAAGTGCGAGGTGTGCGAGAGCAGCTCGGCCGCTTTCTCCTGCTTGAGCCCCAGCTGGTCGGCGGTGAGGCGGGCCATGGCGTAGACGCTGTCGGGGAAGTCCAGCTTGGCCTTTCCGTCGGGGCCGGCGGCGTGCATCTTCATGTGGCTGATGAGGTTGCGCTGCTGGGCGAACTTGCCGCCGCACACCTGGCACTCGTAGGGCTTCTCTCCCGAGTGGATGCGCATGTGCTCCGTGAGGCGGTACTGGCGCGTGAAGCGCATGCCGCACGCGTCGCACGCGAAGGGCTTGAGGCCCAGGTGGCTGCGCATGTGGCGCGTCATGGTGCCGCGCTGCGTGAACTTCTTGCCGCAGATGGTGCACGGGTAGGGCCGCGTGAGCCAGTGCGTCTTCTCGTGCTGCCGCAGCGTGGCCGGGTCCTTGTAGGACTTGTCGCAGGACGAGCAGCGGTAGGGCCGCAGGATGTCGCCCAGCCCCGGGCCGCCCTTGTCCAGGAACGGCACGGCCTGCTCGGCGGCCGCCTTGTGATAGAGCTCCTCTTCGTTGTGGGCCTCCACGTGCGCGTTGAGCTGCTCCGAGCTGGGGAAGCCCTTGCCGCAGGGGATGCACACGTAGAGGTTGTCGCCCAGGCTCTCGGGCTCGTAGCCCAGGTGGTTGCAGTAGCGGTCGAGCGCGTCGCCGGGCGAGGGGCCCTCGCTGCTGCCCGTGTCCTCGCTGGTGCTGTTGTCGGGCTCCAGGTCGTTGCTCTCCACGCTGGGGTAGCGGGGCTGCGGCGCCGCGGGCGGCGACTCGCCCTTCTCCTCCCGCTCCAGCTCCTTCTCAGCCTCGGCCTCGTCCAGGTAGGGCCCCAGGGGCTCGTGCTTCATCCAGCGGTACATGAGCTCGCGCCCGTCGGCGCGGGGCAGCGGCGGCTCGGCGCAGGGCGGCGTGCCGCGGAACGGGTCGGCGGCGTGCGGGTGGCCGCCCGGCTCGCCGCCCGGCGGCGAGTCCTTGTAGGCGGCGGCGTGGCCGGCCAGGAGGCCGGCGCTCACCGGGGGGCTGTCGTGCCGCGGGGGCAGCGAGGGCTCGCGGGGCTCGCCGGGCAGCAGGCGGTCGGTGGGCAGCAGCTGGGCGGAGGGGCCGGTGGGGCTCTTCTTGGAGAGGTCGAGGCCGCAGGGCGGCGAGCAGTGGCGCTCGGGCGGGCAGAGCCCGTGCGGGTGCAGCGGGGCGCCCTGCGAGGCCGACGCGTAGAGCTCGCCGCACTGCGTGTTGAGCGGCGCCGCCGGCTCCACGGGCGGCAGGTCCACGGGCCGCGGCGTGCCCGAGTAGCACGCCTGGATGACCGGCGTGGCGGCGCGCAGCCCCCGGCCCAGCTTGTAGGGCGCGTAGCCCCCGCGCAGGTGGCAGTACTTGCCGCTGCGCTTCAGCTTCTTCTTGCAAAGCGCCACCAGGCCGGGGATCTGGAGGTAGCTGGCGGCAGCCAGCACAGCGCCCAGGCTCTGCTCGCCGCCCGGCTCGCAGTCGGCCAGGCGGCCGGTGTAGATGAAGTCCAGGATGAGGCGGAAGATGCCGGGGCTCACCATCTCGTGGTCCAGGTTGAGCAGGTTGTCGTGCACCACCAGCGACTTGAGGTAGGCGCTGCTGGCCGCCAGGATGTTCTTGTGCGCGCGGAAGAGCGCGTTCTGCACCACGATGATCACGTCGCACAGGAAGCCCTTGGTGCGCTGCGTGTTCAGCTGCAGCAGCAGCTGCCGCGAGTGGCTCGGCACCTCCATGGCGTCCAGCATCGCGCTCCTCGCCCGCCGCCCTGCAACGCACGGCCG
>NW_020455755.1:3781421-3785717 GCF_003342845.1 Nothoprocta perdicaria
CCCCTCGGGCCGCCGCCGCTCCATGTCCCGCGGCTGCCGCGGTGCCGGCCGGGCTCGGAGCGGGCGGCGGCGGCGGCCACGGCGGCTCCTCCTCGGGGCTCCCGGCGCCGCCAGCGCGGAGGTGAAGCCCGGGCTGCGAACTCCCCCTGACCCCGGCCTGAACTCCGAGCAGCGCCCGCTGGCTGTTAAAGGGACGGCGGGAGGTTTCCTCCTCCCCTCCCCGGGCGGGGCACCGACGGGCCGGGCCCCCCCCTTTCCCTCCGCCCCGGCGGCCGCGGGAGGAGCGGGGGCGCCTCCTCCCGCCCGGCCCCGCCGCGCCCTCGGGGGTCCCGGAGCGGCGGGCGCTTGTGGGGTCAGGGGGGACATTGGCCCGGACCCAGCGAGAGGCGCCGGGAGCCCCTTCGGGGCTCCCGGCGCCTCTCGCTGGGTCCGGGCCAATGCGCCCCCCATTGCGCCCCCCCAGCCCCGACGGGCCCCTTCGCTTCCCGCAGGATGCCCCGGTGGGGATGGAGACGGCTGCCCGGTGGCACCTACCTCGGAGGGCCCCGACGCCGCCGCTGTCGCCCTCGGCGGGTCCCGCAGCCGCCGCTGTGGCCGCGGGGCCGGTGCCGCTCGCGGGGCGCCATCTAGCGGCGCCCGGGGCCGCCCGTCGGGGCCCGCGGCTCCTCCCCCCCGCGCAGGTGCGCGGAGCCCCGACGGGACGCGCGTGGCCGCGGTTCCGTCCGCGTCGCTTCGGAGGGAGCGACCCCGGGGCCTGTTTCCCGTCCCGTCGGGGCTGCCCTCGCGGACGGAGGGGACCGTGGGATTTGCGGTTGATGTGACCCCCCCCTCCCCTCCATGTAGATGTGGGGTGGGCTACCCATGGGGGTCCCAAATGGGTGCATGTGGTAGGAGTCGGGGGGGGGGGCACCATCCCTAATTGGAGGACTCAGGAGACTGCAGCTCTGCACCCATGGGTGACAGTACCGAGCAGCCGGGGGACTGCACAGAGGGGCTTGGGAGGCAGCTTCCCGCTTCCCCCCCACCTCATTCCCCCCCCGTCCCTCCTCCCGACTCCGAAAGGGCGGCAGGGCCCGCGGCGGGACCTGGAGCCGGGGCTGCCTCTCGCTTCGCACTTTCGCTTCTCCTTTCTCACGGCCGGGCTCTCGCTCCAGGCGGCCCTGCCAGGCCGCACACCCGCGCGTGGCCTGGCCAGGACCTGCCGGGAAGCAGCCCGGAGCTGGGGAGTGGGATCCAAACCCACCACGCACCGCACGATCCCGCTCCGCCTGGCTACGCGCCGCCAGCCCCATGGGGTCTTGGTGCACGCTGAGAACCACCGCCGGGCCCCGGAGAGGGGCTTGGCCACCAGCAGCGTCTTCATCACTGCAGCGCCAGGTTGGGGGTCCTGGGGAGGGGTGGGTGTCAGGGCCCAGCTGCTGAGCTCCAGCCAAACTCGTGACACATGTGTATGACAATCAGCCCCGACCTTGCTCCCTGCTTCCTTGCTCTGCTTGGGTCCCCCGGCTCCATCCCGTCTGGAGATTGGATCTGGCACCCTCCAGCTCTCCGCAGGCATGGGACAGGTCACTCCAAACCCCCCATGTTGGGGGCTGCCCCATATGGTGACACCCGCGGCATGGCCGGGCTCAGCCACCCCCCGCCTGCCGGGCAGCCCCGGGGCCCTGCGGGGCCGTCCCAGGCTGTGTCACGGCTCGTGCCCGTCGGACGCCGCGAGCAGGGCAAGCACGAGCCTCGTTACAGAGAGGCTGTTTAATCGCAGCTCCCCGGGCACTAATTTCCCCCTTTTTTCCTGTTCAATTAACGGCTGGAAACGTTTCAGGTTCTGGCAGCGAGCTCTGGACGTTGCCGTGAGCGATGGCTCCCGCGGGCTCCGTCCCGGTAATTTATGGGGCTGCGCTGCATAAATCAAGGCAGGGAGGGCTGGGAGGCAGCTGCGTCCCCGCGGCTGCCCCGCGACCTGCTGAGTGACGCCGTGGCCGCGGGGCAGCACAGGGAGCCCAAGGGGCGGCAAGGGGAAAACTTGCAGCTTTTCCCCCTTCTCCTGCAGCTTTTCCACCTTCTCCTGCAGCTTTTCCACCTTCTCCTGCAGCTTTTCCCAGCTCTCCTGGGAGCAGAGGACCCGGACGGTGTCTTCAGGGAGAGGAGCTGAGACTGGGGCACGTGGAAGTGGGCTCAGTGCCATAGCTTGGCTTGGGATATCCCTCCTCCTGCTCCTCTTTGGAGGTTTCCTGCTTTCCCTTCTGGACATGCTAGGACCCCGGGGTGGTGCTCTGGTTGCCCAGGGGCAATCCCTGCTGCTGCCAGGGAAGAGCAATTCCATCCAGCTGGGCAAAGTTGGAGCCGGTGCCGTGACCACCTCCTGCACCAGGGGAAAGCTCCGGTTGCCCAACATCCTTCAAGGTCCCCAAACCTGCTGCTGTACCCTGGGCACCCACGTGCTCAGGTGCCAGCCAGGGATCCAGGGGCTGCGGGACAGCGGGAGGTTGTGACCGTGGTGCTGGAGCCGCAGGCAGAGCCAGCGCCAGCAAACGGGAGGGCGCAGGGAAGGGGCATTTTCGCCTCAATGTGGTGAGCAGATTGGAAACAGCTCTGCTGAAGTCATTGGCTCTTTTGGGAGGTCTGAGCTGGAGCGTGTCCCGCCTGTGCCCCCTCCCCACGATCCATCACGGCGCAGCACATTAGCGCAGATGCCGGGGGAGCCGGTTCGCATCCAGCTGTGGTTTGGATTGCGCTCGCATGCCTGGCTCCACGTGGGACCGGGGCTCTTGGACAGGATGCGGCGCACGGGGCTCGGCAGGGCCCCGCTTCCCAGCGCCGCCGCTCCCGGGAGCCCACACACATGCCTCCGGTTACGGCGCGCCGGCCAGCGGAGCCGCGGCGCAGCCGGGAGCCCCTGGTGGCAGCTCGCACCTCGTTTTGCTGCCGCTGCCGCGGCCCCACTGATGCCGCTGGCCCCACTGATGCCGCTGGCCCCACGTGTTCCCTTCTCGCCCGGGGGCATCTCCCAGCCTGCGGTGCCAGGGAGCTGCATGGGGCCGTCATCCTGGCAGCATCCAAGGGCATCGGATGCTCCTTGTCTCCAGAATGGCACCATTTGGGACCAGCTACCCTGGCAGGGTCTGGACTCACATCCTTCTCCATCCTCCAGGTTTGCCAGCCTGAGACTGTGAAACTCATGACACGAATGAGCCACTACAGGGAGCCCGTGGTTTTTTGTTCGTCTCTGGGCTGGGGGACAGGTACCCTCAGCGCCAGTGAACACCAAGGAGAAGCAGGGACAGTGCCCACGGTGGGCCCTGCTCGGATAGCAGCGGGCACCAGCAGGGAACGGCCACAGGACGACGTCCAGCCCTGGGCGCAGGCCGGGGTGGTGGCAGCTCCGATGGGTGCTGTGCTGTGTCCAGCGTGTCCCACGGAGCCTCTCCGCCCCCTGATCCCGGCAGCTACAGGCAGGGAGGCTGCAGTGCAGGCGAGGAGGGAGGCTGCGTCCCGATGTCCCGGCCCGGCTGCTGCGGAGATGCTGGAGGGAAACAGGGAAGGCAGGAGCAGCATCAGCACCTTGTGTTCCCGCTGCCAGCCCAGGCGGCCGCAGCGTGGACAGCTGAGCCGGGCAGCAGGGCCTGTGTCTCCCGCAGCAGCCGCGGGCGATGTGCAGAGGGCCAAGGGCACCTTCCCCACGCGGCCACGCAAGGGGACCTTCCCCACGGATGGTGCTCAGGGGAGCAGAGGGAGTTGCTCTCTAGGGTGACACTTGGCTGGGCAAGGGGCCTCCTCCCTCAAGGATGATGCCCCAGTGGGTGAGGAGACCTTCCCTGTGGGATGATGCTTCCGGGACCAAGGGGCCTTCCCTCCAACACAATACTTGGACCAATGAGACCTTCCCAGCAGGGCCCCCTTCCTCACGCTCAGATTTTTGAGGAGGGTCATCGTGGGTGTTCCATGGGAGCTTCAGGGGCACCCCCCGCTTCCAGCAGGGCCCCCTGCACATGGTTGCATCCCTTCCATCTCGGCTGGAAATTGCCCGGCTGTGCTGCACAGGGACCCCCCCTCTCCATTAGAGTCCCCAGCCGCCGAAAGCCCCCAGCCCGCAGCGGGTGCCCCGGGGCAGGGAACGCGGGCGGGGGTCCCGTCCCTACCGAGGCTGCCGGTGCCGCGGGGGGGTGCGGGCCGGCGGGCCGCCTTGTCCCTCGGTGCTCAGCCCACGAGATGGCAGCAACGGGCCACGCTCCGCGCCGCTGCCCCGGAGCCGCCGCCGCCCCCTCGGGGAGCGGGGGCCGCTGCCCCGGCCGGCGC
>NW_020455755.1:3786152-3787644 GCF_003342845.1 Nothoprocta perdicaria
GGGCCCGCAGCCCGCGGGCGGCCTTGGCGGGCGCGCGGCCTTGCGCAGCGGCGGGCGCTGCCAGCGCTGCTGCTGCTGCTGCTGCTGTCAATGACAACGCCGCTGTTGCCGTGGCGACCGCTATGATGCTCCGGCAGAGCCCGCCGTGAGGTCAGAAGCTCCGGCAGGAACAGCGGGGGGAGGCGGCGGCCCCCCCGTCACCGGCAAGCAGCAGGACCCAGCCAGGGGTCCGCATTTTGGTGGGGGGGAAGTTGGGGACAAGGGCATGGAGGAGTCCGGCTTAGGCTGCGACCCTGCAGCTTTCCTGCTCCAGCGCCTGCTTCCAGCGCCTCCAGGTTCCAGCCTGTCCTGGCTGTCACTTGTGGGGTGGCTGGGCCCCCGGCAGCGCTGTGGGTTGTTGGCCTGGCACCCCCTGGGGACCCCACGGGTGACAGACCGCATCCCCAGGCAGAGGGGACAGCCACTGCAGCATGACCAGGGGGACTCCACTTCGGTGTTTCCTCCATCTTCCTGATTGTGTTAGACTGGGGGCTATGGGGCTGGCACCCATGGGTGCTTATAGCCACTCACAGGGCCTGGAAGGTGGGATCACCCCCATAGAAGGCAGGAGGGAGAGAATGAGGGGATGGGAGCTGTTGCCCTGTCCATTGCTGCAGGGGAGCAGGGGCAGCCCGGCCAGGTATGGGTGCAGGGACAGCAGGTAGGTGCTGGCACCCACCCTTACCCCCTCCAGCCTCACAACCCCCCCATTGCCCCAGCTGCACCAACACAGGCCCCACAGCGCCAGCCCCACGGTGCTGCCAGAGACCTGGATGGGGCAGCCAGCGGGAGCCTGGTGGGGCAGCCGGGCTGGTGCAGTGGGTGCCTGGGCACCTCTGGGTGCTGGGGGGGAGGACACATCGGGCCAGGGGCATCCCACGCGCTGCAGCGGGCACAGGATCTGCGTGTTCTTGGTGAGTGCTAGACCTGTGGGTGCTGCAGCAGCGCAGGAGGGGGCAGGGGGGCAGGGATGAGCCCCCCAAGAGCGGCAGGGGGGCCGAGGCTGGTGCAGCCCGGACCCCCGTCCCCGGCTGCAGGCCGCTGCCCTCCCCCCGCGCCGATATAAATAGTAGCGTCTTCCCGTTCCCTAAATTTCCTCGCTGACGTAGCGCTCACGTCATTGTGTAGGTTGATGCTTTTCTATGAATGAGCCGAGATCCCCGTTACTACGAGCCCGATCCTATAAAAGCCCCGCGCGCTGCGGACAGCGCAGCCACCGGCATCGGCGCCCGTCCCGGTCCCGCCGGGAGCCGCGCGGCACCGGTACCGGAACCGGCTCCGCCGCGGCGGCCGCGACGGAGCGGGCGGAGGAGGTAAGAAACCGGCGGGGCTGCCCGCAGGTAAGGAGAGCCCGGAGCCCGCGGCGGCGGCGGGGAGCGCGGCCCCCGGTACCGGGCACCTGCACCTGCAGGCCCGGGCACGGCGGCCCCCGGCGGCCCCCTCGTCGGGACGG
>NW_020455755.1:3788029-3815377 GCF_003342845.1 Nothoprocta perdicaria
GGCTGCGGTTGTTATTAAAGCCCCGGTGCTGCCCGCTCGCCTCCATCTCTGAGTGCCGCCGCATCCGGCCCCGACGGGGCCGCCCCAAACTCGCAGCCAACCCCTCCCCCGGGCCTCGGTCATCGCCGCCCAGGGTGGAAGGGGCTCGCTTAGGTGCGAGACGCCACGGTGAGGGGCACCGCGGGCCGCCCCTCCGCATCCCCACGGGCCGCCCCGTCCGGGGCTGCCGTGCAACCCGGCGCTCCCAATGCTCAAGCACGACCGCAGCGCTGCCCCGGGGGCTGCTCCCCCGACCCTCATCCCCTCATCCCCGTCCCGGCCTTGATCGCCTTCACCCCGGGCTGCCACCCCCTGCCCGGGGCGCCGGAAGAGCGTGGAGAGCCCGTCGAGGAGAGCCCGAGTCAGCGCGTCGGCACCTTGGCTCTAGACTGCTTACTGCTGCGTAGGCGACAGGACAGTAACAGTCTACAGTCATGGCTACTGAAGCATGACCAAGCGCCGCACCGGCCCCGCCGCACCGCAGCGCCGGCCCCGCAGCGCGGGGGGCCCGGGGGCGCCGCCGGGGCGGGGGAGGTAGCGGCCCGGCGGGGCCCGGGAGGCGGCGGCGGCGGGAGCTGTCCCTAGTGCTGAGCCGTCGGGGAGCGCCGAGGGGGCGGTCCCGGGGCCCGCCTCACCCCGCTCTCTCTTTCCCCTCCCGCAGACGCGGAGCCCCCCCAGCGGCGGACGCCCCCGCGGCAGCCCAGGTAGGGGGGAAGCCCCCGCGGCGGGGCGGACACGCGTGGGCCCGCGGGAGGGCCGGGGCAGCGGGGCGGGGGTGGCGACAGGGACAGACCCCCCTCCCCCCCGCTCCGCGCCCCGACTCCGCGCCCGGGGGGGCGCGCTCGCCGCCGCGGCGGGGCCGCCTCCTCGCCATCACCAAGGCCCCGGCTGCCCCCCCGGTTCCTCGACGTCGCCCGGGCGACCGTGGCTTTAGATTGTTACTGTGCTGCTGTCGGGGGTAACAGTCTACAGCCATGGTCGCCGGGCCCGGCGCACTCGCATCGCGGGCAGCACCGCCCCCTCGACGGGCACCGGCAGCACAGGAGCCCCGATCGTAGCCCGGCGCGACACCGGGGGGCCCGGGCGGGCGGGCAGCGCTGCCGTCGGGGCTCGTGCCGCCTCCCGGGGCAGTAGGAGCTCACATGCAGGGTGCAGCTCGCCGCACATCAACTCTTACTGTTCGGGGAGGGCGGGCGCGGCGGCGGCTCCTCCTCGGGCACCGGGCAGAGCGGCCGCGACACCAGGTCCCCCCGCCGCGGGCTCCGCGGGCAGCCCCTCACCTGCTCTCCCGGTCCCCTCGGCCGGGCCCGCGCTCCGGCGCCTCCCGCCGCAGCTGGAAGCGCTTCCCGGCGCCGGGAAGCGCCCTGGCAGCGCCGGCCCCCCTCGCCGTCCAGGGTCCGGCCCCGAGGAGCGCCGGTTCCCGCCCCGCGGGGCCGCGCTGTGGCGGGTAGCGGGGGAGCCGGGACGAGTCTCCGCCGGTCTCGGAGCGCGGCCGGCACTGAGCCCGGCCCGACGGGACGCGCTGCGGCGGGCGGGGACCGAGGGCGGTCGCAGGTTGCACAACCCGCCCGGCGCCGCCAGGAGATTCCTGAGCGGAGAAGTCAGAGCGGCCCGGGCTGCCCCAGCACCGGGCACCGGGCCCTGGGCAGCCGGCAGCGACCGGAGCCGGCCGGGCTCGTCCGAGGGAGCCGCGTCTCAGCCACCCCGGGGTGCTGTGGGGGCAGAGCCACCCCTGGGGGGTGGAGGGAGCTGGAATGGGGGCACAGAGCCCGGGGTGGGGGTTAGGACTGGACATGGACCCCATTGCAGGGGGTACAGGGAGCTTCGTCCTCACTTGAGGCCAGCGCCAGGCCCCAGAGCTGCTCAGCTCGTTGGTGGCAGCTTTTGTGGCCACCTGCCCAGCCCCTCTGCCTCGGGTGCTGGCCTGTCCCCCCACCTCTATCTCAGTGCCCAGGCCAACCCGACCCACCTGGGACTGCATGACCCCAGCCTGATGCCACCGTGCAGGGGGTCCCCAGGTGCTGCAGAGGGGCAGCCCATCACCCAACCACCCTCCTGTCCCAAAAAGAAACCTCAGTTCCCAAGTCCACGGAGCCCAGCGGCAGCCGCGTCGCAGCAGGTCCAAGGCATGGCGCCAGCTGAAGGCTAATCCCAAAACACTGTCCCAGCTCATCCCTGCAAGGACACCCGGCCCTGCCAGGCGTGGGGCCATGTCCCGGGAGCAGCCGGCACCTGGTCTGTTCGGTTGCCCGCGCTGCAGCCCTGGGAACACGCAGGGCTGCTCTTCCGAAAGCCAAGGCTCTCGCGCCGACACGCTGCAAATAATCTGTCTTCCGAACGAGTCCTTAAAAATATCCTGCATTTGCTGACACTGGAACTAGGCTTCCGACACTTCTCCAAGTGCCTGGGCCTCGGGCCAGATGTCGATGCCGGCGGATAAAAAGGCCGTGCAGCTCCTGTGCTCCCCTCCGCCGCAGAGCACGGGGGAGCAACGCGGAGCTGCCCCTGCCCTGCCCGTGGCTGAGCTGCTCTTGGCTCTTTGGATGCCAGGAAGGTGCTGGTGCCATCCCTGCCCAGGTGCCCGGCTCAGGCTGTGCAGCCTTGGCCTCGCGCGCCGGGATGTGCACGGCAGCTTGTGGCACGGCCACGAGGCTCCACGATAACTCCCAAGAAGCCCCAAACCTGGCACCGGGCTCTACCCTGCCTTGTTGGGAAGCCCCCCGTTCCCAAGCCGCCCTCCCTCCCGTACCCCACGGGCGGCTCTTGGCCAGGGGCCACCTCACGGCCCCCACGCGGTGGGAGCATCGCGGGCGCCGCGGGTGGCCGAGCGTCCCGGGAGCCGCCGTCCCTCGGCGCGGGCCCCGCGGCTGCCTGCGGCACACGCTGTTGTTACCAGCTGACAGCTCCTGGCAAAACGGCCTTTGTGATTCAGTCGGGTGTTTATCCCAGCCAGCAGCCCGGCCCAGCGTGGGTTTCCATGGAAAACTTCCATCAAAAACAAGGAGGAAAGGAGCTACAGCAGGAATGACTCAGCCACAACTGGAAGCTTCTGCGGGTGAAGCGAGCAGGGAGGGGGGCGATCCCGCGAGCCGGGGGGACCGCGGGTCCCGCTGCCCGGCGCCCCGCGGGCTGCAGCGCCTGCCTCTCCATCCCCAGCCCCCTGCCAGTGCTCCCGGCAGGGAAAGGAGGGACGGAGCAAGGCTCGAATCCCAGCTCCCCGTGCTGGGTCCAGTGGGATTGTGGAAGCTGCCGCCCGTGCCCGGCAAGGCCTCATGTGGAGGAGGCTGGAGGAGCAATGGGCAGGGGGAGCGGGAGGCTCGGAGCAGGCAGGGGGCTGCGCAGAGGCAGCGGTGCTGCTGGCACCCGTCCTGCCAGCCCCTCCTGGGCTTCCATCCCCCTTTCCACAGCGCCCTGGGCTCCGGGAGAGCCGCTCCGCACACTGCTGGGGGGCACGGAACTGCTCCCGGCCCCACAGGGTGGTGGGAGAGCCAGTGGGGAAGAGACTCCCTGGACACGTCTGGCTGAAGCCGGGGAACTCGGCCCGTCCTTCCCGCGGGCTCCCAGCCCAGGGCTATCCCCTCCCGCCTGTTTTCCTGCCTGCGGAGCTCGCGGACGAGGGCTGCGTATTAAGGAAGCGAGCGCTGGGAAGCGCGAGGGGGCGGGGGCAGCGGCACGGCTGCCTCTGCGGCTGCCGGAGCCGGGCAGCCGGTGGGGACCGGCACGGCAGCTCCGGGACACCCTCCTGTCCGCCAGGACTCGCTGGGACGTCCGTGGGAGCCGCTTCCCTCCTCCGGCCGGAGCAGGTGCCCGCGGCGCCTCTCTTTGCTGCTCACAGCACAGAAGGGTCAGATTCTCCGCGTTTTATTATGTTGTTCCCACTGATGCTCATGAGAGCAGGAGGCAGCTTTTTAACCCCGCTGGGAACAGGGTGAAGCTGCAGCCCCCCAAAAAGCCCCCAGATTTAGGTTACCCACCCCTAGAGGCTCGACAGGAGCTGCCCAGCGCTGCTGTCGGGAGCGAGCGGGGCCCGTGGTGACTATCAGCCCGTCCTCATCACTCACCCGCGCGCGCGGGGGCTCCTCTGCAGCGGCTCCTGCGAGCGGGGACGACGGGCTGCAGCTCTGCAGTCACTGAAGGGCTAACGGCACCGGCCGCCGCTCTGCCTCCCTCCGCGGCGCGACAGCTCGAGCGGGGCTCACAGCGAGGCCCCGGTGCGGTGGCACCCGCGGGGTTAAAGCGCTGGCTGCAGAGCCTGGCACTCAGCCCTCGCGCTGCAGCTCCCCCGAGCCTCTCTGCCCCTCAGCCCTCCCTCCCCGGCCTCTTGGGACATGTTTGAGGGCCCTGGCCACGCAAGCGCCACACAGGGAGGACCGTGGCTGCCTCCCCCCGTGCTGCCCCTTGCAGCCTCCCCCACAAGGCCAGAGCTGCAGCCCCCCTCCCCGAGAGCGGCCTCCGGCTCCAGTCACAGTGACCCACACGTGACAGGCAGCCGGTGCCTCCGCGTCAGCCGGGCAGGCACGAGGCAGAGGCAGCGCCGCCCGCGCGCGGCTCTGACGCAGCCCGGCGGGCGCCGTGAGTCAGCCCCACGACACGGCAAAGCCGCCGGCGGCCTCCGGAGCGGGGAGCGCCGCCTCCGGGGCCGGGAACGCGCCGCCGAGGAAACCAGCCGCCTGCCCCGGCCCTCTGACGCGCGGATGCTTAAGCAGCAACAAGCCAGAGGGCAAATCCGACACAAGTGGAAAGCGCTTCCTCGTGCTCCACTAGCCCCAACTCGCAGCACTTCTCCAGCCTGCTCGTGGGTGACTACAAAGCGCTTCCACCTCCCGCTCCAGCCTCGGGAGCTCGGGAGCACCCGGCACCTTTGCTCTGGCAGGGGGCACACGGTGCCCAGGGCTGCTCTCCAGGCTGGAAGCTGCCGCGCAGGAGCAGGGATTGGGGAAATTTCTCTTTTCTAATCAATTACCTCGCACTGCAGCACTAAGCAAGAGGGTCACTGAAGAGAAGCCCTTAGCACGAGAGCTCTGAAACACCCCCGGGCTGCAGATGCAAGAGCCTGGACTAGAGCAGCCCCGAGCAGCGCCAGGAGCAATAACTACAGCAAGAGCCACCAGCAGCTCCGGGTGCTTTCGGCAAACACAGATACCAGGAAGGAGGGGGAGCTGAGATTTCTTTTTTACTCTCATCTTCTGTTCATGAAGACACTTCATACAGAGGAAGAGAGAAGAAACCTCTCAAGTGGCGTGAGCTCAAGCAGCACAAACACTTTATTCCTCCTAGGAAAAGAAAAAGCAGCCCCAAAACAGCCCTGGCACTGCCAGGGGAAAAGAATAACCCTAAACCGAGCCCAGCTGCAAGGTTGCCTTGACACTTTCCACAGGGGAAGATTATATATATATAGATAAATATATATATATATTTATCAAAACTTTGAAGTAGAAAAGCCCCAAGAGCTGTGTGCTCCGCAGTCATTCCCTTTGGATAAGGCAGGGGCTCTACCTTTGGCTGCCCAAGCTTCCCAAAACCCCCAGCACGTAACAGGCAGAACCATGTCACCTTCTCACTCTCAAACTCTTATTTTTTCACCAAATTGGAGAAAGAAAAATAAAAAAAAGACCCAAAAGGGCAGTTTTGCCTGGCTTTGCATTAACACTGCACAGGAGGAGAGCAAGAGCACCAGGCCCTTGTTGCAGGCGCCGAGCAGAGGGGCAGGCAGAGCCTCCGACCCGACGGCTGCGTGTGCTTCACGGGAGCCCCGTTACGGCTGCTGTCATCACACAGCCCCGGCCCCCTGCGCGCGGGGCTGGCCCTGCGCGGGCTGGAAGCACTCCAGGAAGTCCAGGTAGCCCTTCTTCTGCGGCGCCGCCGCCGGCACGAAGTGCCCGCCGGGGTGCTCGAGCACCACGGGCTCCACGAAGCTCCGCGCCAGCTCCCAGCTGAGCTGGGGGGCGATGACGGCGTCGGCGCGGCCCACGACGTGCAGCGTGGGCAGCGCGATGGGCTGCCGGTAGAAGGCGGCGTGGGCGGGCGCGCGGCTGGCGAAGCCGGCCACGAGCACGGCGAAGGCCACGGGGAAGCGGCCGTCGCCGGCGGCGCGCAGCGCGCACGCCATGGCGGCCAGCGCGGCGCCCTGGCTGAAGCCCAGCAGCCCGTCGAAGGGGCCGTGCTCGGCCAGCGCCGCCGCCACGGCCGACAGCGACTCGTCCAGCCCGTCGGGCGCCGCCGCCTCCTCGCGCGCCTCGAAGGTGCCGGGCCCGGAGAACCACCAGGCGCGGGGGTCGTCGTCGCTGTCGCCATCGCCGTCGGGCACGCGGTGCGGCGCGCTGAGGGTGACGAGCTCGGCGCGGCCGCGCAGGGCCTTGCGCAGCGCCCCGGTGCGCTCGCGGAAGCGCCGCTCGTTCTGCCGGTAGCCGTGCAGGCCGAGCAGCCGCAGCGGCCGCCGCTCCGACATGGCGCCCGCCATCAACCGCCGCCCGGAAGCGGCCGCCTGCGGCTCTTCCGCCGCTCGGCCTTCCCGCCCGAACGCCGCGCGCTCATTGGGCGGCGGGACGGGGCGGGGCCAGGCGCGCGCCCTCCTCTCGGTGTCGGGGCGGGGCGGCGCCGCGCGCCCCCTGGCGGCGGGCGGGCGCGCAGCAGCGGCAACGGCTACGGGCGGGCGGCGGCGGCGGGGGGGGCGGCCGGGGGGTCCCCAGGCCCGGGCTGCGGGACGGGGGGACACGGGCGTCAGGCCCGAGTGGGCTGCACCGGGGCGGCCACCCCCCTCCCCTCCCGGTGCAGCGCCCGCGGGGTTCGTGGAGCGCACGGGAGCCCCGCGGGGTCTGTCCCGTCCAGCCGTGCGCCCAGATGTGCGCCCCGATGTGCATCCCAGCCCGGCTGCGTGGCAGGGACCCCCTCCCCAGGCTGCACGGGTTTGTCCCGTCCAGCCGTGTGCCCCGATGTGCACCCAGATGTGCATCCCGGCCCGGGCTGCGCGGCAGAGCCCCCCTCCCCACACTGCAGCGCGCCGAGGGGGCTCAGCCCAGAGCTGTGCGAGGGCCAGATGTGCGCCCAGATGTGCGCCCTGCCAGGGATGTGCACCCAGATGTGCGCCCTGCCAGGGCCGCTGCCTGCTGGTGCCGGTGCCTCGTAGCCCCGGGCCGGGCAGGTGCCACACGGTGGCGCTTTGGGCACGCGGCTCTGGCCACCCGGGGGTCTCAGCACCGCAGCCGCCAGCCAGGCGACAGAGGGGACCCCTCCGCTCGGCTCAGCGCCACCCCCGAGGCTGGGCCAGCCCCTGCCACCGCAGGACGCGCTGCCCACCTGAGCTGGCCGCCCGGGGCGCTGGTGGCTGCTGTGGTTGGCGGTCCAGGGCCCCAGGGACTGGCTGGCGTAGAAGTCCATGGGGTAGGTCTGCTGCCACTCGACCTCCTGGAGCGCCACGGCCGCCTGCGGAGCAGGGCACGGAGCTGAGGCCTGGGGGGGGGATTTGGGGCTCCCCGCCACCCCCCGAGGGCCCCGCACCTCGTAGGGCGTCAGCAGCGGCTTGCTGAAGGCTTCACCCCAGTCGATGGAGAGCCGGGGACAGGCTATCTGCACCCACCTGCAAGGGAAGCACAGGGCCACGCTCATCCCTGCCCAAGCGGAGGGGGATGAACCATGGTGAGGAGGTCCCTGCCCGACCACGCTCACGTCCCCAGTGCCCAACCGTCTGCCACGGGTGGGCAGTGGGAGTCCACAGATGTCCTGGGCAGTGTGGGTTGTGTGTGCCAGTGCCCATGCAGGACACGCGTGGCACGGATGCATCTGGACAGCCCCAAGGATGTGGCCTTGATGTCTGCAGCCCGGGACTCGCAGTCCCAGCAAAGCTCTTCGTTCCCACCATCCTGAGGGCATCCTGGCAGCCAGGAGCCTCAGGACACCATGGGCAAGAGGCTGAGACACCCTCCGCGACAGTAAATCAGAAACGGGGGGATCTAAATTCAGCCCATTCCCAAATCCCTGGAGGCCTCACAGTGAGGGAGGAGGCTGCGGCGGCCACCTCGGGGCTTCCATAGGGAGGCGGGAAGCAGATGCCGGAGGTGCAGGTGCTGCCGGGGCTGCAGGCACCCTGGGGACACCAGCGCGCAGAGGGCGGACGCGGGGAGGCGGCACTCACGCGTCCACGTCAGCGAAGAGCTGCAGCTTGCTGGGGAAGATCTCGGAGAGCAGCACGCGCACGAAGGGGCGTCCCAGGGCGCGGAGCCGCGACTCCAGGTGCTGCAGGAGGCAGAGCACCCAGCGGGGTGAGCACAACAAGCTGATGTCCCTGGCACGGCGCTTCCCAGCCCAGGAGGCAGCAGGGTCCTGCCTGCAGCACCGGGCATGTCCTGGAACCCCAATTGCACCCACTGAGCCCCCAGGGACAGACAAGGTGACAGAGCCAGATCCCTCAGCAGCCACTCCTGTGACCAGGGCTGCCCCTCACATGCTGCTCCTCCCCATGTGCCATGGCCTAATGAAGTAATTACCGCTCAATGACAACAATCTGTTCTCGTTAGCGGCTCCCTCCTCCGGCCTCTCGCCTGCAGCAGCCTCGGGAGGCCGTGGAAAGGAAGCGGCCAGCCGGGGAGCTGCCTGCTCCGCTCCTGCCCTCCCAAGCTGTCATTAACTGCCCCCTGCTCGGCCATCCCCCAGGTTGAAGGTGTCCCCGGGTGCAGGCGAGGGGCGGCGGGTACCTGCAGGATGCCGGGGGAGCCCTGGCGCCCCAGGGTGCCCAGGATGAGTCCCCAGCAGCGGGCGCCGGCGGCGCGGCGGATGGCGTCCTGCCGCGCGCGCTGCATGCGCTCGTGGCCGTAGTGCTCCTGCGAGAAGACCTTGCTGTAGGGATCGTACCTGCAAAGGAGACCTGGGTCAGCCCGTCCTGCCCCCCATCACCCCCTCCAGCTTGGGGACCGGCTGAGGGGGATGCCAGGGTCGTGTTCCCAGTGCAGCCCCTGGTGGAGCCCAGGCCACTCGCTCTGCTCCGCGCTCAGCTCCCCCCTGCCAGCTCATCAATTATGAAAAAATCTTTGATTTGTTGCTTTGTTTGACGAGGGGAATTTTAATCAAATCCCACTCGGGTTTCGGCAGCTTCCCCAGCGCCATAAACCTGACGCGCGTCTCCCGTTAGTAACAAACGACCTACTAGGAAATTCAGATTTCGCCAAATGGGCCCTGCCTTTCGCTCTTGATATTTCATCTGCTTTCAGCAGCCTCATCATCACGCTTTATGGCCTCAGCCTGCAGCAGCTGGGAGTTTAATGGCTGCACCTCAAAGAGCTTTCACAGGTACTTGTCAAAATGTTTATATTCAGCCCGAGTAAATGGCTGGTGTTCATCTCGTGGAGCGCGGCGCCCCTTGGCACCTCTCCACCAGCCTGCCCCTGCGCTGCGGCTCTGCCGGGCCACCCGGGCATGCAAAGGGAGAGCTGCAAGGTGCCAGCTCAACCCGTGTCCCGCGATGCCACGGCTGTGGGGCTCTTAGGGAAAGCAAGAGGCGCTTGGGAAGCGGGCACCGCGCGGCGCCGTACCTGTAGGCAGGGATGCCCGGGTTGGCGATCATGACGGACTCCAGGTGGAAGCGCCCGTCGCCCAGGTACCTGCAGGGAGGAGAGGCAGCGCGGGGGCACCAGGGTTAGCACCGCAGCGGGGACAGGCGGCGGCTCCGGGGCTCCCAAGGGCACCCGGCGCAGCGGGGGTAGCGCCCGGGAGCTGCTCCATTGCTACAGCGGCCTCGAGACGTTGCTGCTTCCATTTCTAATCGGATTTCAAGTCAGCAATTACATTTCAAAGCCTTTCATTCAGCTGCCCTAATGGAGTGAGGGCTTGGAAAATGAATTCAGACGTAAAACTTGACTAGATTTTGCCCTTAATTGGAGAATGACATTTTGGAAGATCAAAGCTAATTTGTCTGCAAAAGTTAGCCCTAGAGACGGGCTAAATAAGAAAATAATAACGAAGGAAGGAGCAGCAGGAGGCTGCAGGTATGGTGGCAACGTGCACCTGCCCGGGTGGCAGGGAGGACACTGCCACCGTCCCCAGTGAGGGGACAGCGAGGCCGGGAAGAAGCCACGGGCACCCATGGGAGCCTGGCCTGGCTCCCTCCATGACCTTGGAGACAGATGGTTCCTTCCTTGCTCCTCGCTTCCTTCCCTGTTCCCCGCTTCCTTCCCTGTCCTCCACGTGGCTATGAGGAACCTTGGGAGACGGGAAGCAGGAGACGCGCCATGCAGTTGTCCCAGGGAAAGCTCATCCCGCTCCTTCCCTCTCCCTAGGGAAGGGCCCCCTGGCAGGGGGCTCCCCAGCTCCCCCCAAGGGTGGGGTCCGCGTATTTATTTATTCGGCAGCGCGCTGCATTCACAGTACATTAAGCATTTCCATTACCTAAAATAATTAGGTGATAGGAAGCGAAGTGCTCCCTCTAATTTGCTGTCCTTAAATAAAATTAATGTTGCTGTGATGTTGGGCCCCGGCCATTTGTCTTTTCCAATTATCCACCCGCCCTTCCATCTATTATCTATTCTGATATACGACTCAATTATTTCCTCTGGGCTCCGAGCAGGAGTCACTCCAAGCAGGAGTCACTCCGAGCAGCGCTGCGGGGCATCTGTCCCGTCTGCTCCTGCCCCTCGTGCCACCTGCAGCATGTGGGGACACCAGCAAGGCCACGGCGCAGCGGGATGGCAGAGGGCATGAACAGGGGGAGCACTGTCCACCCGGCCGTTGTCCCAAGCACGCTGGGTGCTGCTGATGTTCCCTGCGGGTCTGCGGTGCTGCGGAGGGCTGAAGGGCTTTGGTGCTGAGCACCGACACAGCTCAGCACCATGGAGCTTTTCCACAAGGCACACGGGGAGAGGAGATGCGGCGTGGCGTGAGCAGGGGGACAGCGATGGAGGGGAGCCCGGGTACTCACACGATAGCGTCCGTGTCCTGCGCGAGCCGCGGCGCCGTGCAGCCCAGGACCTCGCCGGGGGACAGCGGCTTGCACTGGGGCACACACACCTTGTACTGGGAGCGCAGCTCCTGCGCGGCCGCCTGCGGAGAGCACCCGTGTCAGGGGACGGCTGGGCAAGAGGGACTAGGCATGAAGCACCCGAAACTCAGCTCTTGGCCGAGCAGCAAAGGCCTGGGACCCTCCAGTGACCACGGGGGCATTGCCGTGTCCCTGGACCTGTCACATATTCCCAGGGTGCCTGCAGTGATGGCCTGGCCACAGCGCCTGCAGCATCGAGTTGGTCAGCTGGGCATCGTGGATGGAAACGGCCCTGCAGAGGAGAGCCGCGTTGCGGGGCTCAGACAACATATCAATTAAAATACAAGAGAAAACGCTTAACGCTTCAACAGCGCCCTGTTTAGATAGACGTGGCTCAAGAGGCTCATTCATCTCCTCCCATCCTGGCCTAATGGCCATTCAGGAAGCAGCGGCCGGAGCCGCCGGAGCTTCCCCTGCCACTGCCGGCACTGCATCAAAATGCCAAGTGCTCCAGCGCCTGCCCTGACATTTACGGAGCAGCCCCCGGGGGAGTCGGGGAGGGGTGCCACCACGAAACATCGATCACAGTTATTATAAAGCACTTGATCAACATTACGGTGGCAGCATTATTAGCGCCGCTACTCATTAGAGGGGAACCACCGCCACCGGCAAGGCGGGAGCGCAGAGTTCCTTGGTGACACCGGTGCCCCTGCTCACCCCCGTGCAGGGCCACGGCGCGGGGCTGACACGGAGCGGGGCTGCCCAAGCCTGGTCCTGTGTCCCCTTAGTAGCCTGTGCCCACGTGGGACCGGCTTGCTGGGACCACGGGGCTCCTGTCTCACCTGCAGCGCGGACACGAACTGGATGGTGCTGACGAGGGCCAGCGAGGCGCCCGCGGCGAAGTTGTAGCGCACGGTCTCGAGGAAGTGCGACGTGTCGATCTTGATGTCCACGAAGACGTAGAGCATCTTCAACCCTTGCGTGGCGTCGATGGGAACTGGAGACGAGGGAGAGACAGGAGTAAGGAAAGGCCCCACTGGCACCCTGGGCATCGGGACAAGCCCCACACAGACACCCAAGGTCCAAGCAAGGTCCTGGAATGGTCCCAACAACTGCCCTATTCTGAGCCACTTCCCGACCAGTGCCTCTTCCTGCTCACCTATTGCTCCTCACTCATTTCTGCTGGTGGATGCACGCATTGGCAGTGCACTAACCGGGCTGGGAAGGGCTGTGCCACCCCTGCGCCCGTGCTGTCACCCCAGGCTCCTGCAGCCGGGCAGGGGACGCAGCTGTGGGGAGCAACCGGTCACCTCTCGCTGGATAATGGCAGCCCAGGGAATCAGTGAACACAAATCTAATTACCCTCGGTGCTAAGAAGCCTGTGTCACCACGATTAAGTGAATAATTAAAGTACACAGAGTCTGCATCGATCCACAGCTCCACATTCACTTCCCATTTTGGGGCTCTTCACCTGATCACAATTAAGTGCAAATTACTCCCTTCTGCAACACGGAGCCGGACAGGGCAGGAGAGGGAAAGTGCCTTTCCAGGGAAGCAGCCCCTTGGCCAGGCAGGAGCCGAGCGCTGCCCAGGCTCCGTGGCCGCCCCGGGAGCACGAGGGGCAGCAGGGCCAGTCCCACATCCAGCCTGGCAGTGCCCGCCTTTCCCTGCGGCACGGCAGCTCCGGCACACGCAATTCCCGTCCCCCGAGAGCAGCCGCCGGCACCTTGTTCTGTGTGCCGCTCCTGAGCATCGCTGCCATGGGCCTCCTTCCTCCCCTCCTTGCTGTTAATTAATCTAATAGCAGGCTACAAAGCCGGGGGTTTTTATGGCCGCTGTTTCAGCGGTGCCCGTAACTCTCCCTTCTGTACCAAAGCACCAAGTGGGGATATTTATCACCGCGAACGCTCGCGCTGACACGGCTTTTGGGACACAGCTCTCAACTGGTAACTCGGTACTTCACACGGAGCGTGCTGCAATTCATAAAGCCTTTTTAAAGAGCCCCATAAACACCCGAAGGCTTCTCCATCCCTATGAGGACCTGCGGGGTCCCCGACACCCAACACGGGCAGGGACACAGGGTGCCAGGAGAGCCGGCCGGCCCTGCGGCCCCGCAATTCTGCCGATCCACCTTAAAACCCGTAGTGTCTTATTGTTATTTTTGGGCTGATTCCATCCTGGGTGGACTTCAAAGTTAGCAGCATCTGGGACAGCAGTGCAGTTTCCATGGCAACGGAATCCAGAGTACCGTTCCGCCTAGGGAGCCGCAGCCTCCTCCTCCTCCTCCTCGCCTTGGAAGGAGGCGCCGCGCCGGTGAAACGAGTGGCCCGGCCCCGCGCCGGAACGGGGGGTGCCCATCGACCCCCCGAGCACCCCACAAGGGGCCCATTCGGGTCCCCCACGGAGCCAGAGGTCTTCATGGATGTTGCTCCCCTTCCCGGTTGCGTTTGACCTTGTTCCCGACATTGTGAGCTCCAGGGGAGTTTTCCCTGAGCTGTGTTTCCCACTGGCTGCTCCCAGGGAGTGGTGGGGTATGAATGCGCCCTGGCTGCTTGCCCCATTTCGGGAATGCTCCCAGGGGGTGCCCAGGACTTGGGTCCAGAGCAGGACAGAGCCCCACAGCCCCACATAGGCACCGGGAAGCAGCTCCGCATGGCTGGATGTTCCCAAACCCTGCTGGCGGGCAGGGAACCGGCAGCCCACCCCGTCCAAATAAAGCAATCAAGGCTGGAGAAGAGAAATCCCTTCTTAAAGGGATTAGCGCTCAGCGCTGAGCACTCGAGCTGGCATCAAGCGTGCCAGGGAGCCCCGGGGCCGGCCGGAGTCAGTGTCACCAAGCAGGGCTTCCCCCAGACAGCGTGGCCGAGGTCAGCGCCTCCGCACGCCGAGCGGCCACCGCCGGGATGCCCCGCGCTGCCAGGGATAGGGACACGGCGCCGGGACGGCCGCCCGCAGAGCAGGGTGCCCACGGCTGCCCGCGCCGCTGGGTCACCTACTGAGGCAGCTGTGGCCGTAGTGCACGAGGAAGTCAGCGCCCAGGGCCTTGGCCGTGTAGTCGTCCACGCAGCAGGCACCGTAGGTCACGTCGCCCATCACAAGCGCCTCCGCTCCCGTGAACCTGTGGGGAGGCAGCGCGGTGAGGCCGGGCGCAGCTCCGCGCTCCGGTGCTGCCGGCGGGGCCCCCAGGGCCCTCGTGCCGGAGGGGCCCCCGCGCCGGCTCGGAAGCCGCTGAGCACCGGCTACTCTCGGAGATGTCAACATGATTAAACTGGAGAGAGGTAATCCGCCTCTTCAATTGGGTAAAGCTGTTTGCAATTCAGCGGATTATCCGCTCGTCAAATAATATGCCGCCAGCTTCCTAATGCACCAGGAGGGAGAGGAGGCCGCGGGAAACGCGGCACCTTCAGCCTCACCGGCTGGCCCCAGGCACGGCAAGCGGCTGCCTCGCTCCTCCGAGCGGCTCCGGGCAGCGTGGGAGCCAGGGTGCCCCATCCCAGCCGCAGCGGGTGGCACTCGGGGTGGAAAAACACCCTGTGCGCACTGAAACCAGCCCAGGCCTTGCTCCCGTGCGGGTGCCAGAGCCACACGGATCATTCCCGCAGCTCCCGTTGGCTCCCGGGCCCCACGCTGGCACCCACGTGCCCACGGTGGGTGCATGGCGGCAGCCCCGGCACGGGCAGATAAGGCCGGGGCACCCACCTCATTTAGAGGTGGCACCTTTGTAGCTGTTTTATCGCACCATTTCAGGGGATTATTAGCTTGGCTGCTTTCCCGGCGAGCCGCTGCGGTGTTTTAATTAGGGAGGCAGGTACTGCAGCGAGAGCCCTGCGCCGGGGGGCCGCTCCAGCGTGCTGCTACGTCCCCATTTACACCCGCCTCGTGCTGAGCGCTGGCCGGGCGCACTCCCCTTCCCAGGATCTCATCCCGCCGGACCTCGGCGCGCCGGGAACGCAGGCAGCGGGGAGCTCATGCCGTCAGTGCCGATGCCCCCGCGCTCTTGGGCTCCTGCCCAGGGGCTCCTCACGGGAGCACGAGCCGATGCCCACGGGGTCCTGGCCGGGATGTGCTGGGCTCGGGGGCGGCCCGAGCAGCCTGGGCGAGCGTGGGGCCGCGCAGCGCGAGGCCCATGCGGGGCTGGGCGCGCGCCAGGGTCCCGCGCTCCTCCCCGCGAGCCGGGCGGGCGGCGTTACGTCGGCGGCAAGAATAGAAGCGGTGGGCAGATCTGGCCAGATGGCAGAAGGTGGAGAAATCGCGGAGCGTGCTGAATATTAACAGCTCCGGCCCCTCCGTCAGCGCCAGGGGAGGGGGACAGGGGAGCAGCTCCGTACCACCGGTGCCAGCGCATGGGCAGAGCCGTGTCCGTGGGACACCAGCCAGGGCTGAGGCGTCGCCAGCTCCAACCCGCGCGGGTGTTTTGGGACCATCAGGAGCTTCCTGGAGCCTCGGGGCTCCCGGGACCCATGGGTGCCCTGGCTCGTGCCGCAGCCCGGGTGGGCAGAGGGCTCCTTCACAGCCGGCGTGGAGAAGCCTTGCTGGGGCCGGGGGCTGCCGGGCTTCCAGAAGGCTCCTCTGCACCTTGCGGAGCCCCCAGCCCCCTCCCCTAATGAGAGGTGACGAGAGGAACGTGAATCAGACTCCACACATCTCAGCAAAACTGGAAAATTATTCAGCTCCTTAAGATTCAGGACGGGGAGGTCTGACTCAGAGCCGCAGCCAGCGCCGCTTAATTTTTTATAGATTAAAATGTATGCAAATTGGCCCAAACCCCAGAGAAAGTCCCTGGGGGTGAGAAGCAAGAAAGTGAAATAGCAACAGCCGCGGGAGGGGGCAGCGGGCGGGCGCAGGTGCCCCCTGGTCCCTGCCCATGCGCCCGGGCTGTGGCCAAGTAGCTCTCGGTGTCCTGCTCGGCCTCCGTGTGCCGCGACGGGAGCCCGTCGGAGAAATCCCATTGGATTCCTCCCAGTAGTTGCTGCGCTGGCATCCCGTGGCACCAGGAGATGCGGGAGGATACCTGGAGCAGAGAGAGTCCTGTGAGTGGCTATACAGGATCCAGCTAGGCTGGAAAACATCCCGTAATCCAAGGGGATGCTGAGGGGCAAGGGCAGCAGCACTGCACCGGGATCAGCGCCGGACGGGCGAGCGGAGCAGGAATAATCCCCCGAGGCAAATCAAAGGCGAGCAGGGGGCTCCCCTTGATGTTTTAATCAGTTTGGTGTCACCAGAGCCTTTCATCAAACTACAGAGGAAGGAGAAGTCAATTAGCAGCTACCTGCTCCGACACGGCCCAGGAGCCGCGTTCCCACCAGCCTGGATCGGGACGTGGCCGCGGGAGCCTCCCGGTGCTGCCCGGTGTCGGCGGGGAGGCCGTGGTGACACATCTGTCCCCAGCCAGCGCCCAGCCGCTCGCTACAGCTGGGAGCTCATGAATATTGAGCGCGTGGGGAGGTTATTCATCTTTCCCGTCCTGCAAAGCCTGGCTCACTCTCTAAAAAACAGCCCGGCCTTAGCATTTTTCTCATCTTCCCCTAATTCATTATCTCCTCCTTTAAACAGATGGCTCCCAAAATCCCATTTATAAAGTGCCACACTCAGCACTGGCAGGACGCACACCCGAGCGCTCCGGATCCCGTCCCGGCGGCAGGGATAGGGGCACATCCCACCACAAATCCCTGCTGTTGGGACACGCTGGAGCACCCAGCCTGGTGGGCACAGGACAGAGGGAAGAGCAACAAGTCTGGGGACCCTGACCCCCAGCCAGCACTTGGCTTCATGCCCACATAGTTTTCCTAGCAGAACCTTTCCATCTCCTGTGTTTCCTACGCTGATTTGAGGGGTAGCTCCTAAGCAGCAGGACTTGGGCAGCATCTGGGAGGACGGAGCAACCGGTCCCCAACGTCCCCTCCCGCCGGCTCCGCAGCCGGCTGCCAAGCGAAGGCACCAGGCTGGAGCAGCCCTGATTTATCCCGGTCCCCCGACTAATAAATGAGAGTGTTTGCTGCCGGCGGGAGCGCCGAGCCCCCGGACACGGTGTGAGTGATACCGCGGCGGCCCTCACGCCATAAAGCAGCGCACGGCTCCCGCCGGCGGAGGTGACTCGTGAGCCCCGGCACATCCGTCTCTCCCGGCTCCCCGCTGCGCTCCACCGGGCCGTGGCCGTGCCGGGGAGCGGGCTGAGCTGCCGGCCCCGGTGGCACCACGGGGTTGCCGGAGAATGGAGGTGGCGCCGGGCCGCCGCGGTGCCCGCCAGCTGGCACGTCCTGCTGGGCACGTTTTGCTCCCTGCTTTGCGCTCATTGGCCTCCCGCGGGCGTCACAGCTTGTGCCCGGTCTCAGCTCAGCGCTGCGCCACCTCCCCGTTGGGAAACACCTCGATGCGACAGCCTGCAAAACCCCACGCCACGGCCCTAGCCCGGAGCCCTGCAACACGAACGCTCCGCACGAAACTCCCGCGCACCCCGTCCACCCCCCTGCAGCTCCCGGGTCCGGTCGCAGCCCTGCACCGGCTCCCCCGGCAGCGCGGGGGCCGCAGGGTCCCCATCCCACGCTGCCGTCCCGGGGCGCCAGGCCGAGCACGGCCCCAGCAGAGCACAGCGCCTTTAATTAGCGGGGGAAACCAGTCACTAAGCCACATTACCAAGCTCCCAACTTCATTAGCACAGGAAGGCTGCACATAATTAAAATAATGAGTTTGCAATTTCACTGCAAACGGCTTTGGAAGAGCACCGCTGCAGCTGGGCAATTACCGCCCGCGTGCGGCGCGGGGTCCCGCGCGGCATCTGCAAGTGGGTCAGGGCTGCAAGACTCGCGTGGCCCCCGAGCCCTCCCCAAAAGGACTGTCCCCGGGTAGGTCCTGTCCTGTGTGTGGCCAGGGGGGACACCCCAATCTTGTGCACGGCCCGGGGAGCCCACAGCCCAGGCTGACGGGTCCCTCTTGCCAAAGCAGCCAGGCGTATCCTAGCTCCATATTTTGCTGGCCTTGGAGCCATGGAAAACAAAGCGAGTGCTGGGTGACAAGGCGAAGACGGCCGCCCTGGTGCCTGCTCCTCTGCCACAGCAACCTGGAGGCTGGGGCTGCTCTTCCGCACGGACACGGATGGGCAGCGTCCCCCATCCCACAGCGGGACACGGCCCTGGGAGGTGCTGGGTCTGTAGGTGCCCTGCACTCTCCCACTGCCTGGTCCTCCCCTCACCAGCACCACCTGGGCGGAGGCTTTAAACATCTCCAGTGAAGTGAGAACCTCATTCTCCCTAATGATGCTGTTGTGCGCTTAATGACGGTGATTAAATTCCCCTGCACAGCGTGTGCTGCAAACGGCGCAGGGTTTTGCTTAGAGGACACGGGGAGAAGGGAACGCGGTGCCGGGCGGCAGAGACGCGGCATCGCGAGCTCGAACACGGGTCCCGCACCCCAGAATGATCCCAACCACACACAGCCGTGCCCAGACAAGGGACGCAGACGGGCCCAGTGTCACCAGTAGGGGACAGGCTGGCAGGCGGTGGGGGGCTGTTTTGGCGGCCGGGTGCCGAGGGACTGGCAGGCAGCAGCCAGGCCTTGGAAGTTTCCCGGCTCCCGCTATCTCCGCAGCCTGGTGGAGCGGGGTCTTTCAAGCTCTGCCAGGGCCACCAGCTGCTCCGTGTGCCCCGGCCAGGACGTGGCCCCCAAAGCCCAGGCTCCACACGCAGCATTTAACTCCTTGCTCCTCAGCCGAGATGACTCCGCTTCCTCCAGCTTCAAGTTGGTCCTAGCAAGGACTTGGCCTGCGGCGAGGAAAGATGGAGCTGCAGACACTCCTGCCTCAGCTGCAGGGATTAATGGAGTCAGAACGGGGGTGTTCATGGCTGTTCCCAACCCGCTGCAGATGCAGGATGCCCATCCTGGCATCAAGGCTGCCATCCTGGGGCAAGTGGGACGGCTGGTGGAGGCAGAGCTGGGGCAGCAGCCCCACGGCCACGGAGTCTCCCGCGATCAGCGGAGCCGCTCGCACCGGCACCGAGCGGGGAGACAGAGGGATTAGCAGCTGCCAAGCCTGACAGGCGACTTTATTAACAAGGAATCAAAAGCCCAGCTGAGAGCCCAGCTGATCCGTCTGCTCCCGCCCGCGGCGGCGGCAGAGGAGGGGCCGCGCTCCCGGCACCGCCGCGGAGCCGGGTCCCCTCCTCGCGGAGGGCCGCGCTCCGAGCTCTCCCCACGCGCCGCCCTGCCCGCGCTCCCCCTCCACCACGAGTGACCCTGCGCCGAGTGACATCAGCCGCGGCGTGCGGAGCCAATGTGGAAGTGTCCGGATAGTGGCGGGATGCAGCTGCGCCGGCCCCGCCAGCTCAGCCGGCAGGGGCTCCGCGCTGCCCCCCGCGCCCCCCGCACTGCCCCCGCGCCGGGACGGGACGTGGGCGCCCAGCGTGCGCTGCACTGGAGCCAGCTGCTCCGCAGAGCGCCGCTTCTCCAGGAAGTGGATAACGACAGAGCTATTAACGGTAATTAACTAGGCCTCGCACCGGTCAATGCTGTAAGTGTGCTTTAAATTTCCAAGGCTGCACGCTGGGTACCTGCTCGGCGCTTCGGGAGGCGGCTGCCGTGACATGACGGCTACATCTTCATCTGCCAGGAGCCCCTCGGCGCTCCGCGCAGCCGCGAGCGGAGGACAGAGAGCCCTGGCCAGAGGGGACAGCGCCTGAGGGGTCCTGCTCCGTCCCCTCCAAGGGCTGCTGTCCCTGCTCCCAACCCGCTCCGCAGAGCGGTGCTGCAGGGGCACCCAGCAGCCCCCTGCGAGGGGGCAGACAGACAGTGCCAGCATGCTGGTCCTCTGAGTAGCAGAGGAAGGACGTGTCCCTTCTGCTGTCACTCCCTGGCAAGGCTGGGCCACAGCAGGACTATTTTACTAAGGGCAGCTGCGCTGTGCCGGCCCCGGGCACAGCTCTGCAGCGGCAAAGTGCAGCACACCGGTGCTTGCCCAGTATGGGGGCTCTCCAGTGTCCCCCAGGCAGCAGCTCCCACAGGCAGGAGGCTCCCAGGATGGGCTGGGGAGAGGGTGCAGCCCCAAGAGCCCTCACCCAGTGACACAGGTTCCCCCAGCACCCATATGCACAAGGGCAGAGCCAGCCTGTGGCCCCACTGTCCCACACAGGGGACCAACCACCCCTCCACCCTGGGGACAACAGCGTTCCAAACCCTGCGGGACAACACCCTGGGGACAACAGTGTCCCAAAGCGGCGGGCACTGCGAGAGATTCGTGTCACGTCGGAGGCGCGTGGGCTCCGACGGCTCCGGCACCTGGGTGAGAAGGGGCCACGGGGAGCCGCGGCCGAGCCGCGATTTCGCATTAGCGCCGCCTATGAATATTAATAGCAGGCTGAGCCAGGCGCTAACGAGGCCAGCAGCGGCCACCTGCCAATTCACACCTCACCTAAGGCAATTTAATGGGGGCACCGGCGCGCGGCTGGGGACATCAGGGACAGGGCTGGCAGCGGGGACCCTCCAGCCACTGTCCCGGGCTCGTCCCGCGCTCGGCACCGCGGCCAGGGCTCGGAGTCACCCCCAGCCAAGTGCCAAGTGGCTGGTGCTGCTGCAGCCCTGTGACAGCAACACTTTCCCGCAGCAGCTTCCCTGCTGTCCCTGGCACCGGGAGCGCTGGCACAGAGCAGGGAGGGCATCCCGGCTCCCCCCCCCACGCCCCTCACACGGAGGGCGACTCCGCCGGGGATCCCGAGGCCCCGGCAGCACCGCGGATGCCGGGAAGTGGGGCTTAAGGTTTCATTCAGATAAAAGAGCCCCTTAATCCGCTGCCTTTGAAGTCGGAGACATGAAAGCGGCTCCGCGCCAAAGCCGGAGAAGAGGCAGCCTCGCTTAAAGGGACAGGCCCACGTGGAGCTGCCCGCACCCCACATTCCTGTCCCCCCTCCGCCAGCTCCCACCTTTCCCTCTGCTCCCGAACCCAGCCCTACGGCAGGGACGCAGCCGCGGCTGACAAGGGCAGAGGCAGCGCGGCCGGGAGGGACGGATCCCCCGGTGGATCGGCTCGTGGCGGCGGGGAGGCCGAGCCTGCGTGCTGGGAAGACGGTCTCCTAATGAGGGCCGCGACCCCGCTGGCGGGCGAGCGCCGCGGTGCCATTAGCGCTAATTCACTGCGCGAAAACACGGAGGGGCCGGCGAGGGAGCAGCCGCGGCGGGAGGGAGGCTGCGGGCATGGCGGAGAGATCACGGGCAATTCCTGCACCTTTGGGGCCGCTTCTTTGCTCCAGCCTCACTTCCCGCCCCTGCAAAGCGGCAGGGACAATCAGGGAAGGAGCCGCAAGGAAGGGGCAGCGGGGGCTGCGGGAGGGGTCCCTGGCGAGAGAGGCACCTCCCGTGGGTGCGTGGAGCCTCGTGCACTTGTGGGGCTGCACGGTGAGGCGTCACCGCGGCCTCCGGCCTCCTGCAGCCTCCCCCTGGCTCGCTGAGCTGCCGCGCGCCGGCCCCGAGCTCGTGTCAGGAGGTTGTTAACATGCCCGCTCTCCGGCTCCATTGCCCAGGTGAGGGCCTGGGCACACCGAGAGCTTGTTGGCGGCTCCAGACAAAGCACCGAGGGCAGCGGAGCCAGGCGGCAAGAGCCTGCGCGGAGCTGCCTTCACCGGAGCCCTCCGCGACCCACGGCCTCCGCCCGGCCGCGTCTCCCCACACGCTCTGCGGGCGCTCGCGCTGCAGACCCCGCCGGCGCCCTACGGCTCTGCAGCCAGCCCGCGGGGCATCAGCTCAACACAGGGACCAGGAGGGGACAGCACGGGGACATGGCACAAGCTGAAAGGACCAACGGTCCCTGGCTGGTAGGTCTGAGATGTTGCAATGCACAGCGAGGCACCTGGAGCATGCACCAGCTCCAGGAGAGCCGCCCCATCCCAGGGTCCCATTCCCCTTCCCAAGGCCCCATTCCCCTTCTAGGGGAAGCCCCTGCCAAGCAGAGCAAGCCCAGATGATCCCCAGGGACAGACTGGGGACAAATCGCCTCGGCCAGGCCCAGGCAGGTGGGCAATGGTGCTCAGGGCCCTGCAGGAACAGAGCCCAACGAGGGCCACGTCCCCAGCGCGCGGGGAGAAGCCGGAATGGCAGCGAGGCAGCCGGCCTCCCTCTTACCGCTCGACGATGTCCGCGATGGTGCAGGCAAACATGAGGAGGCCTTCGGGCATCTGCAGGGCCACTGCAAGGAGAAAGAGCCCCGCGGTTAGACCGGACTGCCCGGGGCACGACGCTCCAGCGCCGGGAGCTCGGTGCCAGCAACGCGACGCGTGGCCAACAGCGACCGCAGCAACGACCCAACCAACTCGCCCGTCGCGAAGGAGCCTCGGCAGGGAACTCGCCCGCGGCCACCGGGAAGAGGCAGCTCGGGGTGAACGTCACGGGCCCGGCGGCGCGCGCTGCTCGGGCCGGATCCGTCCTGCGCGTCTGAGCCCATCCCGCGCGAACGCCTCTAATCCCTTTTTGAACCCATTGACACCCTTGGTCTCCACCGCTTCCTGCGGTAATGAGTTCCAGATTTTAATTATGTGCTGCACAGGAAAAGGTACTTTCTTCTGTTTATTTTAAACCTGCTCCTAATAATGTAAACGTGTGCCCCTAGTTCTCCTGCTACAAGAAAGAGTGAATAATCATCGCCTATTCAACCTCTCTGCATCATTCATAATTCTATATCCCTCTATCATATCCCCCTTCATTCGTCTCTTTTCCAGCTAAAGGATCTAAATCTATTTAATCTCTCATTGTACAGAAGCTGTTCCAACCCTTTGATCGTTCCTTGTTGCCCTTCTCTGCACCTCCCCTCGCTTCTCCTCTACCCGTGTTGAGCGGGTGGCCGGCCCCGCACAGAGCTTTGTGCGTAGCAGGGATTTATTCCTAGCGGAATGATGTTTCCCGTTTTGTTCTCTCCGAACGATTCGGAACAATCCCGTCGCCTCTGCGGCGCTCCCGCTCCAGGGGACCCAGCTGGGAGCCACCCGCGGGTTTTGGGTGCCCTCCAGCCTGTCCCAACCCCGGGGCGCTGGGTGGGCTGAGGGCAGTGATGGGTGAGCAGTGACCCAGGTGAGCAGCGGTGGGTACCACTAATCCTGCTGTCCTTTCACCTCCAGATCCTCCTAACACGTCCCAGCACCGGCCACGTTTACCCAAACATCCCTCTCCAAATCCCTTTCCAACTGAAATCCCCGTGCTGCCGTGCCAGCCCCCACGGCAAACACGGAGCTATTTAAAGACAGGGTCCAAATTGGGCTACATTCACCCTACTCCAACTCCCAAAGCCACACGCAGCCCCTGAGCCCGGCGTGACCTCACAGGAGAGTTCCGGGAGCGTTCCCGAAATGCACAGACACCAGGGAAGATGCCCTGAAATCAGGGAAGATGCCCTGCCCCCTTTTGGGGAAGCCCCCCGCGTTGCTCCCCGTGCCGAGGCTGCCCGCCAGCACGCGGTTCTGCCAACAGCTTCGCCTTCCCGGCGAGGCAGTGGGGAGCAGAAGGCGGCCGGGCGCTTCCCATGCCGGATCCCGGCACGGCCATCCCGAATGGCGCGCCGGGCGGGAAGGGCAGGGCTGGCGGCGAGCTCCCGGGAGCCGTGCGGGAGGCTGCGTTCCCCAGCAACGAGCCGCTGGCGGGGCTGCGCGCATGCAGATTTGAAATCCCAGCATGGCTGACTGGCTGATGGGCTCAGCTCCCAGCTCCAAAGCCTAAATCCCAACTGCATATTTACATTTAATTAGGAGGTGCCAAAGCAGCAAGCCGCGGTAACGGCAGCCGGAGCAGCACGGGCTGGGCAGCCTCCCTGCGGACCCTCCTCGAGCCGCATCCAGGTGATACCAGCCGGGATCCAGCGGCCTCCAGCATCCCGGCCCGGCCTCCCCGCTGGAGGCAGCGCCCTGCCCGCGGTCATGGAGGCGCCGGGTGGCGGGAGCATCGCCCGGTGCTTCCCCCCGTGACACCTGCCAGCCTCTGACAACTTGCCAAAGGCTCCGCGGCAGCTGGCGGAGACATTCCCGGCGGACGCGCCGTTTCCAAGCGTGGCTCTGCCCGGAGCCGCTGGCGCCGCGCGACCCGGTGAGATGCAGCGCGGCACGGCGAGCACCGCGGGCACCGATGGCACCTGGGCACGGCGGGGCAGCTCCGCGGCCCGCTCTGTCCCCTGGCCACCAAGCAGCCTGTGGCCGGACGGGTGCATGGACGGCCTCGGATCCTACACCTGCTCCGGAGGCTGCTCATCCAGCCGGGGCCAGGGCAGCCCCCTGGGGACACCCAGTTGAGGCTGGGGTGTGACGCAGGTCGGATGTTCCCGCTCTCCCCAAACACCCTGGGAAGCGGGTGAGGGTCCGTGGCCCCTGCGAGCCGCACGCCAGGGGCTGCCCCCCGTGCCAGGGGCTGCCCCCCGCGCCGGGGACTGCCCCCCGCGCCGGGGACTGCCCCCCACGCCGGGGACTGCCCCCCGCGCCGGGGACTGCCCCCCACGCCGGGGACTGCCCCCCGCGCCGGGGACTGCCCCCCGCGCCGCGCCGGCTCCGGCAGCGCCGCGCAGAACCAAGACAGAGCAGGAGCAGGAGGCGCCTGGCCGCCGTCCCAGACACATCTCCACAGGATGACAGGTCCGTGCGACTCAACCTGTCCTGTCCGATGTGATTACAGCCCTGAGTTACAGACATATCAGCTCCTCTCAAGAGCAGCTCCCCGAGACAGGTCCTAAAGAGCGGCGCGCAGCAGCCGCCCGGGCCTGACCGGCAGCTTGGCACCGGCAGCGCCATCCCCTGGGACACAGCTCCATGTGCACCTTCCCTGTGCCCGAGCGTGCCCGGAGCCCCAGCACTGCCCTGCACTCACCTCTCCTGGCCTGCGCCTGCCGGATCCTCCACACGGTCTTGGGGATCTCGAAGTTGTAGTTGCTGGGCAGCGCCTTGACGGCCTCCTGCAGCTCCGCGTCCTTCAGGATCTCCTCGGGAACCTGCCTGGCCGCGCGCCGCGCGGGGCCCCGGCCTGCGGGCACAGCCAGGCGCGTTACAGGGAGCGACGGGGCGGCAGCGCAGCCCACGTCCCGCCACCGCGGGCGCCACGGGGCAGCACCCAAGGGCGGGGGACAACGGGGTGCTCCTGGGGGACAACGGGGTGCTCCTGCTCCCCACTGTTGACACCAGGGATGGGTTGGGCAGCCGCAGGCCAGCCCAGGAGCAGAGCGGGGCCCAAAATCACAGGAATTTAATGAAAACCCAAGCGTGGCAGAGCCCAGCCGGGGCAGCGGCGGGATCCCGCGGGATCCCCGGGCCTGGCGGCCGCGTCCCGGTGCCGGGGCCCCCCACAAGCGGGCGCCCCCCCAGCGCGGCGCCAGCAGGAGCCTCCCCCGGGCGCGGAGTCACGGCGCGCGGCGGGGGAGTGACAGCAGCCGCATTATTCACCGTTCGCAGCCCGCCACGCGCCAGCCCGCGGCCCCGCCGCACGCGGACCCTCCGCGCGGCCCACGGTACCGGGCGGGGGGGCCCAGCTGGGCCGGGGCCCGCGGCGGCCGCCCCCGCGGCAGCCCCCGGAGCGGCGGCGCGTTGCGGCCGCGGCTCCCACCGGGCTCCCGGAGCCGCTGCTATTCCCGGCGCGCGCGGCTGCCCGGCCCCCGCGGCTCCGCTGAGTCACCGGGCCGAGCGGGACCGCTCGCCGCGCACCCCCGGACCGGCACCGGCACCGGCACCCGAGCCGCTTCTCCTCGGCGGGCGTCTGGCCCGAGGTTGGGCCGAGTGCGAGGACCGGCCCGGCTGGCCGGTGCTGGCGCCAGGACCCCCAGAGGATCCGGTTCCTGGGCTGGAGCCGGTACTGGCCCGGCTGGACGGTACCAGCCCGGCTGTCCAGCACGGAACGAGCCTCTCGGGCTCCCCAGCTCCTGACACCAGCAGCAAAGGCCTCGGGAAGATCCAACCCGCAGGTCGGGCCAAGCCCGGTACCATCGCGGGCCGTCAGAACCGGGCCGGGCCGCCGGTACCGGCCCAAGAAAGGGCCTCTCGGGGCTACAGTGCCCCCTGGCAGCCGGAGGCCAGGGAGGCGCGGCGCGGCGCGGCGCCCCGGCCCGGCCCGGTTCGGTTCGGCCCGGCCCATCCCGGCCCACCTGCGGCGACGGGGGCCGCGCTCCGGACCGGCCGCTCCGGGGCCGCCATGGCGACAGCCCCACGTGGAGGCCGGAAAGGCAGCGCTAGCCGAGCCCCGCGCGGGCGGCCGGAGCCTAGGCCAGAGCAGCCGCCCACCGAGAGATCGAGCCCGGGAGCGCGGGGCCGGGCCCCGACGGGACGGGCCGGCGCAGCGGGGTCCCGTGCGAGCCCCGCCAGTCTCGGGAGTCTCCTTCTCACACCCGCCGTGTCCCCGAGCTCTGCGGACGGCGGCCCCTGGCCGAGGCAGGGCAGCGCCCTGCAGAGGCGGTGCGAGAGTCCGGCCGTCGGGGCTGCCACCGGGGGACTGGTCGGATCCCCGCCGTCCCCTCGGTGCTCACCGCGGTGCCCCCAACCCCCCCAGCACCGGCGGTGCTGGGGGTCGGCTGTCCCGCTGGAGCAGCATCGAGGCGGTTGCCATGGTGAGGGCCGCCCCGTCCGGTTCGTGGACCGGGGAGATAAATCCCCTTCCTAGGGCGGAAGCCCCGTCCCTAGGCCCAGTAGGGCACCCCGAGGCAGCGGTGCCGGAGGGGGACAGTGCGGACATGAAGGCCCGAGGGAGGCATCGGGACCCCTCCCCGTAGGGGGGCTGGGGAGAAAAGGGACCCCCGAGGGGTAACAGGGACCCCAGGAATGTGACAAGGAGGCGACGGAGGCATCGGGGACCCCGGAGCGCATCGAAGAGACGAGGATCAGCGAGACCCCGAGGGGGCGGTGGAGACTGAAGAGATCGGGGCGGGGGGAGGCAGCGCAGCGCAGGGGAAGGACTGGGGGAGGGGACGGCAAAGGGCAGCGGGGGCCGCGGGGGGAAAGCAGCGTCCCCGGGGCGCCGGCAGGACGTCGCGGATCCCCGGTGAGGCGGAGGACAGCGGGAGGGGCTGGAGGGACCCCGCGGATGCGGGCGGGACGGCGCTGGCCTGGCAGGACCAAGCGGGGGCAGCAGAGCCCCCGATGGGGCGGCGGGCCCCGCGCTGGGACCCCGGCGGGGCGGCGCAGGGCCCCGGAGCAGCGGCACTTTCACGAACTGTCCACGGGAGGCGGGAGAGGCGGTGGCGGCGGCGGAGAAGGGGGGGCCCGGCCGGGCTCGCCCAGCCCAGCCCAGCCCAGCCCGGCCCTACCCAGCCCAGCCCGCCCCGTCGCTGCCCCGCCCCGCCCTGCCCAGCCCTGCCCGCCGCTGCAGGCTCCGCCGCACCGGCACCGGGCGCCCCTTTCTTTATAGGC
>NW_020455755.1:3816015-3836580 GCF_003342845.1 Nothoprocta perdicaria
CGGGCACCGGAGGGCACCGCGGCTCCACGGTGGGTACGGGAGCGCAGCGGCATCGGCGCTACGGCGGGGACCGCGGAGGGACACCGGGGGTCGTGGTGGCGGAGCCGCGGGTGGCGGGTGCTGCCGCGACGGTGCCCGGTGTCCCTGTTCTGCGGGTGCCCCTTTGAGCTTGGCGGGGACACTGGGAAGTTGGGGAGGGGGGGGCTGTCCCGGCCCCCACCTTCATGCCAGGGAGGATCTCTCCGCCGTGACATCACGCGATTTCCATGGCAACCGCCTGGGACATCATCGGGGAGCTTTTTGACATCATGGCAAAGGGAGATGCTGGTTGTGGCCCGTGCCCCGGGGCGGCGGGCAGGCTCCCCCCGGCATCACTGTGCCTGGGGCTGGGCGGGCTGCAGGGGGAAGACGCTCAGCAGCCCCATGGGGTCCCGGGCTGGTCCCCTCCTTGCCCCAGCTGCCATCCCAGGCCACAGCAGTGCCTGTGTCTCCCGTTGCCTTCCCCGCCGTGGCCAAGGAGCCTGGCTCGGTGGCCCCACTGTGAGCCCAGGGTGGGTGGCCTGGCAGAGGCCATCGTGCCACGTCCTGGTGGCCAGGCCACCGTGCCGCCGTGTGCCAATCTCCGGTGGCTGAGCAGAGCCACACGCGAGGTTCTGACACAACATGCCAAGGATGGAAGGATGCCAGCACCATGCCCACAGCTCCCTGCATCCTGCTGGGAGCTGGGAGAGCAGCTGGCATGGGGAGAGCTGGTGCTCCCAGCGCAGGGATGCAACTTTTGGCTAGGGACTAAAGTCACCTTGTGGCCACGGGGCTCCGAGGATCCTCTCTGTGGCTCCCGTCTCGCCTTTGTTCAGCTCAGCAGCGCGGCTCCTGCCAGCACCGGCGCTGCAAAAACCTCCGGGAAAAAAGGAGCAGCTCCGGCTCCTGCGTTGGGCTGGCAGCTCAGTGCCACAGCACTGCTCCGCTTCCTCACCTTGCTTCCCAATCCCGTCTGCCAGCTGCTATTGGAAAAGCAGCGGCCAGGCTGGGCAAGAGGCGACTTGCACAGGAGGACGCGGCGCCCAGCCCGGCACCCGGCTCTAGTCCTGCCAGCGTGGCCTGTTAGGGTCGAGATCTACGGCTCTCATTTCTGGAGCTAGAAAAACAAAATGCAAATGAGCAGCCCCTGGGCTAAGACAAAACCTATTCTTAAAGTTTTTGTCTTGTTAAGCAAGGAAATAGAGTGCCAAATAGGCTTTGTTAAGTGGCAGTCTAATTAATAATTTAAAATCTTGTAGCTGTCTTTCATTAGAATTTATCTGTACATCAACCACAAAATCAGTCAAACACACTCATTTATAAGTTAATGCCATTCCTGAATAATTCAACAGGCAGTTAGATTAAGGCCCGCAATCCTGTGCGAGCCTCGCCCGGCCCCACTTCGGGAGCCCGGAGGGTCCTGTGTGCCCGGCCAAGGCTCCTCTTCCCGGCGGAGTCGCAGGGTCCTTCGGGCTGGGTTGGGATGACTCCCCATGGAGGGGAGAACTGGTTTGGGGGACAAGGCGGCGCTGGGAGGGACCAGGGGGGTGCGGGGGAGGCGGCAGCTCCGCGGTGCCGGCGCCAAGCCACTTATCCCAGGGCTTAGAGGCGGCTGCGATTTTGTCGTGCTCCACTTCAGAGGGATGCGGCGCCTCGAAGCTTAGAGATATTTTCTGGTTTGATCCAGCGGCGGCGACGCTGCCGCCACCATCCCCGCGTGCTGCTGCCTCGCGGGAGCCGGGTGTCCCGGGGAGCTGCCTGGACGCTGCGCCAAGCGGGGACTTGTGGCACGGGCTGGGGACCAAGGCAGCAGCGCTGTCCCCTCTGGGAATGGCTCCTCCGGGAAGGGCCCCACGGATGCTGTGGTGCACAGCCTGGGGGACGGGCGTGTGCGGAGCCAGGCAGCCCCGGAGCGAGGGGACCCGTTTTCCCCACCGGCTTTGCCCTGCAGCAGCGAGCGGATGTGGCCCGGAGGCGTTTTTGTGGCGAGGTCGATGATGCAGGGGGGATGCGGAGGAAGGGGCCGTGCTCACCCGGCAGCACTGAGGACCCGTCACCAGCCGTTCCCTGGGAGGGGACCCGGGGCCGCTGGCGCTGCGGGGCACGAGGCAGCGCTGGGGCTGCACCCGTGCGTCCTGCTGGAGGTGGCAACAGCCCCGAGCGTCATGTCGGAGGCGTCGGAGGAAGGAGCTTTCCAGGTCAAGGATGACACCAAGGTCATGGAGAGCCCAGTCGCTGGCTTCCCTCGCCCCGGTGCTGGGGGCTCTGGAGGAGCAGCACAGGGAAAACCGTCCCCCGCCACCGCGCTGACGTTGGTAGGGGGCACCCGCTCCCCCCACACTCAGAGGGAGGTTGCCAAAAGCATCGCAGGGCAGTGGGTGCTCGTTGGGAAAGGAATATGGAGAGGGGGAGGAAAATTACGAAAATTACCCCCCTCGCCTGGCTCCTGCAGATGGAGGGTGCCCAATGGCCACAGTAGCAGCCGGGCTCGGCATCGGGGGCCGGAGCATCGGAGCGGCACCGAAGCCGCTGCCGGGGCGGACCTGGCGCTGCCGCAGCGCCCCTGTGCCACTCGCGCCGTGGAGCCCATCGAAACATTGGCGCTTATCAAAGTTTCATTTCCTAAAGAGCCCAGAGGAAACCGCAGCGCTGCCGGCCCCGCAGGGAGCGGCTGGGGCCATGGGGGCTCTTGCCACCCGTGAGGGCCACGGATCGCGCTCCGGGTGCCTTGGGAAGAGCCGTCCTCAATGCACCAGGCAAAGCTGCTGGGGGGTGCTTTCCGTCCCGTGTGATTTGGCACCCACCTCTGTGCTGGAGCCCGTGGTGCTGCATGCGATGGGAGGGCAGCACTGAGCCGAAAAAACCCCAACCCTTCCCAGAGAATTAAACACAGAGGCACCTGCTTCGGCACCACGTGGGGAGCGGGCCACGTGTTCTCTTGTGGGTACCCCGGGATGTTCCCTGCATCCTTCCTGCTCCGGGTTTGCAAACGGCCTCGCACGTTCCCAGGACGCCAGCGGGACTAACTGCGGATTCGCTCCTTGCCATCCCAGCGGGGGCACTGAGGGGCTTGGAATGGGATGGGGCAGTGCAGAGATGCCCCCAATGGAGCAGGTTGATGGCTAATTTAAGGGGAGAAGTGACAGGCAGGAGGGCGGGCGCGGGGAAGAGCCATTGGATATGGCGCATGCATGGCCAGGAAGGCTGAGGAGGAGCGAGCGGGAGGTTGCGCGTGGTCCCAAAATCGGGGCGCGTGGTCCCAAAACCGGGGTGCGTGGCTCCAGACCGCCGCGTGGGAAGCATCCCCACAGCCCAGCATCACCGGGAAGCGAACAAGCGGAGGGGCAGGTCGTTGGTGGGAATCTGGTTGTTCCTCCTGCAAGGCTGGTGGTCGGGGAATTCTGCTGGCAGGCCCGCGGCGGCGCCTGGATGCGCGTGCCGGGGGCCAGAGCACCCGCATTAACCGCTCCGGGCGGCAGATGCAGGGCAGGGAGCCGCGGGGGTGAATCTGCTTTGTGCAGATTAGGATCGCAGGGGTATTAAGTGGAAAATACTCCATTTGGTGCCGAAAGCTCCTTTTTCCTGGGGTTTTAGCAGCGCTCTGGCCCACCGGCTGCTTGGGCCCCCCGCCTTTGGCCTGTCCTCCGGCCTTCCTGCCGCAAGCCCCCTCACCGAGCGGGACACAGAGCAGCCGAGCTCGTGTTTCCATCCTCTCCAGGGTGATTTCCATGATGGAGAGTGAGCGGTGCCATGGGAAGAGTGGGTCTCAGTTGCAGGGAGTCCCAGGGCGGTGCCTTTCCCGTGTTCCCGCTGCAGGAATGTCCCGGTGCTTCGTGGCGCGGCGCTGCATGCCGACCACGCGGCATCCACACTGTCACCGGGATGGAGCCGGAAAAGCCGAGACCACCCCCTGGCTGCGCCTGAATCCAGCACCGGGGCTGGGGCCGCCGCGTTTCCAATAGGCAGAACCTACTGCGCTCCCTCGGGGCGAATCCATGGAAAAGCCAAGGCCTCAGGTGAATCCAGGGAAAAGCCAAGGCGGAGGATGCCCATCCATCCCTGCGGCCGTGGGGGTTCATCCTGCTCTGCCACACCAAGGGGTCCAGGCCGCTGCGCCTGCTCCGACGGGATGCGCTGGGGTGGTTTTGCTAACAAGCCCGGCACATTATAATTTCAATGGAAAGCTGAAAAAAAACAAAATCGTCCTCACACAAGCGACTCGGCAGTGCCTCTGCCAGGGCCTAAGATCTGCTGCTATCTATTTTTTAATAATTGAGGGTAATAAATATGTATTTCTTTCTCCTTTTTCCTCCGTACTCCGCAGCTTGTCAGCTCCCCGCGTCTCTCCTCTGATCAGGCCGCATCTTTGCCGAGCAGGAAAGGGAAAAGAGGGAGGAAAAAAAAAAAGAAAAAAAAAAAAAAAAGAAAAAAAAATCCTTTAAGCAAAAAAAGGATTAAAGCCTTGAAAGTAGGTCTGCCCGAGCCTGTTCCGCTCTGCCCGGCACCCGGGCAGCCAGTGCCGAGGAGGGATCCAGTGGCTGCGGGGAGCTGGGGGGGAAAGGAGGGAGCCTGGATTCACTTCGGAGCCCGGTGGGGAGGAAACCTCCGCGTTGCGGAGCCGGGAATGGGGACGGGAGCCGGTCCCGGGGGGCGCCTGGCTGCCGGTGCCGCCAGGAGCCTCGGGCAGACGCTGCTGATGGAGACACCCCAGTGGCAGGCGGTGCCGGTTCCCGCTCCGCTGGGTCCGGGGGGCATCCGCAGGGAAGCGGGTGCCGGGAAGCGGGTGCGGGCCCCAGGAGCCCCGCTGCTCCCGGCCGCGCCGGTGCGAAGGAGGCGGCTATTTTTAGCCTCCCCGCCTTTTGTTCCTTTTCCAGCCCAGCTCCTCTGGAAATAGAAACGGGGCCGGCAGCGCGGCGCGTTCCCGGGCCGGCTCCGCACCGGCCCCGACACCGGCCCCGACACCGGCCCCGACACCGGCCCCGACACCGGTACCGACACCGGCCCCTCCCGCCGCTCAGCCCCACCCCTCCCCGCGGAGCGCCCCCCTTCCCGCCCGATCGATAGAGCTGGGAGAAAACAAAACCAAAGTAAATATTTAATAGGAGCCGGGATGTCCCCCCCGCTCCCCGTCTGGCTCCGCCGCCGCCGGCCCCGCGCAGCGACCACCGACCGTCCCCACGGGGCGACCCCTCCCCGCGGCGCCCGCCGGCCCGGCCCGGCCCCGCCGCCTCCCGGCTTTTCCTTCCCTCCCTTCCCAGCTTTTCCTTCCTGCGCTGTGCCGCTTCTGGTGCAGAGAGACCTTCCTTCTCCTCCTCTTCCTCGCCGAGGAAGGTTCTTGCTGCCTCTGTCCCCCAGGACGGGCTCACCCTGCCCTGCTGGTGGCTTTGGGGCTCATTTGGGGCTCCCGGGTCACCTTCACAAGGCAGCTCTGCCCTGGGGCGCGAGTGCTGCAGGGGTGTGACTGGGACATCATGGGCCACCTCTGGGACACATGTGGCCCGCACGTGGCCAGAAAGCGGGTCGGGGGCAATGGCTAAACCCCAGCTGAAATAGCCAGCGGTGTGGGGCAGATCTCAGCGAGAAGCCGATGCCCCAAAGGGGCTAATCCGGGCTCCGGGAGGTGCCGAGACCAAGGGGCACCAGGAGCAACCGTGGGGCTGTCGGGATGCGTGGCGGGTTGTGTCCTGCTGGGCTGTGTGTGCCACTCGGCTCTGTTTTCCCATATGTTTTCCGAGTGCAAATCGTCGCTCTGCTGCTGCGGTGCCAAAGCTGATACGGGGGCATTTGCTAACAGGGCTCTGCCAAATTGCTTGGAAACGACTGCTCCAAGAGGAGCCGCCTTTGCAGCCGCTTCTCTGGGGCGGAGAGCGGCCCTGAGCCTGACCTCCACCACCTTCCTGGGAGCCTCGGGCAGACGCGAGGCTGCGATGGGAAGATCCAGCAGGACTGAAAGCTGCGATGGCTCTGTTGTTGCTTGGAGCGACGTGGGAGCAGCCTCGTGCACGCTGGGCTCTTCCACCACGGGATCACATCTCTTTTCCTGGAGGGATCCAACCACGAGTTGCTGGAGGCGACGTTCCCAAGAGGAGCATTTATCCGCGTCTGTTAGCAAACACTCGGCAAATGGCTTTCCCCCTCCGGAAAAGGCGGCTGTCCCCGGCAGAGCCTGCGCCGAACTGGGGCCAACCGCGACCGCTGCAGTGCCCAGCAGCCCCGCGCGAAGCTGGCGAGCGCAGAGGAGCGCGCACAAGCACGCGCGCGCCCCAAGACGCTGCAAAAAGCCTCCCTGGGGGACAACATCCAAGCAGGACACGCCAGCCCAGCGGCTGCTCCGGCTCTCCGAGGCGCTATTTGGCACCGCTCGCTCCGGGGACAGGATTCCCCGGTGGCCCCCGGGGCCGGCTCGCGGGCCCCCGCGCTGCAGCTGCAGCTGCAGCCTGGTGGCGAGGTGCCGAGGAAGTTGTGCAGCGGCATTAGAAAATGTTGACATGTTTTTTGAAACAATTTCAGATCTGATATCTGCGCCAGATTGAGTTTGTAACCAGCTTTATTGTTTAAGCCTGCTGGGATTTCATCAAAGGCGTCTGCTGTTTACCCAGAACCGTTTCAGTGCAGAAAACAGCAAACAGACCTGCATTTCTATCTGATTTCACTTTTTCCCTTTCCTCCTGAATTTAAGTGCTTGTGAAAAGCATGGCTGATAAGGCCGTGCAGTGTGGATAAATCCCGAGGACGGACTCGGCAGAGGCTCCACCAGCTGCTCCGGGTTTATTAACAGCCAGGGGAGCTGCCGCAGGCTCCTGGTGGGACCCCAGCAGCTTGGAAGGCAGCTCCCTGCTCCGTCATGATCCCTAAGGACAGAGGAGCTGCTCGGCCTTTTTCCCCTTTTCCTTTTTTTTCCAGCAGTTTTGATGCAACTTCAGCTTTCCGCCGCGAGCGGCTGAAGATCCGTCCCGGCACCGGAGCGGCACAGCCGGCTCTGTGGATGTACTCGGCGATGCGGGGACAGGCTCTCCAAAGGCAGCGTGGCCCAGGCAGGCCGATCAAGATGAAGCAGGAGAGCGGCTCAAAAGGGACCTGCTGTAAATCGCATTAATCCTCCTTACACCTCACCCCAGGAGCTGCCCTGCTCCACGAGCAAAATGCAAGCGAGGGCCAAGCTGGGGACTCTGGAAAAGAGCCTGGAAAAGGGTTTTCCCAAGGAGCTGCTGCTGTGGGCTCCTTGCAGCCTGGATCCTGCTTCCCCCCACGGTTGGCAGCACCGTGACCTGCTTGGTGGCCGTCCCAGGCTCCTTGTGCCAGCGTCACACCGTGGACCTGGCTCCGGCATCCATCACACCTGCGCGGTGACAATGTAATTTTTATCTGCGGCTGTTTATTTCCCCGACAGAACTACTTGTAAATTCCAGGAAGAAAATACATCCCGGCGGGTGACAGAAGCGGCACAAGGCGATTAATCTGGCCGCTTCCGCCTGGAATGCAAAAGCGCCCGGAGCCGCTGCTGCTCCGGGGACGGCACCGTTGCACCCTCGCCAGCCGCCTTGTGCTTTGGGGACCCGGAGGGTCGGACTGTGGGAGCCGCCGGAGCTGCGGATGCTGCTGGACATTGTGGGGAGCAGCAGGTGCTGACGCCACTGGGATGGACGGTGTCTTTTTCCACAGGGAAATGTGTTTTTTGTGGCACAAGAGGCAGGGAGCGCGCAGGGTGGCACGTGCGACCAGAACGCGGCTCCGCTTCCACCGCCTTTCTGCAGAGCCGCCTTTTCCTTCCTCCTTCCTCCTTTCCTTCCCGGCGCTCCCGGCCCGCGCTGCCCCAGATACCAAAAGTGCTGAAGAGAGGCATTCGCACCAGCAGCGCGCGAGCCCCGGGGAGGCCGAGCGGGCACCGGGGCACGCCGAGCAGCGCCCGGAGCCCGGCACGGCACCGCGCGCCCAGCCCCGCTCGCCAGCCCAGCGCCGCGCCGCAGCTTTCGGCTCGGCCTCCTGAATTTTTTAGCTTTCCCTGAACTGTGCTAATGGGCTGGCGGCGCAGGGGGGAGGCGAGGGCCCTGCTCGGGCTCCCGGCCTGCCTTGCAGCGCGGCCGCCACTGCATTGCTGCTCTTAAAATATTCAGCGCGGCTGGCCGCAATTTCGCAGCGGGTCAGCGCGCGCCGAGGCAGCGCGCGCAGGGAAAGCGCCGCCCAAGGATTAACCCCGGGAGGCGGCGGCGCCGTTTAAAGGATGCTTCTTGGCGGGGAGGGGGTTGCAGTTCTTGGCGGGGAGGTGGTTGCATTTCTTTGCCTTGCTCTCCCGCTCCGGGCACCCGGCCGGGATGTTCCCACGCTCCGAGCGGCCCCGGCACGCCGGGCTGGCTCGCGCCCCGGCACGGGAGGGCTCTTATCCCTAATTCTGCTTTATCCCGGCTAATGTACCGGCAGATGTTCTCATTATCCATTTAAACATATAATCCTCCCCCGAATCCCGCTAAGCCCCTGGCCTCGCCACTACCTAGTGGCAGTGCGTTCCACAGGTTAATTAGGAGCTTTTAATTAATGTCCAAGCAGTGAGTGAGCCCAAAGTGCTGGTCAGCAATCCCCAGGTGGAGATGCCTGGGCACTGGTTTCTCTAGGAATTACAGTTTTCCATGCACAAATCCCCATATTTGGGGGTCATTCATGGCCAGGTCGCCCCCAAGTCCCTCCCTTTGGCTCCAGCATCCTCTCCCAAAACACGGGATCGCTTCTCTCCAGTTGGAGCTGCCTCGTTCCCACCTGGAAGAGAGGAATTGAGCAAAGGCAGGAGGGGAGGAGGAGAAGCAAGAGGAAATCACATGTTGTTTTTAAAAGGCATCTTTGAGTGAACGCTGAATAGACCTGGGGAAAATTACCTTAAAGGCCTGTTCTCTGCAGGGACAGCACTTTTCATGGCACACGAGTATTTTGGAACTTAATTGCCCATTTGCACGGGCTGGTGTTTTTGCGTCGCCGGGGTCTCCGAGGTGGGCTTTGAAGATTGCTGCCGCCCCGGAATGCCTTCCTTTATCGCGCAAAAAACGCCGCGCACCTGCGAGGCGGAGCCGCTTGCGAGAAACGAGGTCGAAATTGGCTCCCGATTTAATAAAGCCACAAATGGAGCCGGAGCACAGAAAGAGGTGACGGCAGCACCCGGCCGCTCGCCCGCTCCACTGCCTCTTTCCTCCCTGCCGGCCAGCTCGGCTCCGTTGGATCCCTCCAGCATCAGGGATGCCAGCGGATCCACTGGAGCAGGGCTGTGGATCAGACATGGGAACAACGCACTGGGACCTTCCTTGAGGTCCCAGGCTGGACAAGTGGTTGGAGTAGGGCAGGTTGCACTGGCCTGGCCACCACACTCACCGTTTTCCCCAAGCTTTGGCCATCCAGTGTTATTTTTCCCCCTGATTTTGGTGTTTTTTTCCAGGAGATGCAGGTTGGGGGCCGGGAGCAGGGCGGGCTTTGCTGCTGCGCTGGCTGCTCGCTGCTTCCGGGCAGCAGCGGTTTATCCTGCCTGGCTGAGCCGGGTCACTGGGGGATTCTCCTGGTGCGTGCTCCGCTTCGGAAGTGGGATGAGGCGCCGGAGCAGCGTCCGCAGCAAGTCCCTGCGTGGCACTGCAGGCAGGGGCATTTGCCACGTGTCGCAGCCATGGATAGGCACATTTCCCCACCGTGTTTTCCTAGGGAATCATCAGCTCTGCCTTGGAGCGCAGCAAGCAATGAGCTCCCTTGTCGGTGCTCCTTGGCCCCTGGGTTTAGGGCTGCTTTAGGGATGATGGGGATGATGCTTTGGGGATGACGCTTTAGGGATGAGCATCTCCCAGCCGTGTGGTTCTTTGTCCATCAGAAATCCCGGGCATTTGGGCTCTTTCCACTTCCAGCCAACAGGGTTGGAAACGTTTGTCTGTCCTTCCTGGGTTCAGCTCTGCTGTGATTTGCAGCTCCCCAGCCGGCTGCCATTGAACTGGCCCAGCCAGAGCCGCTCCAGGTCTGGCCGTGGGGATCACAGTGTCTCCATATCCAAGTTTTCCCTGTGTCTCTGTATCCAAGTTTTCCCCCAGCTGGGGGCCTAGTGCCAGCACTGGGAACCTCCACTGGCTCCTTTCTCCCTGGAGCCCCCACTTCTGTGCTGCTGGTGCTGCTTTTCCCAGATAACCTTCCCAATGCTCCCACAAATAGTGGCTGCCTTCTGGTTTTATTCCACTCCTGAATGGATGGAGCCCATCTCTACTCATCTTCCCAATCCTCCACCTAAGTTTTCCTGTGGGAACATCCTCCCTGTCCTTGCAGGCACCAGGAGCAGAGGGATCCCGTGTCCTTGCGCGGCTCGCGCCGGGATGCGCGAAATGGCCACGGTCAGCACGGTGCAAGTTGCAATTAGTGACGGGCTCACGGCAGCGGGAAGAGAGAGGCGCTAAATGAGACCTGAAAGGTTATTCCAATGGGAGGCGGCTCCAGCCGGCATCACCTTCCCAGTGCCGGGGCGACCGGGATGCTGAGCGCCGGAGCAGAGCACGGAATCCCAGGGAAAAGGGGAGAGCGCGGGCAGGACGTGCGGAGGTGGGTGAAGCAGCTTGGACACCAGTAGTTCTGCAGCAATTTCCTTGCAACCAGAGCAGATATCGCGGCAGCTCCTTGGGATGGGGAACGCTCCAGGGGCCGGGAACGGGAGGACAGTGACTGGAGCAGCGCCTGCTCCGGCCTCTCCGCAGCCTGGGTTACAGGCGGTTGGGCTTAAACACCTTTTACGTTGTGACGCAAACAGTGAGAGGCCCGAAAATGGGTCTAGCAAAGACGGCTGCTGCTTCGGAGCGGAGCCCGCGGGAGCAGCGGCCGCTGTCACGAGAATCAGGCGCCTCAAGGACCATCGGAGGGAAGGCAGAAAGTTGGCACGAGCTGCTCCCTCTCTCCCGCTTCCAGGAGGAACGTTTGGGAACACGAACGCTGCCTAGTCAGGAGGGAGGAGAGACTCGGACACGGCATTTCATGGCTCCGAGGAGCCTTCGGAGAAGACGTGGCCACTTGGACAGGGAAACCTCCGTTTTAATGAGAGTTTCAGTTGTGTCTCTTTGTCCTCATGTCAAAGTCCTTCCTTCCTTCAAAAACAAACAAAAAAAACCCCAGGTCCTGCTGCCTGTGATGGCCATGAGGGCTTGATTCCAGTGGGTCTGGGGAGCTGGGACATCCATCCCCGCAGAGGGACCCGTCGCTCTGCGGGTGCACAAGGCCACCCCATCCCTGCGTCCTTATTCCCTGGGGGCCACCGTGGACTTTTCCCATCCTCTCTCCAACACGCCAGCCCCATCTTTGGACCCGTCTCGGGCGAATTGATTGCAGAGGGTCTGACGCTGCGAGCACCGCCCGGTCCGCAGCAGCCTCCGCGCGCCTCGCGCTCACCGTTCTTGCCTAGCAAAGACGGCATCGTAACAGGATTTATAACGGCTCGCTGCGAGAGAGGCGCTGATTAGCTCCAAGGAAAGTGATTGGCATCACGTGGGGCCGGGAAGAGCTGCGGCAGCCGCCCCAGCTCCGCAGACAGCAGGGCAAGAGTCCAAGCATGGGAGGGCAAAGGAGCGCAGCGGCGCTGCGGTCCCCAGCCGCCGCTGCCAGGCCATTAAGCTGCTGAGATGCATTAAATGGGAGCCTGGCCAGTTACAGGAAAAGCCAGAACATTGTTGTTTTGCTCTTTTTTTTAATTATTATTTTTAAACCTGATCCATGTGCAGGATGGAATGGCCAAGCCTGGCGGCGGGATGGGGTGGTGGGGCAGCACCGTCGCCTCCTGTATCCTGGCATTGCAGGCACCTGAGTGTGGTAATGGTGTCCCCAGCATCTCCTTCTGCCTTCCAGCGAGTGTCCCCACACTGCCTGGTGGGCACTGTCCCCCCAAACCACCCCAGTGTCCCCCGGCCTCGTGCGTGGGACGGCACCAGCGCTTCCCTGTGGCTTCCAGCCGAGCCACCGCTCCGCTTCCCTCCCCAAAACGATCCCTGCTCGCAGCCGCTCTCCCTTTCCCAGTGTCACTGCATCCCGCGTGGACTATAATTAATAGAAATTATCCTCCGGAGACCTCACAGACCCCGGGCCGTAATTGCTTGTCCTTCCCGCGCCGGCGGCGCGCGCAGCGGCAGCAGACAGCTCGCCAGCCGCCGGCGATGCCGCCGCGGCCCGCGGCCTATTAGGAAGCTATTTTTATTGAGCTGTTAAAGCGCCCGGTAATGCAGTGGGTGCCCGCGGGGCGCCGCGTGCTCGTCCAAGGGCCCTCCGGGTGCACTGCGGGAGAAAACGCTCCGGGCACTGGTGAGGATGAGCCCTGGAAAGCTCCATGGTGGCAGTTTGGTGCCATCCTGCAGCCCAAATCCCGGCTCCTGCAGGTCAGGGTGCAGGCGGGATGTCACCAAAGCGCCTTGTCCCCGCCACCTCGGTGGCCTGAAAGGTTTTGCTCCCCACTCAGGGCCTGGCCCAGGGCCCCGCAGCTCGAGGCCGGGCTCTGGTTGACGCAAAAGCCTTTTTATTGCGGCAGAAAATGTGCCCGAGCTGGTGGCTTTGATGCCGGCCTGTCACTCTCCTTCCCCCCTGCTGCCGGCGGAACGATCCGCTGCCGAATGGCAAAGAAGGTGCCTCGCAGGCGCCAATTTGCCCTCTCATCCACGAAACCAAAGGACATCCAGCAAGCCTGAAACGCGGAGGGGCTGCAAAGGGATGAAAGGCGGCGGATGCGGCGCGGAATGAGCTGGCAGGGCCACCGGCGCCGGGACGCTCGCCCTGCCGCACGCGCCCGGCTCCTTGTGCCTGGTCCCCAGCCCCATCCAGGGGGAAATGCGCCCGGGAGACGCTCCGAGGCATCGCCAGCTTCCTGCGGGATGCAGGTGCCAGGCGGGCACCGGCAGCTGTTGCTTTGTGCTTAGGTCTCACGTTCGGTCTCTCCTGGTTCCGTTTCCCATCTCCAAGAAGCCCTTTGTGGGGGAATCTGCTCTCTCCTAGCACGAGCTCGGCTGGTGCACGATAGGGACCTGCCCTGCGCTCATCTTGGGCGGGTTTGTTGTTCCATCCATGCTGTTCCATCGGTGCTGGTGCTGGGAATGGCATCCCGAGCAGCACAGGCTGCTTGGCTTGGCTGTGGGTGGGAGGAAAACTCCACAGCTCGGGACAGAACGGGATCAGGAGCATCCGCTGGTGTCTGGGTCACAGGCAACCCGCGGTGCTCAACTGCCTCCCATGGATTCCTCTTTCCGTGGAGGCAGCGAGGATTCCCAGCGCCTTCCCCAGCATCCAAAGAGCTCTCTGGTCTTCGCCAAGTCCCTCGCTCCCAATTCCCTACACTTTTCCCATAGGACTCCCATTCCCAGGGCAGGCCTGGGGTGCCCTGGGCACTTCCCACTGCGCCCTTCACTTCCAATCCACTTTTCCTTCAGGAAGCTCTGGGCTTTTGCCAAATGGCAATAAGCCCTCGTGCAGCAGGGAGAGGAAGACTTGGGCGAGGAAGATTTGCCCCCAACCCCATGTGCGTGCACGCAGCAGCTCAGCCTCCAGTGCTTTGGTTTCCTCCAAAAAAAACCCTCTTTGCCCTTCACCGAGGTGCTCGGGTGTTTGTCCCGTGCCCGGAGGCCGCAGCGGGACAGTCCAGATCAGCTCCAAGCAGCATCCAAAGCCGTTTCCCCCCTGCACTCCGAGGGTATCATTACAGCAAAAGGTTTATTCCAAACTGGGGTTAAGTAGAGCGGATTACACAGGGAGAACGCACTCTATTCCCTCTGTTTCTGCATATATTAGGCCTGAAACAAGCATTTAAATTAAACGAGTTTCCATATCTGAGTTTCCAATCCCACAGCCACTTCCACCACTGGCCTCTTTTTCTGCTCCCCCTCTCTATTTACTTTAGCACGAGCGGGAAGCGGAGGAGATGCCGGCGCCGGGAGAGAGGAGTGCTAATTAAACAGGGACTTCCACATGAGGGTACAAATCCTCTGGCCCGGCACCTACCCTGCCGATTTCTCTATTTATTTATTATTTCTCGGCACAATCGTCATTTCCAGCGGTGCCTGCAGCAGGGGGAGCGAGTTCAGGGGCTGCTGGCGGAGAGGATTAGCGCGCTGGAAGCGTTATTGCTTTCCTGCGCCGCAGATTCGGGAGCGATTCCCCGATGGCTGCGCTCTGTATAGAAGGGAATCGGTGCTAATTTGTTTTGGAGGATCACACATCCACCAACACGCGCAAGACAACCCTGCCTTGGAGCCGAGGCGACAGGGAGCCATGGAAAACCAGCAGGCGCGCGGAGCCAGACCTCCCTCCCGCGCCCCCAGTGCCAGGCCTGGAAAAGAGCCGATTTCCCTGGATTTTCGCTCCCCTTCTGCAAGTCCGCGCCGGCTCGGGCATCCCTCGCTGTTAAAAGCCTTTCTGCAGCACAAAAAGCCTAAGGGACCGTGTGCCGGACAGGATGTCGGAGAGACAGAGCGTAAAAGGTTCCTGTCTCGACATCCTTTGCCTTTTTTTTTTTTTTTTTTTAATTWTTTTTTCATTTTAAAAATCAGCCTCAAGTTTAAGTGCAGGAGAGGGATAAATGGGCTGCCGTGACCCCGGGTGCCGCCGCCCTGAGCTCCGCTGTGCCGGCTCGGAGGGACGCGGCCCGCGGGGAGCCATCGGAGCCGGCTGCAATGGAAGACGGAGCTATTGTTTCAAGCAGAGCTATTGATTTTTTTTGCGTTATTACACTAAGAAATTTATGGTCTGGCTTCCGAGTGCAATCGGAGTTAATGACCGAGCTCCAGAAAGTTCCCGGTGACCTTGGCCGTGACTTTGGGGGGAAGGAGAGCAGCTCGGCGGCAGGGTCAGCCCGAGCCGCCGCTGCCCACGGGGCTGCATTTGGGGCAGGACTGGGGCATTTTGCAGAGCCACGTCTGTGCCCCGAGCGTCGTCTCGCAGCAAAACCCCGGCCACGATGGGGCTGGAGCAACTTGGGCCTTCTCGGCTTGGTCAAAAGCCGCTGCTGCTCAGCCCACCATTCTCCTCTGCAAGCCGCCGGCCAGAATCATTAATAAAGCAATAATTATTCCTAATTGTGACCACGTTGAGGGCAAAATGCAAACGTGGGGCTTGCAGAGCACCTGGGACGGAGGCGACGCAGCTCCGAGTGCAAGGAACCCTCTGCATCTTGCAGCACCAACCTCTTCCCAAAGCCTTCCAGCGCTAGCAACACGCTGGATTTCCTCTCATCCTTCCTGCTCCGGGAAGAGGAATTCCAGCTGCTGGCGCAGGGGGGGTTCCTCGTGGCACCTCCTCCATGGAAGAGCCCCCAGCCCCGCAGCCCCAGCTAATGGTGCGCGGCACCCTGAGCCCTCCGCGCTCAGCTTCTGCCTCCGAGGTCATAATTGCCATTAAATCACAGCTTGCCTAACCAAATTATGCAAAACCGAAATTATCTCCAATGATTTTTATGTCGCTGAAATGTTCCAGAACTGCCGGGGTGACGACTGGGGGATTGGGAGCAGCTGTCACTCCATCGGAAACCGTAACTCCCAACAGCTGGGAGCTGTCAGTTATTTATGGCACCGTTTGTAACCAAAAAAAAAAAGAAAGAAAGAAAAGAAATAAAAAAAGAAATATATATGGGGAAGGTGGCTGGGGGGTTGCCGGGCGGGAAGGCAGCTGGCAGGGCCAGTGGAGCTGGGGAAGGATGGGCTGGGAGGCTCTGGGAGCGAGCGCGGGGAACGCTCCGTGCCGAGGCTGAGCGCTCGCTGGGGAATTCAGGCCGTGACAGCCGGGTTGGGCTTGTTTATTTTATCCTCTGCACTGCAAAAAAAAAAAAAATATATATATATATATATATTTATGCAGCTGCTAAGCACAGGTCTGACCCTGCTTTGTCAATGCATCCCGGATCTGAAGTGCCTGCTCGTGGCTCGTGCCCAGTGGGCATCCCCAGTCCAGGCTTTCCTCCTTCCGTGGGCACCGAAGGGCCAGCGCTCGGGGCTGCCACGTCTCCCTGGTGGCAGCTCCCCTGTGCCCACATCCCCTGCGGAGCCGGCTCCCAGCTTCCCAAGGGAGTTTTCCCTGGGGTCACCGGCGCGTCTCAGTGCCCCGGTTCTCTCGGGTTTGATTCCGGAGGCATCGCGGGTGCCGAGGGGGCGGGAAGGCTCCAAGGTCGCGGGTGACGTCTCGGCTGGGGTGCTAGGCTGGGTGTGAACACGGCAGGGATGAGTGAGCTCCTGTGCCTGGAAAACACAGCCCACGAGCAGCAGCCGGGTGCTCCGTCCCCACTTGTAGTGCGCTCCGGTTAAGTGTTATTATTTATGCCGTGTAGTGGCTATACATAGTCTTTTATGGCTGCAGAAACACATAAATCAGCCACCAAAGACCAGGGCTTTGCTCTGAAGAGCTTATAAATCCTGGAGCCTGGGCAGCACCCGGGGAGCTGCCAGGGGCGCGAGTCCGGGTGTCCCAAAGCAGACGGTGTCGTAGGAGAAACCCAAAAAAGCAACAAGCTCCTTGGTCCATCTTCTCCAGCCAGAGAGGAAAAAAACATCAGTAGAAGAGGTGCCCAGTGCCGTGCTGGCTATTCCAGCCTGCCCCATCATCCTGGGTGGAAAAAAACCCATTTTCTTCCTGCCTTCCTGTGCTGGCACCGGCATGGGGAGGAACACGGTCTGGACGAGGCAGCCGGGGAAGATTGGCTGCGTCTGGACAAGGCGGCCGTCTCCGGGTGTCTGCATTCTCCCGGCTCTCGCACAAACCGAGGCTTCAGACTAAATGCATTACGCCATATACCAATTAATCCCGCGTTACATATAGAAAGTCCTTACTCATCAATAATGCATTCGGGAGGAGTGATTTTCACTCTCAATAATAGGGCTAATACAATGGAAACAAGCAGGTAATGAAGAACATTTATAATGATGTTAATCTAATAATGAGGATAATGCTGTTGAAAGTAAGACTGCAAACTGGACACATCCAAAGATAAATTATTTCAAGCGTTCATTAACTAATGCCTAATTAATGCCCAATTAGAGAGATGCTGCATGGGAAATGGTTTGGACAGGCTGGCAAATTCATCCCAGTGCCCGAGACCTCGGTCACAAGCAAGGGGAGGCAGAAGGACACGGCGAGCGGGGCTGGGCCGAGCGCTGCCAGAGCCGGGCGGCAGCAGGAGAAAGCCAGGAGACAAAACATTCCTGGCTGGTTTTTCCGTGTCAGCGGGGCTTTGTTTCTATTCACTTTGCTGGCAGGTTCCTGCAGCGTTTTCCCCCTTTGGCTTTTCAAGCTCGCCCTCCCCGGCAAGCCCTGCCACGCGCAGCGGCGACCCTCCATCTGCCTCGCAACCTTTACAAGATGAAGTCAAAAGGTTTCCGTGCGGAGCCGGGCAGGAGCCACGTCCCGCGGGAGCAGCCTCGGCCCGGGGCAGCTCCCCACGGGGCTCTTCCGACCGGAGGAGCCGGGCGGAGGCTGCAGCACCGCGTGGTCCCCGGGGAGCTCCGCTGTGGCCAGCGCGGCACCGGGGTTGGTGCTGGAATTTCAGGAGCCGTGATCAGCCGTTGTGTCTATGGCTCTGGCATCCGGAGCTGGAAGCCCCCACGGTTCCAGCACTAGGCAATCGGCGGATTTTATGGGCTTGGAGGAATAGCATGCTTTAGAAGACCACATGCCCTGAGCACATCTACGCCTTTTCCAAACACCATTCCTCCTCTCAAGTCCTAACCATGTTTATGTATTTTTTTGTCCCAAGAGCTCAGCCTTGCTCTGTTTCCAAATTCCTCTTACGCCCATGTTGCAGTACATGAGTGGACCCAATCCTGGCTTTTCCACCTCCCGTCTTCCTCTTGGGGCGATGTGAGACAGTGCTGCACCTGGAACAACCACCAAGCACCTGCTGCAGCAGAAGACACTTCTATTCCATAGGAACCTCCGGCCAGAGCTCATAAATATCCACGAGTTAATGGACCAATGGAACTGGGTTCCTGCCGATGGAGGAACAGAGATGTCACCCGCCAGCACTCTCTTTTGGCAGCATTTCGGACCCTAGTTTCACTCAAGGGAGACCTTGGTCACCTTCACCAGCATCACTAGGAGCATCCTGCCGCCGTGGCGCCATCCAAGAAGTTCCGCAATCCCGGCAGCTCTCGTGCCGGGGATCTGTGCATCAAACTGTCCTCTGGAAGCAAGACTTACACCCAGGAGGTGGTTTATTGATTCAGGACCTCATGATTTGGTATTTGCAATAACAGGTTGGCAGGGCGTCACTAGCGAGCAAAGGAGCTGCACGGGTCTCAGGGTCACCCAGGTAAAGGGAGAAGGTGCTTTCGGCAGGGATGAAGCGGCGCCGGGCATGAAAACCACCCGATAACCTCATCTCTGGAGGGCAGAGCTGGAAAAAAATCCCTGTATTCCTCAGGCAGGAGGCCTGGGCAAACGCTTTGGCCATGTTATCACTAGCCATGCTATTTTTTAATGATAGATCAATCCAAGATGACTGCTCCTTCCTGCTTATTTCTGCGGAGTCTGAGTAATAGCACATTTTTTCCTAAAAATTTTACATTCCAAGAACGCATCCCAATGCACAGGTCACCTGCTATTAAGTGTGCAGCAACAGCTCTCCATACAAAGCACAAAGCAGCGCTAGCCCATGAGCTCTATTTTAAACAAAATGAGCAAGAAACCAGATTTTTTGTTTTGCTTCCCACTTGTATTCAGCTCCGAGTGCTTAACGGGGGATTATAAGAGAGTATCTGGAGATAACGGCGCAGGGTAATTAGAGGCGAACCTCCTGCCACCCTTGCTTTTTGGAATTACTGCAAGTAAACGGCAAAGCTAAGGGTGACGGTTGGTGCCCAGAGCTGCATTCGGGCACCTCTGGTTTTGCTCCTTTGCACTTAGTGCGGGTGCATTTCTGGTGGCTGCTCTCCCTTCTTGCAAACTTGGGCACCTGCCGGGCCGAATTTCCTGGGGAAAGTCTCCTAAACCCTTCCAGGGCTCAGGGCAGGGACGCACATCCAAGGGACGCAGCCGAGGAGGGAGGAGGTGCTCTGTAGAACCCGTCTGTGCCGTCGCACGCGATGGACCCGCTCGTTTGGGTGGATATATCACGAGGCCAAAAGGGAGACGAGTTAACCAGGTGTGTTTTCACAGCATCACTGAATGTTCAAGGTTGGAAGGGACCTCGAGAGATCATCTAGTCCAACCTTCCTGCTCAAGTAGGGACACCTAGAGCAGGTGGTACAGGGTGGTGTCCAGGAGGGTTTGGAAGAGAGAAGGAGGCTCCACAGGCTCCCTGGGCAGCCTGTGCCAGGGCTCTGTCACCCTCACAGTCAAGAAGTTCCTCCTCACCTGGAGATGGAACTGCCTGGCTTTCAACTTGCACCCATTACCCCTTGTCCTATCACTGGCCACCACTGAGAAGAGCTTGGCCCCTTCCTCCCTACATTCCCCCATCACGAACTTACACATGTTGATCAGATCCCCTCTCGCCTCTCTCCGAACAGGGGCTTTTGCGGAGCTGCTCCTGGTGCTGCTGGGGCTGAAGGTCCAGGCGGCCGCGGGCTGCCCGAGCGACTGCGTGTGCTACCCGTCGCCCATGACCGTCAGCTGCCAGGCCCACAACTTCGTCACCATTCCCGAGGGCATCCCCGAGGACAGCGAGAGGATCTTCCTGCAGAACAACCAGATCACCTTGCTGCTGCGGGGCCACTTCAGCCCCTCCATGGTCACCCTCTGGATCTACTCCAACAACATCACCTTCATCGACCCCAACACCTTCGAGGGCTTTGTGAACCTGGAAGAGCTGGATCTGGGGGACAACCGCTACTTAAGGGCTTTGGCAGCGGACACCTTCCAAGGGCTGGTGAAACTCCATGCCTTGTACCTGTACAAGTGCGGGCTGAGCTCCCTGCCCAGCGGGATCTTCAGCGGCCTCCACAACCTGCAGTACCTTTACCTGCAAGACAACCACATCGAGTTCCTCCAGGACGACATTTTTGTCGACTTGGTCAACCTCAGCCATCTCTTCCTGCACGGCAACAAGCTCTGGAGCCTCCATCAGAACACCTTCAGGGGGCTCGTCAACCTGGACCGGCTGCTCATCCACCAGAACCAGCTGCAGTGGGTTCACAGGCGGGCTTTCCACGACCTCCGGCGACTGACCACCCTCTTCCTCTTCAACAACAGCCTCTCGGAGCTGCCGGGCGACTGCCTGGCCCCGCTGGGCGCCCTGGAGTTCCTGCGGCTCAACGGCAACCCGTGGGGCTGCGACTGCAAGGCGCGCTCGCTCTGGGAATGGCTGCGGCGCTTCCGGGGCTCCAGCTCGAGCGTGCCGTGCGAGGCGCCCGAGCGGGCGCGCGGCAGGGACCTCAAGGCGCTGCGGCCCGAAGACTTTAGGAACTGCTCGGGCGCCGAGTCGCTGCACCAGATGAAGACGCACGCCTTGCCCGGCGCCGAGCGAGGAGCCGCCAAGGGCCACCGCCACCCGCACCACGCCAAGGACAAGGGCTCGGAGCGCGGCGCCGACCCGCAGCCCGCGGCCGCCCCGGGCTCCCGCCGGCCCGGCAAGAACTGCACGAGCGC
>NW_020455755.1:3836911-3880543 GCF_003342845.1 Nothoprocta perdicaria
TGAGGCGCCGCGCGGCCCCGCGCCGCCCCGGACCACCGTTTCTGTTCTCCTGTTTGTCTCTCTCTCTCGCGCGCGTTTGTGTGTGTGTGTGTGGGGAGGCCGCGGGGAGAGGCGCCGCTGGAAGGGGCCCCGGGCGCGCTGGCGGCCGCCAAGAGGGACATGACGCCGCCCCAACCACCGCCGGCGGCACCTCCGGGGACGCGCGTGCGGGCGAAACCCTCTTCTCTCCCACTTTTGAAGCCCCTTTTTTTTTGGCTCCAGCCCTCCCAAAGGCCGGAGGCGGCCGGGGATCTCTGCCGAAGACAATCTCACAGCCCGCTATCTCAGGCCTCGTCGCGGCGCAGGGCTTGGCGCAGCAGCCCACTACCAAAGGAAAGACTGACGAGAGGTGGAATTAAAACATTTCCTTAAGGAAATGAGGTACCTACAGAAGGTGCTTTTTTTTTTTTTTCCCTCTTCTTTTTGTAACCATGTTCACACATTTAAAGAAAAAAAGAAAGCAAACAACAACAAAAATATTGCACAGGTTCCCCCTTCCCATTAATTATCCATATGTATGTCTTACAATGCTCATAAACTATACGGAAACTATATCTCCAGGACTGAGGATCCCACGCTTGCGTTTGTAGCGGAGCAGGAGACCTTTTCTTTGCCTCCAGAAAAACACGCGGCAGCAGCAGTGCCTAAAGCCACGGGGGCCCCGTCTGTCCCCCCGCGGCCAAGGGGGACACAGGGAATGAGGGGGGACGCTGAGGCTCAAACTCCCCCATTAGCCTAGGTATGGGGGGACACGACCCTGCAGCCCCCCAGGAAGAAGGGCACAAGGGTGCATGGAGCCTCCGAGCTGGCCTGAGGGTTTTGCGGGACGCGCGGAGCCTGGCGGCGCTGGCAGGGCACGGTGCCGGGATGGCGGGTCCCGGGTTGCAGCGGGGAAGCGGGTGCAAAGAGCCATAACAAGGGGAGCGGGGACGGAGCGCCAGGAGGGAGCGGATCCGCCCCATGCCCGTTTGCAGCCATCGCCGCCCCGGGAAGGGCTTGTCCAGGTGCCGCCGTTGGCGGCGGGTGCCGCCGGGAGCGGAGACGCAGCAGACGCGGGGCTTAATGGAACAAGGGAAATAAAGGTGATCTTGGACAAAAGCAAAGGCTGCTTTGCGTTTCATGCTGCTATTCCAATGGGAGCGACAGGGTGCCAGCCCGGAGCTGGGGTCCACGGGGCCGGAGGCGCATGGGGAATGAGGCCTGTGGCTGCAGGAGCAGAGCATCACCCGCGCATCCATCCATCCCTCTCGTGCCCGACCACTCCAAGCGAGGCAGCACTGGAGCCTTGGATGCTCCATTTTGAAACTCATCCTGAGGGAATCGCCCGGGTGGCCCCAGGAGGAGAAACAGGGAGCTGTTTCATCAAGCCTTTGCCATTCCCATCCCAACTTTTCCGTCTACAGGGCTCAAAACCTCCACTAAAGGGATGTCCAAGGCAGCCAGAGCAAATAATCCGTGCTCCAAAATAGCTCCCTCTTGTCCTCCTCTCTATATCCAATAGCAACTGAACGAGCCTGGCACTGTCCCTTAGAAGTGGGGAATGTTGTTATGTCAGTTATTTCGCTTCCTACCCTGGAAATCAAAGCTCTCCACGGGAGAATGAAGAGGAGAAACACTTTATTAATTTTTTTTTTAAGCCTCTGTGTAACTCCTGCAATACAGGAGTGAAATGTCAGCGCAGGAGATGCTAATGTTTTATAAATGATGTGGGTGCAGCCGGCACTACAGATAGTCTTTGAGATGAATTATATTAGAACAGACTCCACCTGGCTCCAAACCGTAATTGTGTTTTTAGTATCTTTTCCTTTCACATGGAGGGAAAAATAAAGGCAACTCCATGGCACATTACAAGCCTTGTCAATCAAGCGCTCTAGCTCCCAGCAATGAAGGCTACTGCTTAAAAACCAGAAGGGAGACACGATACACTGCTAAATAGGAGATGTCACTTGACATGGACTATAGGTTTCTGATGTTCCCCCCGCCTTCCCCTGTGTCGCCGGCCCTCCCCGCGCCTGCTCGTCCTCCACGGCCGCGGCGCTTTACGGATAAGCTCAATTTTTGTGGCATGCTCTGACACTTGGCATCCCCCGCTCGCTCCCCACCTGCACGCTGCAGCTGCGCCAGGGCCCCGCTTGTGCATGGGTGGCTGCCCCAGTGCTGCTCCGAGGCTGGCATGGAGTGGGCTGCATAGTGCTCCTCGCTGCTGCATGGTGCCCCTTGCCGCTGCATTGCACCCCATGCAGGCTGCATGATGCCCTTGCAGGCTGCATTGCACTCCTCGCTGCTGCATCGCACCCCTTGCAAGCTGCATGGTGCCCCTCGCTGTATTGCATTCCCTGCCACTGCATCGCACCCCTTGCCGGCTGCATGGTGCCCCTTGCCACTCCATTGCATTCCCCATCGCTGCATGGTGCCCCTCGCAGAGTGCATGGCACCCCTCACTGCTGCATTGCATTCCCTGCTGCTGCATGGTGGCCCCTCTCCCAAGCCCCTTCCCTTTGGACCTCCTTCCCGTGCTCTCATCCTCTAACGGTTAGTACAGAGCTTTGCACACGCGCTTTGCAAACCCCAGACGCGCAAGGCTGCATCTCCCTTACCCTCCCAGACAGAACAAAAGCCGAATACCCCCAGGATGCTAAGAATATTTATTTTTTACCTTTTCCATCTAACCTGACATTGCAATTCAGCGGTTGAGCCCAGTCCCCTGCACAACGCTCGCTCCATCCCCTCTGTGTCACGGTTTCCAAATTGCTCCCTTTTCCCCAGAAAGCTCCTCCAAGGCGCTGCCCTCCACTCGGAGGCAGCGTGCAGGGCAGGGGCAGCGTTTCACCACAGCCAAACCACCAAATCCCGCAGCCTTCCCCATGCTCCCCATCCACACACACTTTCCATCACTGCCTGCTCTTCCCCGAGCTCTTCCCGGAGCTGCCCTCCATCCTCTTCCTCCTTTGCGAGAGCAGAATCAAAATAACTGTTTAACAAATCAGCCATTACCTGCTCCCATGTCACCAATTCCCCGCTATCATTTCCTAATTGACCAATTTTCACTGCTACCTTCCCTCCGCTCCGAGCGCAGCCCGGGAAGCTCTGATTGTGTGTTAAAATATCCTCTCTAATTCACTGCTCAATATCTCTTTCTGCTCTTCTAATTGCCCTTTTAACTCACTTCTAATTTCTTTTTTTATATATATGTATAAAAATTAATCCTCTTCCCGCACAGGTTGTTTACATGCATTGGAGAATGTATATGTATTAGCAGCTGTTCTGGGGGAAATAACGTACAAAAGAGGAGCGGAGCTTCACACCAGCTGCAATTACTGCTTTGCTCCCCGACTAAGCCCTGGTTAACCCTCCTATATAGGGCACACGCCCCTGCTCTTGCTGTGCAGCTCACCGAGTTCATCCCTGCTGCAGAGCATTAGCGCAGGGCGCTCGCTCCGTCTTGGGGGGAAAAAAGAAAATAATAAAAAAAAAAAAAGAGTTAAAAAAAGGATAAAGGCAACTGTGCAGTTAGGTTTTTTTTTTTTCCTGGAGGAAACAGGGCTAGAATAAAGGAAACAAAATAGCCGCACAGCTCAGGCACAGAGGTGCAGCCTTGGATAATGAGCAATTGCAATGGTCTCCCTGCTCTGGATTTGGGAAATCCTGCACTTGCTGCCTCGCCCGGGGAGATCCGCACGTCCTTGGCGTGCCCAGCTCGGCATTTTCCGTTTCCCAGGGCAGTGGAGTCCCCTGGCAGGGGTTTCTGTGCCCAGAGATGTGTCCATCTGCCTGTCCAGCCTCCATCTGCAGCAAATCCGCCCCCAAATGCTCAGGCTCCAACCTGCACTTTGGTACTTTAGGAATTTGTCCTATGGATTTAAGCTCAAGGGAAACTTCTCCCAGCCCCAGTTTCTCACCAATACATACAAGCTGCACTCCCTAGCAAACAAATGAAATAATTCCTATCTATTCCTTATGCAACTAAAGCACCCAGGAACCCAAATTCTCGGCTTCTTATCGCTCTTCTCTGAAGCGGCACGTGCAGACCTGCTGCCCTGTCCACGCGCGCAGCGGTCGCAGCTCAGCTCCACCGTTCCCAACTTGTGCGTTAACCTCAAAACAAGGCAGAAGAGCCTGGGGGGACGCGGCACAGCCACTTGCATGGCATGCGAGCTGCTATGCAGAAAAACCAAGGCATTTCCAGCAACCAAAACCCTTTCGGGGTTTGTTCCCCAGGGACTACATCTCGCAATGGATCGGATCCGTATCCCCGTCCCCAAGTTGCTTCTTGCTGCTTCCCTGCATGGACACAGGCCACCCGGCTGGAGACAACCCTGTGCCCGGGAGGGACGTGTCCAACCGGGGCAGCCGCCGCTCCGGCGCCTTCGCGACAGCGGGACGACTTCTCGGCTCCTTCCTGCATCTACTTAGCACGTACAAAGCAGCGGAGTCGAGAAGACGCGCGCCCATATGGAGCCCCCGTTAAAACCGAGCTAAATATAACGGGGCCAGCAGCTCAGCGAGCCACGGCGGCCACCGGCCCGGCGCAACCTGGGGTCACCCAAGGGCTCAACGTGGGGAGCAGCCAAAAATCTACCCCACGAGCACCACGTGCTGCCCGTGCGCTTGGTGCAGGGGGAGAGAAGGCAGGAGCTCAAAGGCAAGGTGTGAGGCCAAGCAAGGGCAGGAAGACGGGGCTGGCTGCAGCAGCGCTGTGCAGCCTCGAAAAGAATAAAAAAAAAAGAATTAAAAAAGAGAGGAGGGAAGGAAGAAAGAAAAAAAAAGGACTCTTCTGAGTTAAGAATGAAGAAAAACCAGCTGAGAAATTATTAGAGGCAATTACACCGCGAGCACCGCACCCGGCGAGTAATCCCAGCGGCGGCGAGCCGGGGGAACCCGCTGCCCGGCACGCGCCTGCCTTAACCCTCCGCGCTAACCCGAGCAGAAATACAGTGATTAACACGAAAGCCGCCCTTTTCCAGCCTCCTCTAACACTCGCTCCCCTGGTATCCATGTTTGCGCCATGCACTTAATCTGTTTATTCCTGTTTGTTTGCTTTCTTGTTTTTCAAGGCTTCGGAAATAAAAGTTAATTTATTGTCCGCGCTGGCTCTCATCATTTCAAGTCATGCACCAAGCGCAGGAATTCTGGAATAGATTTATTCTCTTTTTTCCCCCCCAGATAGCTAACTTTCCCCGAGTTAAGGCGCACACAGAAAACCAAAGGGAGCTCCAAATATCAGGAAGAGGAAAACCAGCGCAGCTCCTACACGCGGCCAGTGCCCAGCTCCTCAGGCTGCCCGCGTGGCTCGGCACAGAACTGGAGCAAAAGGGCAGATTATTTAAAGCCACTGCATGTAGGCCAATTTTCACTGCAGTTCCTTTTGGCTCCGATTTTGCAGGCCCCAGTGGAGTGCTGAAGTCATGAATAAATGCAAGTAAACCGAGCTTATCCACTCTTATTCTGAGCACTGGAGTTTACTCACTTCATACTGCTGCAGCTGGAGTACCAGAAGGCAAGTTTAAAAGAAGGAAAAAAATATATATATAAAAGGCAGGGGGGTTGGGAATAAAACTGCCACAGCTGGAACCTACTGATTCAGCGAGTCCAAGCCAAGTAAAGCAGGACCGGGAGCCGAGAGACCAGCAGGATTTCACGGTCTATATTGGATGCCTGCTGCTATTTTCTAGCCCGTGAGGTCAGTCCCCTGGTGCCCAGAAGACAGGAGATGCCCACGGAGGAGATGCCTGTGCGGGAGGCTCAAATGCACGCGGCAAAGGAGGGTCAGACCCCGTCTGCCCAACCACAGGGCTGTCTTGCAAGCTAAAAACCACAGTGCAAACGTTGGGAAGTTGAAGAGGCTGCTCCAGCTCCGAGCGCTTCCCCAACTGGGAATTGCTCCCGGTGAGGCCGCAACGTGGGACCGAATGTGAGAGGAGCTGGGAGCTGCTTTCAGGGCCAGCGTGCCCCGGCTTTGCAGCAAGTAAAGGCGTTATCCCAGGCGTCAGAGCCGGGCTACGGCCGCCCCGTTGCAGCCAGTGAGCCTTGGCGAGCTCCGCTGCGCATAGCCGGGATCCGGGGCGTGCAGAGAGAAGCCTGCTGGGATAACGGCGCTGGGGAGAAGAAGGAAAACCCGCCCTGCAGCTTTGCCACCCCGCGAGCCTCAGCTTTGGCCACGCGCTCGGCTCCTCGCGGTCCAAGCGGCACCGAGAGCCGCTTTCGCCAAAGTCACGGGTGAAACCAGCAGCATCCCCCCCCTATTCCTGCTGCGCTTGCAAAGACACATCCTCGTGTGGCTGCACGGCACGGCGGGCACCACCGGGCACTCCTGCCCACGGCGTGGGAGCTCCCGCTGCCGTGGTGCGTGGAGGGAAGGCGTTGGGAGCGGCGCGGAGCCGCTGGAGAGCCCGGCAGCCCCGGCGGGAAGCGGGCCCGGCACTGACCTACTTTCTTTTGTTGTGCAAGCGCCGCAGCGGCAGCGCGGGGCCTCTGCCGCCGGCGGCTGCTGCTGCTCTGCAGCTGCCCCGGCAAGAGGAGGCTCTGCCTCCAGCCCTGCAGCGGGCAAAGCAAATCGCCGCCCGCCACGCTGCCCGGCTCAGCGACGGAAAGGGAGGAACGGGCTTTGCATTTAACCGAGTGCCACGCTCATCCCGAGGAGCCGCCGCTGCCGCGCTCAGTGTCCTAAAACCAGGGAATGCTCAAGGTGGCCTCAGGCAGCGTTTTTAGCTCTCATCGCGCGCCGGGAAGCCAAGGCTGCCCCTACGGCAGCAGCGAGCGCTGGGAGCCGGAGCTGCGGCGGCTCCCGCGGGGCGGCAGCGCCGAGGGACGGCAGCGGGAGGCTGGCGGCAGCCGCCGGGGCTGCTGCAAATTGGTCCTGGGGGGGAAAGGAAAGAGCTCCGCGGCCTCGTGCCAGCCTGCTCCTTGGTAACCTGCCCAGCAGGTGCCTCCGGTACCCGGTGCGGCGCTACCTGGGGCACAGAGCTGAGAGAACAGCACCCGACACCCTGCTCTTTGCACCTCTGCGTGCCATTGCTCGAAGCAAGGAAGCAAGCAAGGTGCCTTTATTTTATTATTTTTTTCCCCAATGGGTTTAGGAGCAGCCCATTTTCATTTATTAGTTTCCTGGGAGCATCGTTGGGATTGAGATTGAGCTGGGACTGGATCACGCAGGGAGCCTCCACCGAGCAGGGCACCTGCAAGCTCTGCGCATTCCTCCTGCCCTTCTGGCTGTTCCCTGCTCCGGGGCTGGGATTTGTCCCCAGGATCAGCCTGAGCCCGAGCCAGGGTGGGCAAGGGGGAACTGCTCTGTTTGAGGTTCAGTCTAGAGGCACTGACAATAAAGCTACTTAAAAACCCACATTTTGGTTAAAATCAAAGCCACAGGGAAAAAAATAAAAATCACACTAAGCTTCACCTGATGGATTCTGCCTGACAGACTCCAGCAAGAGCCTCCAAAGGACTAAATCCAATGGGATGAAGCTGAATTTGACAGCCTGATAGTCTTCCTCACCCCACTGCTCCAGCAGGCTTAGCAATAGGGATACATCTGGCATGGGCCCCATGCAAATAATCCCTCCTATTTAGCAGCAACAGACAACTCGGGAGCGGATAAGAGGCACTTGAACACCAAAAAGCAAACTGCATGTGTATATGTGTCATTAAAAGGGTCTAGGTAATTAATTGTTTGATAAGATGATAAAATCCAGGGCCATAGATGAGTCAGAAATGAGAGACAGCAAATGCGCTCACCGCCCAGTCCACCCCTTCCCCAACACGCGTTTTTCCAGCATGTGTCCAGTGTAGGTTTTGTTTTTGCTTTTCAGGCAGTGAATCAACTTTCTTGATATTCAGCCTGATGCCAGGCAGGAGCTACTGGCATTTGCTGCAGATGAATAAACAACCAGCAACGGTGCAGCCCCACGGGCCACCCGGGAAAGGCAAGAAGGAAGGAAAAAAGCAGGGAAAGCTGCCCCGGGACACAGCTGGCGTGGCCACACACTCCCTGCTGCTTCACATAAGGGCATATATAATCTATAGGTAACTATATGCAGCGAGTCATGGCCAAACACACAGCCTGCAGCTCCTATGGATGTTGTTGCTCCCTTGTCCCCAAAGCCCCAGCGGGTCCTTGGGGACACTCCGCTCTCCAGACACCCTTACCTCACTCGCAGCAACCTTCTATTTAAAGTCACAATCTGTCACCGCAGGCGGGCTCAGCGGCAGCCAAACAGGCTGGGGTGTCCCCTATGCAGGGCAAGGAGGGACCGGCTCCGACCCCAAAGCCAGGTGCCCCAGGAATGGGGATCAAACAGGACAACAGCCAGCAGTGACACTTAAATGTTGTCCCATTGCAAGGCCGTGCAGGTGCCCTCATCGGCACCCAGGTGAACTGGCCTTAACGAGGGGTCTGAATGATTAAGAGCAGCATCACCTGCCAGGGATGGGGTTCACCTGCGCCCCCGTTGCAAGTGTTAATAGAAGAAGCAGTTGGTGCTCTGGGGTTTGGAGCTTTCTGCTTCTCAGTGTGCTGCATCAGCTGCTTTTCATGTCCAAATCCCCAAAAGGTTCTTATTAGTGCTAATGCCGCCCGGAAGAATTAAGAGGGAGCAGCGCATATGCTCAGCTCTGCCCCAAAGATGCGCCGAACGCGCATGCCAGCCCGTGACTTGGGCACGTCCTCCTGCAAAAACCCTTGGCAAGGAAGTAACTGCTGCGGTGCCGCCAGAAAAACACCCAAAAAAGGGGGCAAAGGGAGCAGCAGACCGAAGGAGGAGGCGACTTTTTGATTTGCACTTTTTTCTGCTGGAGTATCTTCCTTTTGGGGCAAGGCGATGCTGAGGAGAGCGGGTGTTGGGCTGCGCTGGGAGAAATTAAAGACGAAATCAGCAGCGTTAGGGCTTGCGCGCACGCCAGTGAGAGCAGCCGTTTGCCACCACTTAAATAATTAAAGAGATTTTTCACTGGTGACCCAGCTGAGGTGCATCCGCCTCGCAGCCATCCACGGCAGTAAAGAGCAAATCCCCAGCCGGGCTTTTCTTCTGCAAGGGGGGCCAGGCAAAAAGCGGGCTTCCGTAGCCCCCGTAACCTGGAAATGTTGGATTTATGGCATGTGAGTGAGGGTCACGTCACCCCTTCGGCTGGGGGAAAAGCTTTTCCAGGGAAGTTCTGGTTTCCGCTGGGATGGGACTCGGTTTTGGCACTGCCGAGCTTGTGCCTAACGGGCCCTTTCCATCACCTGCAATTTTCCAAGCTGGATGCAGGCAAACACATGCCATCCACAGCTACTTCTCCCCAATATTTGCAGCGTTTTGGGCAATGCAAGGGGGCTCTGTGAGAGCTGGGAATGCCGGAGCCTTTTGTTCGGGAGAGGAGGGAGCTCTGGGAGCACCAGCCTTTGTTCTGCTGCAGGGATCTGGCTGCTGTAAATCCAGTCCCTGGGTAAATGCTGCAGTTATCACCCATTTTACCACGGCATTCCTGGTCTCCCAGCGAAGTTAAATGCAGTGCCATTACAGCAGCACTTTAACGCGTAAATATTACGTTCTTGCTTCTTTGGAAGACGTTCATTTAGTGAAATAAAATCCTGCTAGTAAAACACCTGATCAAACCCTTCAGCTGAACCGGCCCAGTAATTGCTCTAGGACTGGAGGGAGTCCAATGACTGGTTGCGATTTATGACCACTTTAGGGGAAAAAAAAAAATCTCTACCTTGAAGCATCCGCTAAGGACTGGGTTGTAGATGAGATCATAGAGTCCATTTACATCGCAGTGCTCCATAACATTAAGTGGCCCCTAATCCGGGCTGAATTCCCTGGTAATTCTGATGGAATCGCCTGTGACAATCGCGCAAATAGCCCCATTCCTCGGGAATAATGTTCCTACAGCACGGGAGCGAAAGGCGAGGCAGTGATTCATCTTTCATGGCGAGACATGCCCTTTTCTATCATCTCTGCTCACCCCAAATAATTTGCCCGGCCCCGAGTTTGGCAGCCGGGGCTGCGGGAAGCGTGGCGGGACGGGGGTTGTTTCCAGCGCTGGGAAATGCAGGCGGGATAACGAAGCCGGGAGGAAGCACAAAGACAATTAAGCAACGAGCTAAGCTGCCGGAGGGAGGCTCCGGGAGAGGCTTGATGAAGATTTTGCTGCGGGCAGGGGGCTGGATTGAATGACCATCCTCTGCTTTGCTGCTGAAAACCCAAACAGGTGGTCAGATCCGGGGCCAGGCTGGCCCGTTTTAACCCTTTCAGTTCTGCGTGGAGAACCAGGATGGGAAAAGAAAGGGGAAAATGGAAGAGGAAGCCTCCCCACAAAAAGAGCAGGAGGCAGGACCTAGCAGGGTGCTGCAAACCACCACGGGGATCTTCATTCTGCCGAAGGACAGAGCTGGGCTCAGGTCTCCGATCCTTCGGCACTCACAGAGGGTCCAAAGCAAAACGCCACGTCAGACCTCCCAGTTGTCCCCCCAAGGAGAAAACTCGGACCTTTTGGCTTCCCCTCTGTCCCGGCACGTCTCTTTTGGGGCAAGAAACCTGCAGGCTGCCAGCGCTGGCCGATGCCATCCCGCTCCACGGCCCGGGAGGCCCAGGGACTGCGGAGAAGCCACCGCGCGCTGCCTGCGCAATGAGCCGAATGGATAAAAACAGTGTTATATTATATTATATTATATTATATTATATTATATTATATTATATTATATTATATTATATTATATTATATATCGGGAGCATCCTCGGAACTATCCCAAGAGCATCCCGGGAAGGCAATGGGCAGCATCACCCCAACTCTTTGGGAGAACAGACCCGTCCTCCCTCTTTCCCGGAGCTGCCGTGACGCACCGGGAGGCTCCCATCGGATGCGGGAATTCCGGGCGCCGCGTGGCTCTCCTGGAGGCTCTTACTAAAGTTCACCTTCACCGGCAAAGCCCATTCCCCTTTCCTGGAAGAGATTTTATAGCAGCTTCGTCACCTCCACCCTTCCCTGCTATTTTTGGCATCTATTGAACTTTTGCATATGTGGAAATGAAAAGAGCCGGTATTAACAGAGCCACTTTTTTGTTACTGTAATGAGAGCCTTGAAACCACCACAAAGAGAAACATGCCTTTTAGCAGCTGAAACAAATTATTACGGCAACCGAGTCCTAAAAGGAATTTCAAGTGAAAATATAGTATTGCATGAAGTTGTTATGGCAACTGATGTTGTAGAGTAACGGCACTGGGGCAAGTTTTCCTCCTTCATCCTGCTCAGCAAAGTCTGGGAAAAACTTTATGATAAAATTATGCCTTAATTAGTCAAATAAGTCATAAATATAGCTTATCCCCAAATCCTTAACATTCCAGCCTCATGCTGTCTGTGTGCAGTTAGGCTACTAATGAGAAAATATATCTACTAAAGCCCCACTTACCATTAAAAATCCCATCCGATATTTTCCTAATACAATTTATCAATTTAAACACATGGCACAATGTAATATTCTGCAACATTCCATTAAAATGATAAATAGCTGCGGGAGGGAAAAAAAAAAACACACACAAAAAACAAGGGATTAAACATACTGTAATGTAATATAAAAGTGTTTAAACATAAATACAAACTTGTATTTATGCTGGGGGAAAGCACAGTGTATAGGAGAGCAAAGATGTGCGCATGGGAGCGCTAATAGGGCCGAGGGAGCAGGGCAAGGAGAAATGACAGTCAACTTCAGAGCTCGTAACGTTTCCATTAGGCTTCGCTGCGAGATCACATCAAAGCCCTTCCTAGGTTTTAATCTGGGCAAGGGAAAGGAGGCGCTCGGGGTGCGCGCCTCGGGGCTGCCTCTGCGCGCGCCCAACCAGCCCGCTCGGAATATCCAATGGCTTTTTATTCAATCAGGATTCCGGGACGCTCCCGAGCACAAGTGGGGCTGGAAAAGGATGCTATTCTTCAAGCTCCACCTGCTGGCTCTGGAAGCAGAGCCGGGGCTCGGGAAAGGGCTTTTTTGGGGGTTATTTTTGGGGAAGGACGGTCAAAACCCTCGCCCTGATTTAGCATGGTAAAACCAACCCAAGCTGGACTTGTTGCCTTTCTTGGGTTGTAAAACCTAAACGGGTGTTTTTACACTGGCCACATAGCCCTGCTGAGCCACTCGGGCACATCGCGAGCAGCGAGATCGCTCCAAGAGCAGCGGTGCCCGCGCTCCCCGAACCAGCGTGTCCGGACCCGCCGCCGCCTCCCGCGCTGAAATTGCTCCTATAAACCGCGCCCTGCTGCTGGAGCCTTCAGGAATCGCGCTATAAACACGGACAGCTTTACGCAGACAAGAGCTGAGCCGATCTATTTTGCAAAGACAGGCGCCAAACGAGTCGTCTCCGCGGATGAGCAGCCCTTGGGAGCTCGCTGGAGCGCCTGGTCCTCTGCTTCCAGGGGCTATTCCGGTGCCGACGGTGCAAGTCGGAGGCACCAAGTGCCCCGCGGTCACGAGGAGCCAACGCTTCCATTGGCAGAAACTTTGCAAAACCCCGAGAAAGGCATTTAAGGGTTCGGAATCGGCACGTGGCCGGTGCGAGTTAATCACCCCGGGCACCTTCATAACGTCTCTGCCACTGGGTTTTGTCCATTGATCAGCTCCCGCGGCCGCGCTCCGGCTCCGGGAATGGAGCTTCCTGCCCGAATCAGGTCGGCTTTTCTTCTCACTGCTACCAAATCCCTTCTTGCTGTTTCCGAGAGAAAAATAGCTGCGTTTTATTCGAGACCTTCCGACCCACTGCCGGGCGTGTGAAGTCCTGAACGCAGCTATTGCCTTCCCTGCGTCTTGCCCACTTGTCTGGGAACCTCTAGATCACCCCATCTTGCTGCTGCTACTTTTTCCTCAATCCAGGAATTTATATATATATAAATATATACGTTTAATCAAATCCTCTGACAGCAATCCAGCAGGAAGGGCGCCCTGGAAGCTGATGCTAATCCAGAGAGACCGTCCTCCAGCTTGAGCACTCGCGGAGGCTAATGAACTATTGGCAGAAAGAGGCGTGTGGAGCGCAATTAAAAGCCGCGGGAAGCGCGTTCCGACGGTGCCAAGCGGGAGAGATGCAGGAGCCGAGCGCCGGGAGCGCTGATGGGAGCAAGGAGCCACTTGCTCCCCGCTCCAAGGCCAAGACAAGCAACGTGCGGCGCTGAGAGCGGCCGTCGAGGGCCACCTGGGGCTCTTCCCTGCCAACGGTGGCTGCGGGAGGGACATTAAAGGCCACCAAACCCACCCTTCTCCCCGCAATCTGCGCCGCTTCCCGGGAGCAACGGGGAAATTAAGACGTTGTTGGGTCTAAATAATCCCTTTGCAGAAGCTGTGCTCTTGTAGAAAGCGTGGAAAATAGGTTAAGGCTGGCGAGAAGTGTGCAAGGAGTTAAATGGGAAGCGGGTCGTCACCAGGGCCGAGCTTGGGGACGGAGGGGAGCGCGGTTTCGAGGCAGGTGAGACGAGAACGTCGCCTCTCGTGGCTCCATAGGGAAGGGTCGAGCACCGGCCGGCTGGTGGGACCAGCGCGGAATTAGTGGCTGAAGCAAAGAAGGGCTGACATTACTTCTCCAAATTATAAATTCGACTTCCCCATCTATCTGAATGGATTAACCTCAAAACAGGAGATCCGGAATTTAAAGATTCAGAATTCAGAAGCTATTATGAGTCAAGAGGAGGGAATTAGCATTCGAGTTATAAATATGCTCGAACAAACTGACAGCAGTCGCCTTGCTGTTCCTTCCCTCTCAGAGGACGGTGGCACCGGGCTGCCGGTATTTAGGGATGCCAACCTTGCGCATCCGGGCTGGACAGGAGCGGCGCTTCGGAGGGAGCAACGCGTTCGTTCCCGGTGCAACGGATGGGTCTGGTCCCGAGGAGAAGCCACCTGGACCCTTCCCAAGGAAATGAGGCCCCGGGTCCCCCTTGACATCTCCTGGACCCCAAAACCAGGCAGGAGACACGGAGCGGGAGCAGCTCGTGCCCAAGCAGCAGCCGCTCAGAGCGGCGAGTCTCAAGGCAGCCCCTAATGAAGGCACTAAATAACAGCCCCGGCGCTTTGGCTGCTCTGCCAAACATTAGCCAATTTAACAGGCAGCAAGAGGCCTTTTACAGCGCGAGCATTTCTTTGAGTGCCGACTTCAAAGCTCGGCTTTGGCAGGGAGCTGCCTGGGAAGGGTGGCGAGGAGGGAAAAGCCGGTTTTACCTGGGAAGCTGCTGCTCGCCCCGCATCCCACCCAGGGCTCCCTGCCTGCGCCGGGAGCCTTCGCCCGCCCGGCTGCCTTTGCTCCTGAGCCCACCTGGGCTCCCTTTGCTGGGCACAAGGGCAGCAGCCCATTCCAGAGCCCCGGGCTCCGTAGCTCCAAGGCGGACTTCCACACTGGTCCTTGCCCTGCACGCAGCGGGGGAAAAACCTGCAAAATAAACAGCTGGAGGAGCGAAACGCAAGGTTAGACCCCCCTCGCCGGTGCCAGCGATTATTAAAACAGCTCCAAGGATGGTGTTGGCATCTCTCGAAATGAGTTCGTTACATGCAGGAGAGGCGCTTGCACATGACAAACCGCTTTCTGTTTAATTAGCGGCCCGCGGTGGCGCGCGGCCAGGCGGAGGAGGGGAGCAGATTGCCACCCGGCAGCTCAATTACGGGACAGCGCCGGGGCGATGCGGCTGCGAACGTCGCTGAGTGCCCGCAAAGGGGGGAAATGAGGAGGGGGGGGTTATTTCTGCAGCGGGGTTAAGGAACGGGAGCTTTTAATAACCCTTTTGCAGGAGGGAAATAGAGGAGAGAGGAGAAAGTTTGGCTTTCTTGCAGTGCGTGTTGCTCCTTCAGGGTTATTTCTGCAAAAGGAGAATGGTTTCTGCTTCCCGCCTGCTTGGAAAAAAGAACTTGCACGGGGGAAAATCATGACTGAGATCCCGGAGTGGCCAGTCCTGGCTAAAAGCTTTCCCATCCTCCAAGCAGGGAAAATAACACATGGATCCTAAGCAAAAAAAAAAAAAAAAAAAAAAGGACCCTGGCATTCGCACCAAAGCTCTGGAAGTAAGCAACCATGGAAAGGAAATTCTAGCTAATACAAGTTAAATATAGGCTATGTTAGCTGCATTTTACAAGCACTATGAGTGTTATTGGAGAAAGCTGTCATTTTTAATGACAGCACCAGCTCCAATTACCAGATAGCTGATACACTTGGGATTTGGGAGGGTTTTTTTTTAAATCACTTGAAATCTAAAAAAACCTTCATTATCAGCTTCTGAGCTGGATGTAAATAACTTCACCTGGTGTTAAGAAGTTTAACATTTCACAGGGCATACGAACGACTCAAAGCCATTTATAAACGCAGCTTCAGTGTCCTGGCAAACCGCCCCGCTGCTCCAACGGGGGCCAGCCTGGGGGCGGAATCGCACGGGGAGGATGAGCGAGGCCAAAGGAGACGCCGGGTCAGCCCCGGCGCCCGCACGCGGCCCCAGCAGGGCGAGGGATAAGGCAGGGACGTGCCCGGGCTCTGCTGCTCCTGCCGGCGCTCGGAATGTGCTGAAAAGCCTGAACCTCGTGCCTGGGAATACAAAAAGCTGCCTTCGTGCGGGCTCAAGGTGACACAGTTTTTGCTGGAGCCTCACAAGTCCTCCGAAAGCGCGGCGCGAGCACCACCGTAGCACCCTCCAGCACCTACCGATACACCCCTTGGTGTATTGGTGTACACCCTTCCCCTCATCTTCCTCACTCGCCTGCACAAGCCCAGCTCCTGCTGCAAAAGCAGCTCCTGGAAAGTCCACAGTTGCCTGGAAAATCCGGGCTTCCCGGCTTCAAGAAGCAGCTGTATGCGCCCAACACCCCCTGTTCGCTCCATCACTAGCACGGTAATAAAGGGGAAAGCAAAGTGCTGCAAACATTAACCCCCCCAAATCAACGAGAGCCTCGCAGTCAGCAAGAAGAACAGCAGCTCTCGAGTTTGTGGCAAGTTGAAAGTGGGATTGAATCATTACTTGAAGAAGAACGTGTTTCTGTGTCTATAAATAAAGCTCTGCGAGGCACGTAGCCAAAGCAGCCCAAGTCAATATAGCTCTTCTATATGCGCTGTCAAACTTCACTTTTGGACAGTATATTAATTACCAAGTCAATAATTGTGGGTTTCATTAGTGTATTAAATACCTCGATCGATAATATTTATACTTCGCAGAGACTGGGCTCACCAAAGAGAAATAGGGAGGAGTATTTTTTGAGCCTGCAGTTCAAAAAGTCAGCACAGCACATCAGCACGGCTTTAATGGAAACCATAAACCACCAGAAACAGACAAAAATTGGATTATTACTCTTATTTTTCAGGCTTTTGGACAATAAGCCATGAGGGGATTCCAAGAGCTAAACCGATGGCAAAAAAAAATAAAATTAGATTTCTTCCTCTTAATTGCGCGACAGCGATGGCACGCCGGCCGCTCACGCCTTTCATTTGCAAAGGGAAGGATCTGTCGGTCTCCGCTTTCTGACGCCAAAGCCTCCAAGCAAAGAGCCTATTTCTGGTGGATCCCCTGCAGAGAATGACTTTAAAGGTGCCTTTCTCGGAAGCGGGGCCATCCCAGCACAGCGCAGCCCTACGCGGGGCTCCGGTCCTCGTGTCGTTACAGCCCACACCGGATTCATCCGAGCGAAGTCCGGAGCACCGAATGCACCAAGCACGAGGAAAAGGAGATCAGGAGATTTATTTATTTATTTTTTTCCAAAGCCGTATTGCAATGCTGCCCGTGCCTCCCAAAAGGATGGGAGGTTTGGGGCAGCAGGAAGGGAATTTTCCCTTTGGAAAGACGCAGTTTTGCTTTACGTAACCCAGCCAAGCAGCCATAGATGGGGAAGGAAAGAGCACCGTGCTATAGGCAGCCTGCAAGCCCTCCCAATGGCACGCGCTTGGCATGGCAGCAAGGCCGGATTTAACAACAAATCAATGCTCTCTGAGGAGGGAAAATAAAAACAAACACCTTCCCCCCCACCCCAAACACAGACACCTAAGTACTCCAACACAACGTGCAGCAAAATGCACAACAGTCCTCACCAAAATCCCATCTGGTGATGCAAGCCACTCTGTGTATATATATATATACACAAATATACAGGCGAGCGTGTGAACGAGCTATAATATAAGCACGAAAAGCAGGCTGAAAAGCTGCGACAAGGTCTCTAGGCCTTTTGCATGCTCGCAGATGATAAATTAAACAGAATTTCTCTTCCCTCTAATAAGATAGGTGATAGTTACTGCGCTGCTATAATATTTATAGGGTGGAATGTGCTGCAGACCTCTCCTTTCTGCAGGAAAGGAGGCTCGAAGCAGAGGGATGATTTGCTCTGTTAGAATGGGGTCTGATCCACGGCGTGTTTTCACAAACCTCTCCTGGGAAAACGATGTCAAGTCCCTATTCAAATCACTTTGGCAGCTGAAGGGTTGTGTCGGGCAAGCCAGGAAAAGGGGCCTTTGCACCAGCCTAAGTGCAGTGGGGAAGGAGCCACCAGGCTGGATGATGTTCCCAAAGCTGCAAGTTCAGGGCTCGGAAAAATGAGATCCAAAGGGAAGGTTGGGTGACCAAAGAGCACATGGATGAGGAGCGCAGCGTGCTGCCCCCATCAAGATGTCACACTGCATCTCGCGTGGCGAACACAGTGATTATTAAGCAGCAAAACATGAGACTCATCAACTTCCACTCTGGCTCCCGCCGCACTAAAAGGACAACCGGCTCATGCGGGAGCCCACACACACTCACTCATCCCAGCTGCCAGGCCCCAAGCTCTCTGCTCCTCCCTGCAAGCAGTCCGCTCGCCTGAAAAAAAAGATAGAAAGAAAGGAAATTAAGAGCTCTTGGACTATTTTACCACTCGGCGCTTTTTTTTGGGGGAGAAGTCAACACACCCAACACACTGACGCATCTTAAAAATGAGATCTGACTCCAGTTCAATCTCCCCTCCAGAGACTGGTAAAGGTCGCTAACAATTAATTTAAAATTGATGTACAGCTAAAAACACAGTTAAGCCGTAACTGGGGAAATGCACCCGAACGGCAAAGCACCCGCACGCGGCACAATGTCAGAGCACGCTCCAAATCTTTCCTCAACCACCCAGAACTTGCTGTTCTCCTGTAATTGCCCTTGTACCTGAGTGCTCGGGACCCGCAGCCTCCCAGCGCTGCCTTCGCTTTGTGAATTTTATTTAAAGCTAAACACCGGCAGCCACAGGGATCTTCACCTCGCTCCGATCTAGTTAGGACGTATTCCAGCAGCCTCGTAATTCAGCAAATACCTGTCGGTCACCCTGCTCAGAGAATCAAAGATATTCAGCAATAACTTGGACAGGAGGAAGGGGAGATTTAGGGAGGGAAAGAAAAACATCTGCTTGCCCATCATAAGAGGGAAAAAGCGCAGAGCTTTTTTGGGAAGGGAAAACAGGGCTCCTATTTTCCTGTTTTTCCTCCTCCAAAACAGGAGCCTTGTTTTTCCCTGCTCCATTCCAGGTTGGAATAACCGCAGCTCCTTTGCAATGAAGAGGACAGGATGGAGATGTGTCCACAGCTTTTCCACCCTCGGGACCAAACTAGGAGGCTGCGCTGAACCTCACCAACATGAAGGATCAGCTACTCTCCTTTGCCTGTCAAATTATTTATTAACAGATTATCTTCAACAGTTTGTTCTATGATCAAGAGAAGGGAGATATTCATATATATATATATGAATATGAATGAGGGAAATCAAATCCCCCTCTCAGGTTTCATTTTGCTAAATTAGCTCCTCTAGGCCCCTCCTAAAAAAGATCTTCAAGCTCCTACTCAGCTTTGAGTCCTCCTCTATACTTACCCCAGCTGAGATTTTTTGCCTCTATATGGAACAGACCAGAATTGTACATAGCATTTGAGATGAGATCTCACCAGCGTCTTATATAATGCTATCATACTCGTATAGCTATACTAGAAATACCTTGCCTTACATAGCTTGATGCCTTATCACATACCAACTGATTAAAGCATGCTTAAAACCCCTCTATTTTTCAATCACTAATGAGCATCCACTTTACAGCAGGCTTTTTTTTTTTTTATTACTTCTCAAGTAAAGGACTTTTCACGTCAACTCTAAGTTCGTTTTCTTTGCTCCCATCCTCAAGGTCATTCAGTTCTTCCTGTAAAAGACCTTAATCCACTAGATTAAGGTGCCTTCCACCGCTGGTGCTTTGGAGGATGGCAAAGCCAGCAATGCAGAGCCATTCCCTCCAGCAGAATGGGCTGCCCCAGCAGAGCCAGGTGTGCTACTTAGTCTTAAAAACCTGCAATGCCAGCAAAATTTGCAGGTATTCCCATAAAATTTTCCAGCTTCGATGTGGCTGGAGACTTGAAGGAGCCTCCAGGAACATGTTGCTTTACCAGTTGCTATCGGTCTCCTCAAATTGGGAAGGAGGGACCAAAGGGAGGAGGCAGAGCTAAAAAGCTGAGTGGAAAGATAGATTATCACTGCTAACCTACCATTTGTCAATCCAGAACCATGCTGAAGACTGTAATTTTCTAGTCAATGCTTTATAAGCAAGGTCAGAGGGAACAAATACTTCAATAAAAAAGAAAATCCAGGCATCAGCAGAACCACCCAGTCATGATCCTCAGGATCCAGAAAGAGGAAGGGGTTGTTTGTGCAACTAATGGGCCCAGGATAATGGTTTTCACACCCATCAATGGCAATGGCTTTTACAAGATCTCCACCACAGAGCCTTAAGATGACAAAAACAGGTAGTCACAGGAAGGAGGGCAGCAAACGAATCCAGAAGCAACGGGGCTCTATGGTGCAAAAACAAACAAACAAAGTTCAGTTTTGCTACCAGAGAGCAACTGCAGCAGTGCCCGGCTGCTTGGAGCTGTGCAGCAAATGCCAAGCTGTGAGCTGCAGCCAGGGAACCCATAATTAATGTGATTAGGAGCACACAGAGCTAGCATGCTCTGCTGACTGAAAAGCCCAGTAGCATAATTACTGTTTTCTGTACTAGCTCTATGTCTGAACAAATCTCAAAGCCTGGTTAGTTTTAGACTGCTGTGTAAACGTCAATAAAAATCCCAGAAGTGCCAGCTCATCAGCATTCTCCGACACAGAAATGGTGAAAATATCACTGCATTTCCATGCTGTTAACATCAGGCAAAGAAGTCTCCATTCTTCAGTCTAACCTTAGAGTTTGTAATAAGGTAACATCTCCCCCAAGTGAATGCTTATTATGAAAGCTAATTAATTGCTTTCCAGTAATGAGAAGTCTTTGGTGTTCAAAGAAAGCAAAATTCACTACGTAGGAATTAAACACTGTTTATTGAAACAAAGCTCCCCCCCACTTAAAGACCTGTTTCTGATTAACATTATTACACATAAAACCAAAGAAACTGAACACACAAACATACAAAGTACATATAGGCAAGAAATATGTGCTAAAATCAGTCAAAACATAGTATTAATTGAACTGAAAACTAAAGCAATGCTTTGTAGTTGTCTAGATTTCCCTGGGGGATGGAGAGTCAATGCTTATCTGCTTTCCTCAGAAGAGACAATTTTGATTAATATCAGACCCATCTGACTCAGTCTATTAAACCCTGAAGGAAGGATATTCTTCAGATATAAGAGATATGTCTTTGATTAATAATTCTACCCTATTGCCATTCCAAGCATTAACTGCATGGCACCTATGGAAAGAGAAAGCCTTTGAATTCTAGGGAAGAGAGCTAACTTGTGCTAACAGACCTGTTCTCTGCAGCCTGTACCTGCAGACTGCATGACAGTCTTCCTCCTACCTTTAGCCGAGCAAGTCAAAGTGCCAAGGTTGTCACTACTTACTTCCTTGCAAAGGTTACAGAATTTAGCTTCAGTCGTATCAAGAAAGCAAAAGTTACTTCAGACATTCTGAATGCTTTGCCTAAAGACACTGGCAGTCTGTCTAGAAGAGTCTTCTTAAGCACTACCCTAGTTTAATTGTCCACAATAGCCTGCAATATCGCGGCCGTTTGAGTGCAATCTTGCCTACCAGAAGCATATGTTCAGAGAAATGCGTTAAATCACTCAGCCCACTACACTGGACTACCATGCATGGTGTAACTAATGCCAAATCGTCTCACACAGGGTGGGGAGAAATCAATTTAACATTATCTCTCGAGTTTTTCCTGGAAGTGGAAGCTTTGGCTTCAGATCAATCAGCGCCAGCCCTCTCATCCAAGCTGAGCATTTTTCCTGATGCTTGTGATCAACCTCTTGCTGTATTCTCTGTAGTTCACAGGTTTGACATCCAGTGCTGTAGCCTTAATGCGAGATTCATCCTTTGAAAGGGAAAAACGGCATGTAAAAAGCAAGCTCTGTGCTCCAGGCATTTGGTGCTAACCTCCTTTTGCCCCGGTATTTCATTGCTCTTGGTAGCAGTGAATTAGGGAATTTCAAGTTTCAACTTGCAAGCGTCTACACTGTTTTAATTTCAAACACACCAGGTTGGATGAACTTGAAGAGGGAGTGTTAGAGGGACACTGGACCTGTCCTTCAACACTCTGGTGCTAAAGACCAACTGCACTCGCTGTGAGCATCTGCCTGCAGAAACTTCCCCCCACACACAAGAGGAGGATATTTCTCATGGAAACAAGTCTAACCATGCAAGCCATGGGCTGCCCTCTTTGCTTCTGGTGGATACTTACATTGTAGGTCTCAAGTTTGACTCGAATCCTGAACTCGTACGTGTTGAAGTTTGCATTTTGGAACACCTCCTCAAATGCCTGCTCGTTCTGCAAGGAGGACAAAGACATTAGCTGCTGACACTCCGAGCTGCTGGTAGCACCATAAGATCGCAGGAAAGTGTGTCTTTTGTAGATGTTGAGAAAATATTGTGACTAACGGGATCACACTGGCAGGGCTGAATCTTCTATCAAGCCTGAGATGCCAAAACTGTAACTTACAGTTTAAGAGAAAGCTGAATTCAAGTAAAAAAAACTGTTTTAGCTGGCTAAAAGGAATAGCCCACAGTTGTGCTGACTCTGCAACCAAATAAACAGAATGAAAATAGTACAAGTCTGCATGAGATCCTCATACTGCTCAAGTGGCAGTTTCTGCTGTTCTGTTATGACCACAACACAGTTAACTATTTCCTTATTAAGGGTCTGTTGGACACCCAGACTCTGTGTCTGTCCACCAAGGCTTTACGTAACCTTCACATCCTGACACAGCCTTATTTATGAGGACGTTCATAAGAAAGTCGTATATTTTGAATATGCCTTTATACTCATTAGAAGAGACCATATTAAATTGATAAGGTAAACTACTTGTAATCAGCACATGAATACTAAACATTATCCTGTATTTATTATAGGCATCACTTTACCACATGCCGTTTCTCAAGAAGAGCATAAAAAAGGACACATCAGACCAGTTGTGGAGATGGGGAAAAAAAATCAGCCTAATTTTGTAGAAATTGTTGTAAGAATATTTGCTGACATTCAAAAAATGTTCCACAGCCCCATGATGATATAAAACAAATTAGCATTGATACATATATATCTACCAAATGCACTTGGGCTTTGGATCAGTCAGTCCAGAAGCAGATTGAGTGTCTGATCTGGATTGAACCCCTCTCAATTTCCCTTATATTCCAAGAGCTACATTTGTCGTTTTTCATGTATGCAGCACTATTTTACAATATAAGGTGACTCCTCTAAGATCTAGAAAGGCATAACAAATGAAGGCGAACAGGAGTAGCTAGTTTTCAGACTGCAAAATTTAGGCATATCCTTTCTGAATATTAAAAACTTTCTTCTAACCATCACATGGATTAGAGGATAAGAAAATTATACATTTCAAAGTATCTGGCTTCTCTTCTCAGCTCTGTTACAAACTAAACTTCAGCGAGTGGAAAACGCTGTTAGTGTTCCAGCCACTGCTACCCTACCTATCCTCCAAGTTTTGGTAATAAATGATAGAAAAAAGTAGATTAAAAACCTTGCAGATGTATCTATGTTTAGATGCTTACACTCTAAGCAGGGGAAAGATTTCTATCAACTTCACATGATACTGCATCAGATCTTTAAAGAAAAAATACAGACTAATTTAATAAAGATGCATCAAGTTCTATTTTTAAAAGCTCATGAAATTATCAAAAGCTATTTCTTCTGGAACACAAGGCACTGCTGGTCAAGGGCTCATTCCATGTGGTGTTTCATTTTCTACTCCTAGCCATTTCCACTGCTCAGCTCTTCCAAAGACACTGCAACTTCGCATTCTCACAGGAATTGCCATCTCTCCTTCCCCATCCAGATCCCTTCAGCTTTAAAAATGACAAAGAAATTCTGTTTGAACTCTAGCAGAGATTAAGCATCGCTGAAGAAAGAAAATATTGACAAATTAAGAATGTCTGAAAATGGAAATTTAATTTTAAAGTGCAAGCACATCTAATTAGAATACCCTGGCAATACATCTTCCAACAGAGCAGAGGTGTCCAGACATCACGCAAGCTTTTAGCGGCCAGAAGCCACCAGCTTGATACCACTTACCTCAGAACCAAAGCGGGAGAAATTTCCAGTCATTCTTGCCTGCAAGTTATAGAAAACTAACCATGCTTTGCAGGAGTGGATGAGGTCTACAACCATGCCGCAGGGCGGCCACGGTTACAGACTCCGCAATCCTTCCCGGTTCATTTCCTCCCACAGCCAAGAAACAGGATTACCAACAACTGCTCCATCCACCGAGCCCTGGTATCTGCTGCGCTGTAGCCTTAGCTGGGAACACAGCGAGTGCTCTAGACCGATGCTCACACACCATTCAAGAGCTTGTGCTTTCCATATAATTAAAAACATACACCTTATGGAGCTGGCAACTAGAAAGGGGAAGGATTATTTTGATGGGAGCAAAGGAAAATGCAGTAGAGAAGCCTATAGGCAGAGGGAACAAAATACTGTCAGGTGCTGTTTCATGACTTACAACCTACCTTAAAAACCTCTTCTAATCTGTCAGAAGAAAAGATTAGTTAAGTAACTCTACAAATGACCTATTTTAAAAGTCATAATGTTTTGGCCCACAATGTTTCTGATGATATTCAGTGGGGAAAGAGGAAAAAAGAGCCCGAGAAGTGGGCTAATGCACATCAGTTCAAAAAGCTCCCTGCCTACTTAAAAAAATGCACACAAAGTGTTCTGGAACTTTTTGTAAACAAGTTTTTGGAACATATTAGAAATAATATTGTTAGCATTCATGAGTAAAACATTGCAGATTCTTTCAGTTTAGGTACAATGATAAAACAGCCTGTCCTTTCTATTTTATTCAGCCTATATTAAAGCTGTCAGTCTCTGTCAGTCCTCTGAGGGCTGTAGCACCAGCCACAAGTGCTCAGCTGTCTCAAGGTCCAGGTGACGAGGACAGGCTGATCTTCAGCTTTTACCAGCCAAAAGAGCTCAGAGGTAGACAGACTGACTGTGGGAGCAAACTACGGGGGAAATCTCTCTGTTCTCCAGGCAGATGGCCTGTGGAAAATAATCCTGAGGAGAGTAAACAAGTCCCTGCCAAGAACTCCAGAGCAGGGAGAAGCAGTGACTTGTGATCTTATAAGAGATACTGAAGTCTTAACATCTGGAGAAAAAAATCTTTGATGGAAAAGCTCGAGTTGGCCCATCAGCTCAGAGTATGGGCAAGATCAAATTCTCGCCCAATGCAGCAGAATATCCTTCTTGTGTGCCCCTTTTGTATTTAACAAAGTTGATAATTTCCACAAAAACTATATGGACACATTCCAGTGTCTTTTCCACCTTTGTTGACTTAAGTGCTACCAGCATATCCAGGGATGAAATTGTGATCCCTGAAGGATCAGCACTAACACACCACACACCTTACCTTTTTCTCCAAGTTGCTTTCAAAGATGATACTATAAGAACACTTACTTTACAGGGGGATCCGAAAAAAATTGAGGGCAGTCATATAAGGTGGGTGAAGCACAGTTCAAATTCTAAGCATCTGCGAGAAAAAGCAGTAAGCTGATGGGCTACCTTTTCCTTCAGCTCTCCAAGGAAAGCAGCACTTTGTCCAAGAATGAATTCAGCTGACTCTTGGAAGCAAGTCACCCACTGATACTCCAGGCAGTCTGCTATAGTCACCTAAAAGGGCGAAAAAGAACAAGTGACTTCATCCAGTTGTGCATTACTCAAGGAAAGCAAAGCCCAGTAAAAATGCATTTAGAGCTGAAGATAGTTTTGTATTTCAAGTAACTAGAGCCCAATGCTCTGTAGGTACTTTCTTCAGTGAGGGTGGAAGGCAACAGCTCTTTTTATAGCTGCATAGAATGTCATAGTAATTTAAAGCAAGTTAATATTGACAGTACATTATAAATTGAGTCACAGAGAAAGGCCAACATGATGATATTGGTACACAGTGATGGAGGTTCAGCTCTGCTGTCACTGATGAGCTGTGAGCAAGAACAAGTAACCCAGAATGGCAATAACCAAGAGTAACACCAGCAAAACTGTAACCTGCACTTACTTAATACATACATGAGAGCTTGAACATAATACTACATGCTTTTTATGATATGAGGAGACTATCAAAACATTCAAGGGCATGAAAGAGCAGCAAAAAGATCAAGCATCAGCCTCATGCACTCCCTGGCTGCTTTGGTAATCAGGAATAGGAAAATAGGAGAAAAACTGTTCCTGTGATTGCACCCTCAGTACCCCTTTATTTTCTCCAAGAAGGATTCTGCTATGTCAAGCAGTTCATGCATTCCTAGAAGTTACCTGCTAGAAATTATTCAGGAGTATTGTGTGCACTTTAGTGAGACTGCAGGGATAGCTCCCTCCTCTCCGCATGCCCACCTGGCACTGAATCTCTAATCAGCAGATACAACTTCTAATTTCTAATGTAAAACAGAGGAAGGTTCAACGCTCACGGTGTAAGCAAGCATCACAACAACAATCCTCAGACAGCAGCTCCGAAGCAGCTCCATTAATGCATGAGACAGAGCAATACCTACAAAAGAATGTACTAAATATAGGTAGCAGCTGTAAAAGTGCAATTACTGCTCTCCAGAAATGCCATTTTACTTCAGTTTATCTTCACTACTGAAGAGGCGTAGGCCATCTGTACTCTGCACTGCATAGTACACTTGGAAACCAAAATCAACTGAGCTAGCATCAACTTTTTGGCAAAGAGCAAAGCTTTTAATTGGAGCACTAGGAAAACAAACTGCTAATCAGCTCAATGAAACATTCCTCACTCAGGTACAGCATACAAACCATTTAAATATCCTCTAATCCACAGGCAGCACAGATAGGTGAAAAACACTATTACCACACTCTTGGAAAAGGCTGTTTTTTGAACTGTACAAGGAAAGTGGGTGCTGAGAAGCAGCCTCTCCTCTAATCCACTTACTTACCAAAAGCATCATGCGGTACTTGAAGTTGGGGAATTCACGATCGCACTTTTCACAACGGTACAGTCCATTTTGTTGGTCTATCACTTTCTTGTTGCAATCCTGAGAGGGACATGCCTGGTACATGCAGTTCTCTTTGCGCAGATGTACCACTGTGCCCACACAGCTAAAATAATCCGCCTAGGAGGGTGAGTGTGCAACATTAGCCTCAAAATACTCAATGTTTTCTAATTCTGAATTAACTACAAAGCATGGTATCCATATTTGGATGTTTAGGATTAAAAGGCTTAACAGATATGGATTATTGGAAAACTGTAAATCAACCCTTCTGTTGCAATGATTTCCAGGCTTCCATTACGTTAATTAAAGTCCTTATAGCAAGGTTATTTTGTGTTTCCATTGAGAGAAATTCCAAATGCCAGGTCTGCTTCAGATAAAGCATTTTTGCTTTTTTCCATTGTTTCTCTTCAAATCTCCACTTTTTCACAGGATTAAGATTTTGCACTTTCCTATGCCTCTTTTGGGAGCCAGTACAAAAAAAGAACGCCTTCTGTGGAGTATTCCAGATAAGCATTTGGTTAAGCCATACCCACAGAACAAAATACCCATTCACCATACAACAGCAATCATTCTAATGGCTTAAGACCACAATCAAGTCTTTCCACAGATAAACAGAGGCCGCTTAAGAGACATATGCTAGAAATGTTGCATCAAATAGCTGAAGGCCAGGTGGGGTTTCTCCCTCAAATAGAAGTTCAAGTATCCTGAATGGCTCAGCACTTCAGTTTGAATTAAATAAATAAATCAGGATGCAGTATAAGTCTAGACAGAACACTGGATTGGAATGTCAGACCTGGGTCTTGCTCTTAGCTTGTCTATTGACCAACTGTGTCCCCCTGAAAACCACTTCCTCTTAATGCACCTCTTTCTCCAATAACACTCTATGCTATTTATAAAAACAGCTTTGGAATGGACTATTTGCACAGGGCTTAACTCTCCTGCAAACTTTAGCATCATGTTGCGATATCTGTAATGTTCCTGAATGTAGTTTAACTTTAATTGCATACATTCTGAAAAAAATAAGCATATACTGCTTAACCACTGGGCAGAACACCTGTATGCAATGCAGCTTCCCTCATGCCCAAACATACAGAGCCTGGGCTCAGATTCAGCTGCCCCTCTTTACCTTATCTCCTTGTCCCAAGTTCTCAGATTTGGCTTCAAACAGAGTTTTCCAGTTGGTATTTCCCCCAGTTGCAGGTCCTCCCCTCACATCAGAGATGGAGGTGCATTCCAAAAGCTGCCCCTCGGAGTCAAACCTGGAAGCACAAAGGTACACTTAGTTTTTGATAGCAAACTACACAGATTTATCAAATCTTACATTCAGTTTCACATTTAATACAAAAGGGATTTTCTTTAATCAATGATTTCAAAGAAAATGGTTACAGTGCAAACAAAAATAGCCTTTCAGAATAAGTTAATACTCTGGCTTAATTAGCATAGTATATTATAGACTCACAAAAGGAGGGCAGCTTTGTTCTGTATAGCTGCTATTTGTTTGCCAGCTAGTGGTCAAACCACGCACTGCATGCTTCTTAAAGGCAGGCAGATAACAAGATTTAAGGGCATCAAGATATTTCCGTAATTAAAATTAAATTACATGGTACCATTATCTTTGAAGCAGCTTTGAAAGAAAAGCAAAATAGCATCAAACCGATTATGCTCCCCATGTTAAAATAAGAAAACACTGCTTTTCAAAGGTTGTACTAGCATCCTACCCAGGTGGCTTTGTTTTTAGAAAACAGGGCTTTTTATTGAAACTTTACAGACACTACCGCCTTTTTAAAAGAATTGTTTCCACCTGGGTATAGTAACATGACTAGTTGTTGAATCACACCTTGCCCAATTTCGAGTGTAAGCGCTGCAGAAAGACTGCTAGTTTTAGCTTGCACCATATTATTACATATTTTATACATAGCATTACATTGTTTTCCAGTAAAGCTGTTTCAGCTGTCACGGCTCAAATATACATCTCCTCATGTCAGTCCTACCTCACACAAAGATCTCTAGAGTATTAAAATAAAATAGAAGAACCAGAGGCTGAATTATCATGCTCTTTATCCTGCTTACAATTCAGATGACATTAGGAGAAGGATGATGGAAAAAAACTCGGTTCACTGACATGTCAAGACTTCTGAACAAGTGGCAGCAACGGGTTTGAGAAGTGGCTCTGCTCAGCCATCTTCCGGGGAGAATTATCAGGTATTTGTTCAGATGTGATGCCCTTTCAGAACAGAGCCAGAAAGCCCAAATCTTAGGTTACAGATATTTTCCCTGCAGTCTTTCAGAAAGCCACAGGGCACTTGAACTTTTTTCCTCCTCTCTCTTGCTTCTCATCAAGCAGTTTTTCCAGTTCCTTGGGAGGACACGCCACCTTGTCCTCCTGCACCGTGCACCCACACTGCTAATCCACGGTGCCCACACCAGCAGGACTCAAAACCAGAGCTTAATGAAAGTGTCACAGTAATATCTGAGACTCACAATCAGTTTTATCTCCACCAACCCTCTTTAGCATGGAAAAAGATACAGACTGTCTGCAAAACAGCATGTCAACGTACGTAATATATCCATGTTTGGGAGATTTAGGCAGAAGCTACACACCAGATTAACAAAGCTGAATACTTCATGCCCTGTTAGTACATACTAATACAGTGGAATGGGGTGTACTGAGAGCAGACAGAGCAACTTCTCACACCAGAAGCATCTACAAGTCACTATGAAGCTACTTGGCTCTGTTGACTTAGACTAAAGCATTGCTATCTGAAGACTATCAGGTAAGGAACAGAGTCTGCAAGAAGTCCACATAGTTCCAGTCCCTATCTGAGTACATACCAGATTCCACGTAACAGAAAAAGCCTATGAAAAAATTGTTGTTCTCCCAGCTAACACCTCAGAAAGCAGAGCTAGTCAAAAGCCTGATTTCATGCTGCCTTCCAAGGCTCTGGGTCAGCATACGCTACTCCTACTCCAATTCTTCAAGATCTGTCACGGAATTACAAGTTTGTGAATTGAACAACTTAAAAGACAGCCTTCCAGGCCCTAGTGATTTGTGAAGTTTCTATAACCCTAGAACTCCCATCTTCCGCTCCCTTTTTTCAGTAGTCACACTGCTGGAGTACAGAAAAACGGAGAGAATAGTCAAGAAACAAAGAGATTCCACAGCAGGCTGCAATGAATCAACACAAACAGTCATACCATCCTCGGAGCTTAAAAGCCTCTGGGCTATCAGGGTTGATGACAACTGTGCTTGAGGACAGGACAGACAAGCTTCTACCACCGAAATCGGAGACTCTGGCTCCTTTGATGGCTATCACAGGTTGTCTAGAACCATCAAATTTTTCAGCCTGCATGTGTGAAAAGACAAAAAACATTAGTGACACTGCAGTAAACGGTATTGAACTTGTGGTCATAATTCACAGATCATGACAAGAGAATAAATCTAAACCAAACTCTGACTTCAGGATATACAGTTCTAAACTATATCATTAAAGGTTTATAGGAGACCAAGGTAAAAAATCCCCAAATCCTTAAATCCTAATACAGAGTAGCTGCAGACCACTGGTTTGGAAAGCCAGGATTGGTCTCCTCCATCAGGATGGTCTTAACAATGGAAGCTTCTCCAAACAGGCAAAATTTAGCTAGAGAAAACTTTTCAAAACGTTAAACCACTCTTTACTTAGCTTCATTGAGCCAAGCACGTTTCTTCTATTGCTGTTGACAAAACAAGAAGTCTAGAAATGTGGACAAAACTTTTCACTGTCACTCCATTTTTGGTTTCTGAACTCAAAAAGCTGCATTAAAGCTGTCCACATAATAAACTGATGGTGACTGAACAAAGTCACAAACACGGGCAAACAAGAACCTCTTGGTACTAGGAAGGTTTTGAAACGCATTTTTTTCCCCTGCATCCTACACCACTTAAGCAGCAAGGATCCATGAGATGCATAAAGAACAACGTATCTGAGCAATAAAGGCAATGACTACTACGGGGGTATCTGGATTTTAACCTCACCTGTGCCAGTTGCAAACCACACAGCCCTAAATAAGCCACCTTCCTCTCAGTGCTTGTAATTGCCACTATTCTACAAGCAAGGAAATGGATTTAACCTTGTAAAAAGGCAGATCCCTGATCTCTCCTTGGAGAATTACACCAGAAATCAAACAGCCAGCAGCCCTTCCTATAGCAGCATGCATCAGCCTCAGAACTTAGTAGCACTGAAGTTAGTTTACCCCATTTATATCAGCGGATAGGTAATAGTGTTTAACTACCTCTAATATCTGTGTACTTGATGATCATTTAGCTATAAAACACCACTGACAAACTGGCAGGGTCCTTCCTATTTTATAGATGCGAACATATATACCTAAGCATCCACAATGCAGTTGGAAAATAAAGCAGCCTGCAGTAAACTGCTTCTTTATCCTCTTTAACAACTATTCAACCTCTCAACTCCAGGTCTGATGTTTACACTTCCAGTTTGAGATACGGCCTCTCAGCCCCCCTAGGTAAGCAACAGTTTATGCGAGGCAACAAATACCCCATGCTATGAATAAAATTAATCTAAAAGGAGACAGCTGTAGCTACCGGGCTTTTCCATAACCAAACTACAAGTCATATCCTTTTCTAAATCAGAAGTCTGTTATCTTCTGGTCTTTGGGCTTGAGACAATGTCTGCAGTTGTTCAGAACACATTAGTCAGATCTTGTCAGCAGTTTGTCAGAGAAAGGTTAAGAATATCGCACCTGAATGAAACCAGACAGTCTTTCACCTTCCCCTCTCTGCCCCTGACTCCTTGAACACCTAAGACTCAGTGCTAAGCCCATCTCAGATCATACCACACTTTTGTTTCTTCACCCTACAAGAGAACTTTGAAAAACAACAATAAAATAGGCACATACCTCAACTCCCCACAACGTAGCTGTCACCAGCTTCCCAGTTGTATCCATCAGGTGCACGTTCCTCTTTGACACCTCCCTGTTGTTAGATTTCACTGTAATTTTTGTGACTTCTTCATAGCTCTTACAAATCCCAATTACATCTGAAGAAGCAGTAACGGTTTAGTTAGAATTACTCAGGGGTCACAATACGGGCACATGAGCAGAGACCAAAGAGAAGAATTAATTCAGTGCATGTTTCTAGCTTGTAAGATCTTATCTCCCCTATTCATATCAAAACTGATGTGGAAACTGAATATATTATGGGAGGAATGCTTTTGGTGGAAGAAAGTGCTACTACAGAGCTCATTTTCGCTTTAATTTTGTTGATGAATTAAGATATTCATGAATGCAAATCTTATATTAGAAAACTTCAATCAAGGTATCGTGCTACTTTTCCCCAACCCACAGTGCCACAGGGCTCCAGCCCTGACCCTACACCATTCCCTTACAGCTCGAGAGCAGGTCTCGACCAAGCAGTTCCAAAGTGACTATAACAAAGCAGCAACCAATTAACATCCTCACTGGTCTGCATGTTTGGGAAGGCGAGAACTAACACAGTTCACTTTGTGCTCCCTAACAATAAGCCACATTCAACAATCCACATCTACCTTTAAAATTCCCAGCTGAGTGCCTCTGAATCACATGCATCTTGTGCCTGTGAAACCTGAGAACTCCCGCCCCCACTCGAGCCTCTGATTTTTCCGGAATACTCTGTCCAACAAATTACAGAAAAACAAACCCCCAATACTTCACAAAGCAAGCCAAAACAGTCATGCAACTTGGACTTGGATGCAAGGAATTCTGCCAAAATCACTACAGAGATAATTAGATAGTAAAAGAAAGCAAGACCACGGAAGGTATGAAATGCACACGTGCTGAGCAAGGACATTTTTTCCTTCAGCCCTTTTCTGCAGAAAACAATGATCGGAGCTCAATAAACAAGCATCATTTGCTGTCTTTAGCTTGGAGCACAAATTTGCAAAAAAATCAGTATATGTTGTTAGCAGAAAAGGACAAAGCCACCCTAACAATAAAATTACCTAAGGCTTTTTTAATGGCAGCCAGCAGTGGTAACTTCATTCAAGGGCCCATAAAGCACTGCACAGTCACTGCCTCCCCAGGGTTCACGACAAAATACGATTTCAAGCCTCACAGTTTCCTATTTTGATATTTATACTGACCAACAATTGAGTCTTTGGGCGTGTTCTCCAAGTCAGAGATGGATACAAACTCAAACTGAACAGATGGAAGATGCTGGGCATCGTCACAGGGCACAACTGAAGTCTCATTAGTGAATGTAATTTCATAGTCATTCTTAACAGCTGTATATTGCTTGTTAGCAGTCTTCAGATTGCCTTTGGTAAAATAATATACCTACAGGAGAAAACAAGGAAACAGGGTATTATCCGAAGTCAGGCGGGGAAAATGGACTGTGTTCACCTTTAAAAATCCTTGCTATGCTTAAGCTCCTCTTTTTAGCTCATGTCAGTCTGTGAAAGTACAATGCTACTGTACCTTGTTCAATTCAATGAGTGGAAAGAACTTGTCTGCTTGATCATTGAATGCGGTAGCTCTAATCTCACCCTGCAGGAAAACAGGAGAGCTGGTCAGAACTAAAATTCAGCAGGCAAAAAATAAATCTTTGCAATGTTCAAGTGGCACCCGTTCTATAGAGTGGTCTGTCAGGTTAGCTCCAGGCACGTGATGAAAAAAATAACGCCCTTGCATTTGTAGTTAGACCTAAAATGACATCTTCTACATGTGATTCTCTATTCCCACGTTTAATTTTCATTAATGTATCTATAGCTCCAAAATGAAATGCAAGAGAATGGCACATCAGACGTACACCTCTGAACAGACACACTTAAAGCTGGCATTAACTATGTTCCATTACAGCCAAAAAAACACATTTCAAATAGATCACTGTGCTCTACAAGCAAGAGCACAGATGTATTGTGATATCTCCTGCTTATGCAAGATGTCAAGTCCTTAAGTAACAATTAATAACAATTATAGATTCACTAGATATAAATACTACTTTTTAAAAAATGTGAATGCTGACAGCATGCAGAGAAAATATATGGCTGATGATAACATGCTGTAATATTAACCTCACATTTTATACTAAATATAATCTTGCAGAATCTTGTTTGTTCTCGCAACTGAAGGCTGTAATTTGATAAGAGGTTTGGGTGACAAACTGCAAGTTTAGTTAGATTAACCAGATACCATTCCCCAAACAAACCACAGGTGAAATTTCCTGGTATTACAATAAATCATATTCCGATTTTCTCATAAAAAGTGAAAGCTTATATTTTGGAGGTGATGGTTCCCTTACGCTTTGTTTTATAATGTGGTATTTAAGCAAAGATGAGACCTCTTTCTCACTGCAAAGGGAACTACAAATCTAATTATGTTGTCAATTTCCATAAACAACTATGTTTTGAAACTGCAAGAATTTAGTCACACACTTCAATGAAAAGTAACCAGTAATGCCATATATTTAAGACTTTTCTTTCTGAATAAAAGCTGACGATGTTCAAGTTACTGAACACAGGAGTGCAAATTTCAGCCATAATATAATACCGTTTTTTACGATATACTTTATTTTGTCTGTTCTGTCTTTATGAAGGGTTCATCAGTATCTGGCATACATGATATTTTTCTCAACACTTACACTTTCATCAACTAGCTCTATAGAGAAGAGCTTTCCTTCACCACGGGAGTTGCTCCATGTGCGGATCTGACCCTTCTGGGTAACACGGGCACAAATGGTCCACCTGAAAATGTGCAAGAAATCACTATTCTATGCCCTCTTTTCAGAAGACATTCAAGTTGCAAAGGCTTGTAAATTTAATGTCACAATTTAAAAGCTAGAAATTTTCCACTGAACCTTAGCAATACTACCTGCCTTTCTGCAGCTTTCTATTTTAATGGTCTAGGCCATTAAAAATGAGGTTATATAGAAAGCAGCAACAAAGCCGGACATAAAATACCCAATAGATATAATGGTGAACAATCCTCCCGCATGGAAGTAGGCCTCATATTTTACTCTTCTCAGGTACATTTCCCTATATAGCAGTTTGCCTGTACTGAAAGGGCATTTTAGAACTCAAGAGCCCAATTATAGGTTTTACATTTAACATGGGTAAGCAAATCAGCTTGCATAACTTAAAAACATTATTCACAAAAATTACATCCTCATGTTTTTAAACAGAAGCCGAAGTCAACAGCTTACCTAGTTGTTTTAGCATTAAGTTACCAGAAAGGGCAATTTATTTTCAAGCAAAAAAATTAAAATTCCATCAAGTTCAAAAGATTATCAGATTGTTGACAAAATTAAAGAGAAAACAAACAAAAAAACTCCAACAAACAAAAACCCCACCATGCCCCTATGGTTCTTTTGTTTGGTTTTAACCTAGCTGATGAGACCAAGAAAATTTAATAAAGAATGATTTGCCAGAAGCTCATACATGAGAAAGCAAAAATAAGCAATTGCTCCTTTGCACTTGTAACCTTTAAATACCTATAAAACCCAACTTACTTAGACTGGTAAGGGTTCAAGCTGGCAATTGGCACTACTTTGGACTGTGACCCACAGGGTGTCTTCACTGAGCTGGGAGCGCTCGCTTTACCAAACTGCTTTGCAGGAGCCTGGTACTTTGGAGCAGCGGGACCTTCCAAAAACATAGCAGAAGACAGAATTTTCTTCAGGAAGAAAACACACACAGCCAAAAGCCCAGTTAAAATCCGGTACAACACTAGGCACCACAGTTCATCCATGGAATTTTTCCTGCTATGCAATGGGAAGCTGCAAAGAAGCCAAGGTCACACTTAAATGTGGATAGGCACTTAAAGCTCCACTTGCTCTGCTATGAGGGCACCAGATTGAGTTTCTCCTAAACTATTTGTTCAAGCACTTCTGCTTTGGGGCACAAGTGTTTTCTAAGCTGCAAACTTTTGCAGAATACTCAGTTTTACAGCACTTACACTGGAAAAAGGAGATGTCTCCAGGGTTGGATTTTTACAGCACGTAACATTGGAAGAGGAAGTTGTCTCCAGGATCAAGCAGCTGAACATGATTTAAGTGGCCCACAGTTTCTCAGCTGTGAACTGATTTAAAATACTATACATCCAGCTTTGGATCTACAGCATTTAGGGAAACAACTAAAGAATTATATGCCCTTCCCACCCCCCCCAATCAAACCATTTCTTTGCATACAAGACTACTGCTAATTCTGTACATGAATAAGACTAAGGTTTAAATGTAGAATTAAGTTACACTTAAGAAAAGCTCATTTTCTATTGTAGCAGTCATAAGCCCTATTATTTCAAAATATTTCTTGAATGATTTGGGAAAGAACACAGACAGGTTAAAAACCTCACTGAAAGTCAGGGCTTGGATAGATTTTTTGCTTTAAAAATAAGTCTAAAGAGTGACATTTAAATTGAATGACTTTTTCAGTATCTCACCATTGAAAAACTTCATCAAAAATTGTATTTATAGATGTACTCTCAAATTAATTCCCATCCTCTAACACCTGAGGTAGCTGGCCTCAATATCTCAACATTGATAACACACCTTTTGGTCAGCTCCAAGCTGTAGCCTACTTGAGCATCCAGAGAGCAGTTTCAAAACTGTAAAACTGCATCCGACTAGATGTTCAGCTCGCATTGCTTTGCGAGTGAGTCTTTCTTACCAAAGTCTCTTCCTACTTCCCTCTCACTTGGCAGAGGGCTTTTTTTTCCAAGTCATAAAATAGTCTCTTATAACAACTCATCTCTTAAGGTATGGCTTAGTCTTCAATGCATTGTTTCTCTTCCAGGACTGGTACAAAAAGGAACTATATTAAACAGAAACTCCAGTTTTGCACTGCACTGAGCAAATTCCAGAAGCTCTGCCCAGAATTACTCTTACCTGCTGCTGATGTGTTACCATTTGGCTGCTGGGGTTTGCTGGGTGCTGCGTTTGCTACTGGAGCTGAAGAACGTTGCTGCCCCTGCCCTGATAATCAAGGGAAAGAGACCATTTAGTACAGCAGAGAGCACAGTAATTGAGACTCCCTTTAAAGCTTTTTCTTCAAAAAAAGGGCTAGTGTGTAAATAAAACATTAACCCTGTGGATGCACACTAAAATTCAGGAGTTAGGAGACAGTAGTAATAAGTTACCTTGTGAAAAATATTAACATGGAAGAATTTCAGCCAGATCCTTCCTTAAGGCACTGCTTTCTGCCTTGGAAAGATTCATGCTTGACAGTTATTTAAGAGGACATTGAAGTAATCCTGACAACTTCTCCATTTTTACAGGCTTCTGTTGCTCTGACAGGCAGTTTTGACTACTACTACCTAAAAATCCAAGATGAAAACTAGCAGAAGTACCTCTTAAAATTCAGAGAACACAAAAAAAAAGCACTTTCAGAAATAAAATATGAAGTTAACCCACAACAACATGCTTGTAATATTTTATTTCCAGTAAATGAAGACAGTTAGCATGGGGATGATGGGCTCATCTCTGCATTCACCACAGTCCCCATCAGGTCTCAACAGAAGTGCAAAAAGAAGGGATAACAGTAGCTGCACATTTGTTGATTCCAAGACTTTTAATAACCTTCCATCAGCGAGTTATGAGAGTGGTGTGACTACATTGAACTATAGTTCAAATACTTGGATTATTTTATGAAAGCAAGTATTTTCCTTTCATACTTTGCCTAGAGCTCAGTAAGCATCCAACACTTGTCTTTTTAGACCACTCTTAAGCTATGAATTTGGCTAACTCTTAAGCTATGAATTTGCAGGAGGCCAAAAGGCCTGAACAAAGACCTGCTGACTTGGCAGGGGGGAAGAAAGATAGTCCCAAGGAGGGAAAGAAAAGCTTAGACCAATCCCTAAATATCTCATGGAACAAAAGCATCAAATCCCAGAACAGAATGGCAGAAGGTGGCACAGACGTGAAGGAAACCTGAGCAATACAAGGTGTCCCTTGCTGCACACGTGCCACCCAGTAGACCAAGGAGCTAACAGTGACCCTCTAGTTATTTTTAATCCAAAACAAGGTCTTCACACAAAAACCAACATGCTCCTCTAATTTGCCACAGTAAAGTCACAACGGGAACTGATGGCAGCAGTCTCCCCGGCAACAGTGTGACGTCAAACACCAACGTGCATTTTCTGCAGAATCCGCTAGATGGAGAAGTCTGGTCTCAGCCTTGCTCACCTGCCTTGGGGGCGCAGAAGACCCCTCCGGGTCATCCTCAACATCCCAAACCCATTTTGGGTGAACGGTTGAAAGAAAATGTTTGGAAAAAATTCAGGGGAATTAAAGAATATTAATGTGTGTATAAAGCATTTCCCTCGCTACTTCTGTCCCAAATAACTTTCACTAGGATTTTCAAATAGTTAAATGTAGATTTGTGTAGCAAATTCATGTTTTTATGCTCGTCTACTCACAGTCTGGCATCTCTGAAGATATTAAGAGTATATTAACATATCTGTGAGTGCATTTGATTTCAGAAGTAGCAGAAACTCTTTGCCTGAAGAGGTTAGATGCTCTTAAACTATATATATATGGAGGGGAAGGGGGAATGATTGGTGGCCTATAGACCACTTATAAACCTCAGAAAGCTGACTCCTATGCTTTGTTTTTAACTTAAAAAAATAGCTGAAAAAGTATTTGCAACACGTAGTATTATTTGTTTTTTGTGTTAAATTACTCAGTTCCAAACCTTTGGCCAAAGCCAGTCACCGAGTCCCCTTTAACCTACCAGCAGCCTAAAAGTAAACCCATGGTTCCAGCAGTTTATTATCAACAGGTTTGCTTCAGTGCTTGGCAACAGAAGACCTGTCCCAGCACTGAGTGGCAGCACATAAGGAGAAAAAACACGCAGTTTGAAAGAACAGACACCAAAAGATGACAGCAGGAAGGGCAGAAAAGACGACCACAAGTGAATGGGCAAGTATTCCAAACATTTCAACACTAAAGGATTAATGGCATAAATTAAATATAAATAACAAGCAACTGCTACAGTAAAAATAAATTCCAAGAGTAACTTGAATGAGATGAATGACATTAACATCATCATCTTATTTTCTACTAAGACCTAAACTGCTCAATCTTAATTTTCAAAAGCTACTGTGAAACACTGCCCAATAAGTTTCTATGGTGTCTTAAGACTGAGTCTCTACCTTCCTTGTTCAGCAGATTAGGTTTTGGCTGCTTTACAGTTGAGCAGTAAGTGGTGAACTTCTCACTCCTTGGGTCCTACTGTGGTATTATAGTGTAGAAAAGAACATTCTATATTCCTAGGCTTAACAATATGAGATCTGGGCTTAGAATAAGACTAAAAATAGGGCTCATTTTAAAGAATATCTGAAGTTCATTCAGGAAAACAGCAAAATGATCTTATGATATTCATTCAGCACTAGCTCAAATTTTCTCAAAATATCACCTGTCAATATATAAAAGAACTTAAAGCATTTGTAACTTTAAATAACCTTTTGCCATTATATAAAAACCTTTATGACAAAAGAGGCAGCCCTGCGGATCAGAAAGGCTGCTTTGGACCTACCTGATCTACGCTATTACCTCTGTAACCGGGACCTTACTTAATACCAAACCAAAGGTTATGAAGTCTACAGAATAATGTCAATGTTAAAATGCAGTATACAGCACATCAAACTCAATCTTACTCATCTAATTCAAGAGTGCACTTACTGTGATCATGCACCTGCAACAGTGCCAACCTCAAATAGTATGGAAATTTAAAGACTTGAGTGCCAAGAACTTCTGTGAGTCTAAATGAAGAACTCTAGTAAGCACTTCTGGTGAAATGATGTAGAGATTATGGCCATTTAAAACTTATGCAGTTTCTTTATCATCTATCAAAGCTATATATAAGGCTGAAAAAGCAAAATCTGTGCAGAGAATAACATCAATAACTTCACAAAGACATTTTACCAAAGTAAAGTACCAAACTTTGGCTAAAATTTATACTTTAAGCTATATTTGCAAATCAGTTTAAGACCTGATATTCTCAGTTGTTTCTAAGCAACAATGAGAACTGAAAGACACTATAACTTGCAAGAAGCTTGCTATTGTATCACACAAGCAAAGGAAATGAGAGACAGAACTGTCTGCTCAATAGCTTTTCTGAAAAAGCTTGGTCTCTACAGCAACTGAGAGATTAAACCATAAAATCAGAGATGTCAACACATTTTTTAAACAGCAATTAGCTAAGTAACTATCACAGGAACAATGGCTTCTTTAGGCTCATTTAACAAACGCCCCTCTAATTCCCCAGAAAGAGAAGTTAATGAAGAAAGATGTCTTTGCCTTTGCCACAGTGAAATTTCTACTTCAGTTGGTAAAGTGGATTTCTAGCAAGAGCAGCAGTGTACCTATCACTGTCCAGAACACCCTACAGAAAACTGTTAACAGTGGCTGGTCCCTTAGTACTAAAATATATGTACTCTTTGACTAAAAAAAGCAGCCATTCTTCCATAAAAAGCTATTTTGCTGATTAGTTTCAGCTATTACTCGTATATGTGTCAGTAATGGAGCCATTCAGATATCTTTAAATGCTATTTATCCTGTCTCCTTTTTTTAGGAGTAGAACTAGGAAAAAAGCAGAATGAATTTCACAATTTTGGTTGAACTTATGAACATCTGAAGTAAATATATATACTCATCTGGAAAATTATCACCCTGGAAATAGTTCAGCAATGAAAACAGAGAACATAGTTATGCACTATAATAAAAACAAGAGACTCACGGTAGGTTAGTTAATGTCAACCCAGATCTGCATCTTTTTTTCCAGACATCAGGGTAGTAACAGGTGCTTCGAAAAGTCTGTATATGGGTTGTGTTTTTGTAGCTGTATCTCACCATGTACTTTGAGCAATCTAGTTTTAGTGCTGCTTGAACCCAACATTCCCGCAGAGGATGTACCATTATGTTTAATAGCCTTTAATGGATTTTTCCTTCATGGCTAATTGCTTTTTGAACCTGTGCCAAGTTTTTGGCACCCACATGATGTAGCGTCAAGTTCCATAATTCAACTCCACACTGTTTGGGGGCGTGGTACAGCCTTTGTTTTAAAACCACTGCCTGATAATGTAAGAACTAAAGAGCATAAAATGAACACAGAAGAGGAGAGTCATCACTCTTTACTCATCCCCTCCAAGCCATCTTATAGCTTCATAGATGGTTATTACATCTTCCTGCTATTGTCTTCTTTACAGATAAAGATCTTACTCCCTTTGGTTAATCATTATGAGAAGATACAGAGCGGCTTCTGCATACTTGCTGGAAGTCTAGGTAGGCACCAATTTATAATATGCATGTATAATAAAAAACTCTCAATGTTATCACAAATATAGACACTACCCAGTATCACATAACCATGGTCAATGTTTCAGCCTCTAACATCTTACAAAAATACAAAATTTGTTTCATGTTAAGCAAATAGGAAGAATGTTCAAGCTCTGGACATCATTGCTGCAGGCATAAGAAAACTCAGCACGTCATCCTGCTTGTTAAGTAAAGAGAAACAGGCACCTGGAAGACTGTCTCTTCAGACAAGGTATTGGTCTACAGCAATTACCTACCTTCATTGTATGGCACTGGGTTGCCAATATTCCCACCAACCATATCAGCAGTTTTCAGAACATCCAAATCCATCAGAATAACCACTCTCCTACAAACACACAGCAGAGAGTGATAAAGATTTTCCATTTCTTTTGCATGTCTTAACAGATTGTGAATATCCTTTGCATGCAGGTAAGAGAAACAGCCACTAGGGACAGATACGGTGGAGAAGAGATCTGGGAATAAAAAGCTCTCCACTATCAGCTTAACCCACTCACAAGGTACAGGTAGGCTGAAAATAATATAATATTTCAAAGACAGAAGATGACAGGCTGAATTGGCACATAGTGGCTTGAAAAAATCCTGCCAGATATTACAAGACAGGATACATTCCCCGATTCAAAGAAAGCTGCATTCTTTCTGCAGATACATTGAATAAAAAAAATAGAGCCTGTTACCATTCTTCAAGACATTTGCAGAGTTTAGATCATAACAGTTCATTTTAAATGAGTTTTAATAAGCTTTAGTATAATTCTGTATATTGTTGCTGTTTGCTTCAGCCTTCTGTATAAAATAGATCTGCATTGCAATCACATTCAGCAGTTTTTACTGTTGTTAATGATTGTGTTGTGCATTCTCCCTTCAGCACACTCGAGCCCAATTATTTATTGATAATCCAAAGAAAAGCACTTGGCCTCTGCTTAGTCACAGAGGATGGAGTAGCTATAATATTACTGCAATTAAAACATGGATACCTTCCATCTTTCAGGCTGTTGACAATGAATCTGTTAACCTGGCAGATACAGTGAGCTGCTAAACGTTCTTCTTCCACCAGAGGGTTCAGCTGTGTTGCCAGCATGAATGCTGCATAAAAAGTAGAATAAAAAACATTGAAACAGTTACCATAGACCAGCCTTACAAGGTGCTACTACAGTTGTCCACAACTGAGTCAGTCTACTGGTGCTACATTAGATCTATAGCTTGCCCCATTAGTTAGCAGCTAACAATTCACCAGCACCATGAACATAAAGTAAGGATTTGCCCTTCCAGTTTAGGGCAAGAATCAGGCAATGATAATTTGAATACACTGAATACATTAGAGAATGATTAAACTTCTTCAAAGCCATGGTTATGAAAACATTGGCTATAGACTTCTGTCTTGATTATGTCCCTTAAGTGAATTAATTGCCTGCAGTTCACAAGGGAGCACTGAAATACAGCCACATAGTTCAGAAAAATGAGTTTTATATATGAGTTTTATAGTGTGTGTGTGTATATATATGTATATATAAAAATTGTTCCTTCAATACCCATTTCATCACTACAAGCCTGGGTGATGGACCAGAAACTATGGCAACTCTGCTATCTCCACACTTGCAAAAAAACTCACTGCAGGCTGTCATACTTACAGGAGAGGGTGTTAACACCATCACTCATCAACACCCGGTAGCGCGGTGGCCCATTTCCTGTAGCAATAGCCCGGGTGTTCTAAAGAAAAACACCAGACTGTTAGTCTTCACTGGCTCATTCAGAAACACTTCAGCAGCAAAGTCACATCTTCAGCGAGTGACTCAGTCTGTTTAGGCTTCTTCTCAAGCACTGATACCAAAAGCAGAGCTCCAGTCATGTAAAACCTACTTTTCCCATTCACACTAAGGCTACATCAGCTCTGCTCTATGGAGCAAGCTCAGCAGCAGCGCAGCCCTGCAAGGCAGCACTCACAGTCACTGTTGAGAGGACAAAGTAAGGAGCAGTACTCACTATGACTTGCAGCACAGGCTTGGCAACGTTCTCCCCCTGCATTATGGCCTAGAAAGGAAGAAAAGAGAGAGGCTTTTAAGGAGGTGTCACCTTCCCACTCAGAGGACCCCCAGGAGAGGGGATACAGGCACATCCGTGCAAGTGACTGACCCTGCTAGGACTGGCCAGGACCCTCCACAGGGGCCAGTCCAGCTCAGGACCCTGCACTCCGCCTCCCCCCATCCCCTGGGGGTCAAACCTGACCCCGGGCCTTGCCGCCCCCCAAACCACCCCCAGCACCTCCCAACCAGGCCTCACCCAACACCCAGGGCCTGCCCTCACAACCAGGCCTGACCCCGAGTGATGCTGCCTCCTCTCCTCCAGTCCCCTCCCGACCAAGAGGCCTGACCAGGAGACCAGGACCTAACCAAAACCCCAGTATTTCCCCTCAAAAAACCAAGACCTAGACCTGACAGTCATCGACCCGACCCACCCGGTCCGTTCCCGCCAAAGGGCAACGGCCGGTTCTCCCACCACCCCCACCGGAGGGAGCAGGCCCCGGGGCCCGCCCCGCGCACAGCGGCCTCACCGCGATGGCGCCCTCGCTCAGCCGCACGCCCATGCTGCCGCTCACAGAGCCGCGCTCCGCCGCTCCCGCTAAATCCTCCCGCCGCCCGCCGCCCGGCCCGCCCCTTCCGGCGCGCCCCGCCTGCGTCACCGCAGCGCGCCGCAGCAAGCGGAGCGCGCTTATTGGCTGGGTGGCGCTGTACGGCGGAAGTGCCGTGCAGGTGCTACTGGGCGCTGCCATTAGCAGCGCGGGCCCATGGCGCTGCCGGCGGAGGAGTGGCGGGCGGTCGCCGCCCGGTGCTGGGCCGCGCTGCCGCGGGCGCTGCGCGAGCGGCTGGCGGCGGCGCCGCTGCAC
>NW_020455755.1:3880628-3915416 GCF_003342845.1 Nothoprocta perdicaria
GCGGCGGTGACGCCCGTGTCCCGCAGGCCCGAGGCGGCGGAGGCGGCGGCCCTGCGGCGGCTGTGCCGGCGGGCGCGGGCGGGCAAGGAGCCGGCGGCCGCGCGCCGCTGCCGCGAGGAGGGCAACGGGCGCTTCGGGAGCCGCCGGTACCGCGAGGCCGCGCGCCTCTACTCGCAGGTAGGCGGGAAGCGCGGCCTCCATCGCCCCGCGTGAGGGGACGGGCTGGGGCCCGGTTTGGGGGTCCCTGGTGATGGGGGGGCTTGGGCGCTGATGGAGCGGGGAGCCTTTCCCTGTGAGGGGGGCCCTGGGGCAGGGCTTGGTGTGGGGGGTGCTGGTTATGGGCCCCGCGAGGCCTCCAGCGAGGGGGGATTCCCTATGAGGAAGGTCCTGGTTTGAGCCTCAGTGTGGAGGGGGCGGTGAGGGAGGCTTCGGGTCACCCCTGGTGCAGGGACCCTGGAGGGGGGTCCCCCCGCAGCCCCGCGACTCTGCTCCGCACAGGCAGCGTCCCTGGAGCGCCCCGGCGGCCCCGACCTCTCCCTCTGCTTCGCCAACCGCTCCGCCGCCCTCTTCCACCTCGGGCACTTCCAGGTGAGCGGCACCTTCTCTGGGTGCCAAGGCCCCGGCCTCGGGGTGCTGGGCAGCAGGTCTGGGCTCCCTGCATGCGGCTGGGGCCTCCTGCCCTGCTCAGGAAGGAGGGAGGCCAAAGGAGAGCCCAGGCAGCACCTAGAGAAGTAGCACCTATAGCATCACCATATTATGTTTGTGAGTTGAACTTGAGGTGAGTGCTTCTAGGATGCGTTCTTGTAGTTGTGCTTAAAGCTTCTCTCGTTACAGAGCTATTCCTGAAAAATTCTAACCCTCTTTCTCCTCTCTGAATCCTTATTTGACTAATAGATTGGCTGTAGAGAAGGATTTGCAGATAAACATCATCTTACATAAAGAGCGTTGAATCTTAGACGTGATAAAAAAGCACAAGTTCTGACTTGTTTTCAAGTACGTTTAAAATGCCTTATCTTTGTTTCTAGGCTTGTTTGGAAGATATTTCAAGGGCACAAGGTCATGGCTATCCAGATAAGCTGCTGCCCAAGGTCTTGCTGCGGAAAGCGGAATGTCTGCTGTGTTTGGGAAGGTTACAGGATGCAGCAGAGGCACTCAGTGCAGTGGAGAAAAAAATCACTGAGTGTCAGACTGTGACTAGCACCGCACACCAGGCACTGCTAAAAAAGATAAGTCAGCTGAAGAAAAAAGTACGTGAGAAAGAGAGCTGTCCAGAGCCTGCATCAGAAGCACATGATGCCATTCAAAGAGAATCGGAGATCTGGGAAGAGAATGACAGTATTTCAGGTGCATCTTCATCTCTGAGCCTGAGGTTTGATTTAGAGAGAGGACGTCATCTGGTGGCCTCTCAGGACATTTTAACAGGACAGGATCTATTGAAAGAGGAGGCCTTTGTGAGTGTTCTCTGCCCAGGGGAGAGTCTTCTGTTGCCTGACGGTAATGAAGCCACATGGGACATTCAGGTCACTAATGCAGATCTTTATTGTCACCGCTGTCTGAAGCAGCTCTTGGCCTCTGTGCCCTGCAGTGGGTGTAGTTATGCAAAGTACTGCAGCCAAAAGTGTGCAGATCAGGCGTGGAAACAATACCACAGGACAGAGTGCTCCTTGGGAGCACTGCTGCTCACCGTAGGGGTCTTCTGCCACGTTGCCCTAAGGACTGTTCTGCTGGCAGGATTTGCAGAGGTTAGCAGGCTGGTGGAGCAGTCCCATGATGATGACAAGGACCTTCATAACCCTGAGGCAAGATGTAAGCATCTCAACAAGGCACCCAATCCTAGAGCTGGTGTTCCTGGGAAAGCAGAGCCTCTGATTCCTGGCTGTAATGACAGTGGTCGGTACCAGAGTTCTTACCAAGCTGTGTTTAACCTTCTGCCACATACTGAGAAGCACAGCCCAGAACATAAGTTCCTTTGCCTGCTAAGCGTTGTAGCGATATGCAAAAAGATACAAGAAACTGGTCTAGAGGCTGCTGTTTTGAATCGGGAGGAATGTGAAGAATGGGTCAAACCACAAGCATGTGGAAACGGGTCTGATGAACTGTCTCCACGGATGAAGATTATGGCAGAAGCAATGCTGAGGCATGTGTTGCAGCTGCAGTGTAACGCTCAAGCCATCACTGTAATGCAAGAGTTGGGTAAGTTAAAGAAAACTCCCATTGCAGGTTGGAACAACCCCTTATTTTTCTTTAAGTTTGGTATTCTGTTTGCACTGTTCCTGTCTTTGGGGCACATTTAGATGATATTCGGCTATTTTTCATTATAGCAATATGCCAGAAACTTTTCTGCTGATGTCTGTGATCGAGTACAGTGTTCCTTCAATTAAGTTTGTTGGGTCACTGAGCCTTCCTTCCCAATATAATTTTTTTTTCTCCTCTGTCCTTAGGATCTGAAGATGGTGCTGTTGTAAATAAGAAGCCTGTGCGCCTGGCGACAGCTTTCTTTCCTGTCCTGAGCCTTCTGAACCATTCATGCAGTCCCAATATCAGTGTGTCATTTAATGGGACATCTGTCACCATCAGGGCATCACGGCCAATCCCAAGGGGCCAAGAGATTTTTCATTGCTATGGTGAGTTTTAACTCTGTACCTGTATCAAGATACAGCCATCCTTTCACTTCTCATGCAGACTATTGCTAATAGAATAGTAATTTTAACTGTGAAGTTGCTAGAGCCTGTGCATACATATAAGTCTTGATCAAAGATATCAGAACCAAACTTCATCTCTAGAGCCCACTGTTTTGCTTTCACAGTCTCCAGTATAATCTGTTCAAAAGATGGTATATTTAGTTTCAGTCATAACAAGGATAGATTTTAGTGTGTTGCTAGGAACTGTACCTATTTAGCACTTCCTTATCTTCCCTTTCTAGGGCCTGATCGATGTAGAATGAGGGTTGCTGAGAGACAACAGCTTCTTAGGCAATATTTCTTTGAGTGTCGCTGTCAGGCATGCCTCGAAGAGCTAGGATCTGATGGCAAGAGTCTGCTGTCCATAAGAAACTCATTCTGCTGCCCTAGCTGCCAGGCTTCAATGCAGGTAATTATAACGGTATAACATCAGGGAGTGTAACATCTGGGTCTCTGGGAAGGTCACAGTTAAAAATCGGAGTCTGTGACCTCTGCTCTGAAGACAAAAGCTCCTGCAGAATCAAGGTGGTGGTTCATTGCTCTCTAGCAGCTTCCCTGGGACGTCCTTATATATCAGTCTTTCAGTGCTATAGGGAAAACACTGCTTTTAGCAAGGAACTAAAATTCCTTTGAACTTGCTGAAAGAAACCCTGAGTCTCAGGGCCATGGATTGGGGGAGCGAGAGTGTTCAGGGAACAAAAACAGACCCAGAGTCTAGAACATGATGTGCCTATGGAGGTGCTGCACGTCATGGGATGTAAATGAAAACAGTATGTAGCATGAGCTAAATGGGGAAACTTATTTTTTGTGTGTATCTCATGACTTTTTTTTTCAGCCTGATCTTAAGTGAGTTTGGGCTGGCCCATATTATAGCTGTTCCTGGAAGTTTCTTTTAAATCTGAGCAATCAAATAGCAGATTACAAACAAGTCTATTTAACAAATACAGCTAAGGAACTAAATAGCAATTCCATAATACAATACAGATACTAAAAAGAAACTTTGAGCTGATCTTGAACTAAAATGACCTCCACAGGGGGAAGACCTACTGTGTTGTTCAAATGGAGCTTGTGCACTCTTGGTCAGCAGAGAGAGCCTGTCACAACGCCTGTGGGACCTTCAGCAACAAATCAAGAAAGCATTAAAGCTGCTAAGTGACAACAAGAGTGGTAAGGCTCAGTTTTCTGCTTTAAGGTCAGCAGCTAATGAGGACACATTGGGAAATCTGGTCCCACCGTGAGATGGCACTGTTGTCTGTGAGACTGGGGTCTTCTGGTTTGAAGTCTGCAGTCCCTTGGGAGCCGAGCTTTGGGTTCTTATACTGCTGATCTGGATGTTAATCTCTGTCACACACTCTTCCATAGTCACTAAAAGAACTCAAGGTTGGACTAACACCCAGACCTTATTTTCTGGTGTGTGTCTGGTTGATATTGTGCGAGAATAAGTGGAACTGCAGAGGAAATAGATAGTAAATTTTAACCGAGTCCAAATCTAATTATGTAAGGTGCAGTGATGAAAATGGATCGTGGCAAGCTGGAGAACGGCCAGTAAGATAGATTTTATACCTTGCTTTGTAGATCAGGCCATCAAAATGCTCCTGAAGTGTCAGTCAGATGCTGGGAACTTCCTGTCTCCAGAGCATTTGCTGATGGGAGAGGTGGAGGATCATCTGGCACAGGTCTATGCCACTCTTGGTATGGTATTACCTTCTTACTTAAGATTGTAGTTTTCTGGCCTCTGAGTTTAACCTGAAGGTTGAGAGACAATGATTCCTTGGCTAACTTAACTTTTTCATTTCTTCTACTGCATTTCTGCAGTCTTGACAGCAGGACTCTCAGACTGTTTTAGCCAAACTTCTTTCCCAGCAGGCAAAGAACAACAGTGTGATCTCGTGTCCTCTTGATTTCTGTGTCCTTGCCTGAGGACAGCAGCCTTCCAATAATGCTATAGACATACTTCACCATGTTTTGAATGGTGCTGTCAAATTCTTTAGGTGACAGTAGTTCTATAAAACATTTATTGCTCTTTTATTGCATTTTGGTTTTGTTGTTCCATCAGGAAAGTGGAAAGAAGCAGCCAGGCACCTGCAGAGCAGTATTCGGATAGTGGAAATTCATCATGGGCCATCAAGTGTAGAAATGGGTCACGAACTCTTCAAGCTGGCACAAATTCTCTTCAATGGGTAAATTTGCCTTCATTCTCCATTGCTTCTCTGCGCCACTCCTGTTTGTGTGACACAGTGTCATGGCAGATTGTCCTTGACGTGTGTGTCCCAAGCTTCCTGGGCAGTCTGGCACAAGTACAAAAGCTGTTCCTTTCTCAAGTACAAGTTCAATACGTGGGCCAATGAGGTTCACTTCTATCTTATGATCTCTCTCTCTTTGGACCTGGGTTTCTGTCTGTGCCTGTCCATTTTATTGTCTGTCTCCGTCTTTTACTGTCTGTCCTATTGTTTTGTTCTGATAACAAGTCAACTTTTGGCATCTATACCTCTTTCTACGATATTGTTGACATCATTTTAAAAAAGGAATTGAAACATATTGCTCTTCTTTGGCCCCTTTCTGGGCAAGAGAATCTTCCAGCAATCTTTTAATAACATGTATTTTAACAGTCCAAATTTACTGCAGAGGCAGTAGTGGTAGTAGTATTCACTACTGCAGAGGCAGTAGTGAATATTTATACTCAAAGAATATCTTAAGTTTTATCCACTGGCTTACCCTTTTTTCCCATCATCTCTTTGAAGCTAAAGTGGTATTTGCCTGGTGCTGAAAGGCAGTGGAGGGTGGGATCTATAACCATGAACAGGTCTAGTGTTTTTCTGGGGAAGTCAAAGGAGACAAGTTCAATATCTCAGATATTCTGTTCTTACTCTTTTCCTCTTTCAGATTTGCAGTTTCTGAAGCTCTGAGCACAATTCAAAGAGCAGAGGAAATTTTGTCAGTGCACTGTGGTCCTCAGAGTACTCAAATACAAGAACTAAAAGAGATGAAGACTTGCCTGCTAGAGCTTCCCAAGAGCATCCTTCAGAGGACTTAAAATTCCCTATCAAAGAAAGCTGCGATGCTCGTCTTTCATCAGAGCTAAGCTTCATGTGGTAAGGCAGTCATGTAGTACAAGCTGGAAAATCGTGCTTAAAAACAACTTGAGTGAACTCTGGAGTGATCTTTAGTGAGGCTGTTGTAAATAAAATTCAAAATCTAGCTCAAATATGAGGAGTCATGAGGAGTCTGTGTGTAGTAGAGTAATGGATGCTGTTATGTAGAATTTCTGTGTGTAAACCAGAAGGAAATATTTGAGATATCTGTGGGTGCGTGGGTGCGTTCAGAGGTGTGAATCTTCCGTGTGTGGTAGCCTGCTGGTGTTGAACAAGGAGTTTTCCAGGGTGCACTGCCCTTTATTTCTAACACTGTGAAGCGTTTGGCTACCAGTCAGCACTTGCATTCTTGCCAGCACAAAGCTTGGACTGGACAAGGGAGCAGGCTGGGAAATATAAACTTAAAAGCTGTATGAAGGAGATATTTCAGAAGCTGAAAGGCTACCGGAGCCGACCTGTGAGCGAGGAGGAATTTAATATGAACAGAATTGGCTTTGGCTTGGAAGGCAGGAGAGGGGAAAATGCAGCATACACCAGGCTGAGGTTTGCATAAACAGCTATGGCTCAGTCTGTGGAAAATGGTTGTATAAAGGCACATGACATAGGGCAATGTTTCAAGGGAGAGTACTGGGACTCACTGAAATTAACGGCAAAAGCTCTTTTATTGCAGCATGAAGGCATAAGATTTGCAAGTTGTGTCTTTGTGCAGCAGAGCAGGGAGCCAGTATCCCTCCAATACCACCCTTTCTGTTTGGGCCCCACCATTGCAGACTACTGAGAAGGGGTCTAAATGCTCCTAGGGTCCAGAATCTTGCCAATAAAGAGTAGGGTTCCAGTGGTATCATCTCGCAGCACGAGAATAAAAGGTCTGTCCACGTGATACTCTATGGGGAAGGTCAGACGCGCAGCATTCGCCCCAGGGTTTGGTGTTGATCTCAGCCCATCTTCGCTAAGCTCCAGAATTGCCTTGTGTTGCACGTGAGACAGTTTAATCGGCTTGGCAGCAATCTTGGTAAAGTCAGGTGTTGTGAAAAGTGACTGGAGCCCTGGAGGGAAGAAAGAGAATTCTATTAGCTAAAAACGTAGACGTGGGTTGAGGGAGTGGTACTGCCAGTGCTGTGATCCAGGAGGACGCTGTGATCCAAGAGGACACTGTGCTGCTCAAAGCTCATTGCTCGTAACAGTGAGAAGCAGCTTGTATCTGTTTGTGCTGAGCTTCTCTCTCTTAATCGCAGAAAGACTGTGTAAACTCTGAGGAAAGATCTGATAAAAACATTAAGGGGACTTATATGAAGGCAGTTTAGTTGCTAGCAAAGTCTCTACATACTGACAGCAGAACCTGGCTAACCAATAACCCACCAACTTCGTGTTTTTCTGAGATCAGGAAGCAACTTGCCTACTGCTCTGAGCCCTGGCAGTCTGTAGAGGGAGTTGAGGTACGTACTTGTTTCCTTTAGAGTGTTGCCAAGTGCCTCTTCGTAGTTCATCCTTAGTTTGGGCAAGCTTAGCACGGCGTGGACTGTCTTCAGCTCCTTGTCTACATCATGGACAAACTCAGAAGTGAGGCTCTCCTCAATCAGAGTCATATTCTGAGTCACCTTCGTGGGCAGGAAGAACATGGCACTGACTCCCCCTGTCAGAGGCAGCTGGGCAATCTGCAAGGCCAGTCAGAAATAAGAAAGGATCATACCCATAATAAACAGTTCTTACCCTCCCAGCACAGGACTGAATCTTGAGTGCCTGCTCAGCCATTCCAGCTGTATATCTTGTCTTCTCCTCTGTTTTTATTGCACATCATGTTTCCTGACCCGGCCTTGCCAGACTTTTATCAAGCAGTGCTGCACTCTCTCTGCTATTACATGGCAGGAGCTCTGCTTCACCTGTTGAATCCTGTAGCGAGCTGCAGCATTGCTTTGGGGGGGTTCTCACCTTCTTCTGACCTCATGCTACAGTGAAAGATTTGTTGAAAGAGGTAGAAATCGAAGCATTTTGGCCAGTGTGCCCTACCCTTTTGCCCAGCTTTAGTTAGAGCAGTGCAAGTGCGTAGGACTCTGCTTGTCAAATGGTCACTGAAAGAGCAGAATGTTTTAGGAAGAATCAGACACTGCCTTTCAAAGTCAGGGATCATAAAGCTAGTGTGTCTGGAAGAGCAGGGCTGTTTTCTGGAATGGGTTAACAGGTTAAGTGTAGCTAAGCCTGCTCCCCAGTAGGTTAGGAGATGTTAGGCAGTATTTGCTCTCTGACCTTGCAGTTGAGTTCTGAGTCAAAACCGTATCGCAGGATGGCTTTGGGGTCTGACATCATGGACACCTTCACGGTTCTGTCCTCATCCAGATGGAAGTCCTGCAGAGCAGTCTTCTTGGTGTCAAACTTGGTTCCCCATGTCCCTATTATAAAAACAAACAGAGGATCCCCTGGAATAATAGCATGCGAAACCAGGGATGTGTCTGTGGTTGAGTAATCTTGTGCTTTATGTATGTAATATTTGTGCTTTAAGAGCTGAGGCATAACTGAATGATGATAGAGATGGAAATGAGCTGATTGGACCTATTGATCTACTGCCACTCTTAGGCCTCTCTTTTCCATCTGAGAATTGGCTAAGTGGGAAATAAAAATATCAAGCCAGCGTATGGGTGGAGTAGCATTTGGGAAGCTGCTGTCTATTTATGTAATTACAAAACTATTTTAAAGGGTAATGATTGTGTCAATGCACACGAAGTGCTTCTCTCCCCACCCTTTGTGTTTTGCTTGCTGTCTCTAAGTGATAACTCTCCAGGACACCCACTTGTGTCGATACTGGATTACAGCATGTTCTAGAACTGCTCTCTAGCATAGCATATTCCCTAGGATATTCCCTCTATTCTAGTATATTCCCTCTGCAGCGGTACTAAAGCTCAGTGCAGTCTGCACAGCTGTACCTTCCTTCAAAGTAGTATCCTCTGTCTTGCCATTGAGCTTTCCAAGCTTGGACTTTTACTGCAAACAGCTCGACCTGCCTTTCTAACAGTAATAATTCCTTCTTTGAGAACTATTTCATGTTCGTGAACATGAAATAAACTACATTTCCTGTAGTTTATTGAGCAAATATTTCATACGTGCATTCCAAGACTTTTGTAGATACTTTGGCTCTTTGGCACGGTTTTGTTGGCAGTTTGAGACCCTGCCTGTAACGAAGTGCACAAGGTTCTTACCTTTGAAGTAAGCGGCGCCAGCAAGGAGAATACTGACATCTGAGGGCATTTCTTTCATAAACCGCATAATCCTTCCCTTCGTCTGCTGCCGAACCCAGTTGTTGATCTCTTGGAGATCTAGCTGGGAATTGCCGCTGAGTGTCCTCAGCCGCATTTTGTAGGACTTCTCCAGCTGGCTGTGGAAACCAGGCTTCATCCGCAGTTCTGGGGAATAAAAATACCAGCATTGCAGCCAGCTCGCCTATCAAAATGAGCTGAAGGCCGTGGCTCGTAATCACAGGCCTTGCAGCACTTCTCTCATAAACCAGATCTATGGCTGTGTGTATAGACACTTGCTTTGAAGAAGGATGACTGAAAATGCATGGAGGCAATGGATCCTAATCCTGATGATGTTGGAATATGGGGAGACCCTGTCCTGAAAAGTGAAGGTGGGAGATAGGAGCAGAGGACTGGGACACAGCCCTTTCTATAGTGGTCTTTCTTCTTCCTGTGGCGCTCTGTGTGAGTGCAGCTCACTCAACCAGCTTGAAACCAGCAAATTAACTGGGCAAAATACAGCTCTTGGCTTTGTCGGATGCACAGTGCGTGCTGAAAACAGTCATTCTGAATACTCCTGCAAGAATGTAAACAAGGGAACAGAGCTGAACACTACCACAATTAGAAAATGCAGTTTGTGATTCCTGGGAATTAGCAATACCTGCCAGGAAAGCCTAGAGCACAAATAAAATCCTCACAGCAAGCTTTCTTGAGGCCTTCTGCAAAGCTAGTTTCTGTCCTCCAGTGTCTTTTGGCACATAAGCCTGGTCTTTTCCTTTATTTACATGCACACAAACTTTCCAGGCTTTATCTGGAGCAGCAACTGCATTCCATGTGCTGCCTGCTTCCAGGCTCAGCAGGATGTCAGCCCCCGAGCTGTTACTGCGCTTGCTTTTGACTGCATTCTACCTGCTGCTAGTTATTTCAGTCGATTTTGCTAGAGCAAAGGAAGGACATTTACTTTTTTCCAGGATGATACGGGAAGCACTTCTCAGGCCCTTCTCTGGTGCAGTGACGCTGGTCAGCAGGTCCTTATAGGTGTTATGGACTTCAGCTTTGTTGAGCAGGTCGTAGAAGAGAGCCCGGGAAATCACGTCCTCCGTTCGCTCTCCGGCGCCTGCCAACGACCCGGAGAAGGTGAGCGGAGGCCTTGGAGCCCCAGCAGGAGAGGGGCAGGGACTCACCAAGGGAGAGCGCGGAGAGCGCGGTCGCCAGGCTGAACGGAGACAGCAGCACGTTGGCGCTGGCCGTCCTGCTCGACTGCTGCCGGTACAGGTCATAGCCGAAGTTGGAGACTGCCGCTGCCAGCTTGTTCACGGGGCTCTTGTAGAAGGGATCTTCCTCTTCCACCTCGCCCGCATTGCCTCCATCGGCAGGGGCAGAGCCCTGGCGGGTAGGGAAGCGCTTGGTTTAGACTTTCTGCTTACAGAGGCAGGCACAGATGGGCTGAGCATCTCAATCTACAGAGGTTCTCATATGATTTTAGTGCTAGGGGACAGTAGGAATAGCGGCTTCACTTTAAAAATGGTCCAGTAAAGTTGAGGGCAGTGTTTGGATTGGAATCCGCTGTTTCTGCTTCACTGTCATCCCCTCATAAAAACCCATTACTGTGGGTTTTGTCTAGGTGAAGCAGCAGTTACTCCTATTCTGTTGCTAAATAAAACCCTGCTAACTTAGGAGGGTAGTTCTTAATGTTTTCATAAGACATAAAATCAATTTTTGCTGCTTTGGAGCAGCAAAACCTTCTCCAAGGATCTTTCCTGGCTCTCTGCTGTTACATCCTACTCACCTGCCCAGCAACTGAGTTCTGGGATCTACTTGGGACAATTAGGAGACCCAGGAAGAGGAGAAGCGCTGGAATCTGCATGCCTGAACCTGGAGAGCAACATGACAGAGTGAGTTTGAATAACTGAAATGAAAATATCTCTGCAACTACTGCTTGCTGCGACTCATTTTAGCAGGAACTGCAAGGACGGATGCTGCTGCTTGCCCCTCCTGATCGTGGCAGTGGTCTAAAAGATGCACCTGATCTCAGCTGGGTTTTCTTCTATAGCTTGATGTCTTCAGCAGCCTGGCCCTGATGCCTTTGAGAAGGGGCAAGGACAGGCGTCTGCATGTGCCTGGACACAAAAGCAGTCCACAGTGCTGCTGACCCTTTGAGCTTTACCTTAAAATTCAAAACTTCAGTATTTATAGACGGTAGCAAATCCAGGATGTTGAATGGGGCAGAAGACAGAGGGAGCTGGCTGCCTGCTTTGGGCTGTACTTTGCTGTGTCTTTTGTCTGCATGTACATGGAAGGCCGTACAACCTGATTGATTCTTTTCCATCTTAAAGAAGTGACAGCAGAAAAGTTCTCTAAAAGCAGAGTGAGGAAAAAAGGGTCTGAAGGTGATATCTTACATTGGGTCAGATCTGGAGAAGAGGTAGAAGGCAGAGCTTGGCTCATTCAGCATTTCTAAGGGGGACAAGGCATGAAAGCACTGAGCTCCACAAAGCCAATAGGCTTTTTCTTCTATAAAATCCAGTTCTAATCCCTTCTGTATTGGCATATGTGGCCCTTCCAGACTGATCTGTCTGGTGCAAAGGGCAGTGTGCAGCCCAGAGTTTTACCTTGGGTAAATGAGAGCTACTGCAAAAGCGTCATGCCCCTGAGAAGAGCCGCCACCGAGGCTGGGCTGCAGCAATGTTTGTAGATTCCCAGAATTTAAAGGAAGAGGTTTGTATTTAACTAACCCCTGTGATTCAGGCATCCAGTGAAGCAGGAGAAAAAAACATGTGTTTCAGATTAGCTGCAGCTGCAAAGAAAACATCCCTGTTGGTAGAAATAAAGCCACGTGGCTGCAAGGGCCACAGCTGTAGAACCAGCCTGATCAGGGTGAAGTTTTGCTTCAGTGAAAGGGAGTTTGCTCTGTGTTTTTCTATGGAGCCCCTTTTCTTTTGGAGGTAGTCCTGCCTTAGAGAAAAAGGTATCACGGTGGAGATTTTAGCAACCTCCTGCTACCCTCACTGAGGAGATAACGTGTTCTAGTAGAAAGGATGCACATAGAGAGGTTTTACTATGCTGGAACAAGCTGACCTGTTTGAAAATACAGATGTGAGGTAGAGACTGAGCTTGTCTCATTGCATAGTTTTAAAACAAACAGCCAGCATGCTGATACAGAGATGACAGAACCCCTGCAAGAGCCTAAGTGAAGGAGATCTTTGATAGGGCTTTGAGGGTGCCTGCACCAAGCGTGATGAGTGGAAGAGGTTCAGGCCAGTCTAGTTTGGGGATGAACTTTTCCATGGAGCCTTTAGCCTTTCCTCTAAAAAAAAAAAAAAAAAGAAGGGCTGGACACAATCTCTGCTTCCAACTACCCTGAGCTCCTGGGAGTAGAAGCGGAGATTGGATTCCCAGATTTGTATTGTTTTTGCCAGTACTGTTACCAGCTTCATATTTCTCAGGCTTTGCCAAAAACCAATTTCCATTTTAGAAAGACAAAGCCTTTTGCATCTGAATGGGCCTGAACATCTGGATTCCATTTGCACGTCTCTGAGCCCGCAGCCAAAACTGCAGAGAGAAAAGAATTTGGTTGGAGTAGAGGTGGGATGGTTTCGCGCATGGCATTAAAATCTGTAGCAGCCTTTAGAAAGAAGGGATGGAGCAGCAGCCTGCAGCATGTGATGTTACAGTCAGGAATACAGCTGAGAGAAATGAGCTGAGAAGAAACCTTCTGCCAGGGAGTTGTCTGTTTGGAAGCCCTGCAGGTACAAGGTGAAATACTTTTCTTTCCATTAACAGTGTGAAAAGCCTCAAATAATTTATAAATGCTTTTCATCCTAGAGGTCCTGTAAAACATCACCCACGATTTCAGACTTGCTCTCTCTGATTGCTCCATCTCGCAGTGCCAACCGCTTCCGAAGCATCTTGCAGCCACTAGATCTAGGGCATTCGAGTCAGTCTTGACCAAAAGTGTTGCCGTTGCAAGGAGGAAACCTCCTCAGCAGCTGCTGGGAGGGCAAAACGCTGCTGCAGCTCCCAAACACACTTCTCCCCTGCGAGCAACAAGGGAGGCTCCCAGATCCCTCCCTTGGTCCCAATCTGGCCCCTTGACACCTGCATTAGACCCGTGCTCCCCTTCCCCAGGTGCCAGGTCCCCAGCCTGCTCCCTCCTGGGCTCCCCTCTCCGCAGGCTCTCCCGCAGCTCCATGGACGCATGCCCTTACCTGGGGCTCGCGGTGTTCAGGGGCGCGCGGCTCCGCGGCGGGGCGGCTTGGGGACAGCGCGGGGACAAGTGGGGCTCTGGTGCAGCCACAGCTGCTTTTTGCTGCCTGCCCCGGCCCAGCCTTCGCAGGCTTCAGGTTACAGCTTCCCAGGGCTCTCTTAAAGTGCTCTGCTCCCATTTCCAGCACTCCTTTCCAGTCAGCTACTAGTTTTTTTAACCCCAGCTTCCCAAAGCGAAGCGCTCGGTGCCATCAGGGTGGCGGAGCAGTTAAAAGCTGGGGCTGGGAGCCAGGCCATCAGGCTGCTGCTCCCCGCTGCGTTTGAGCAAGCCTTGGATCCCTCCAGTTCTGCCCAGGGGATATCCCAGGAGGGAATGGCTGCTGTCCCAGCCGTGCTGTTAGCAGTGCTATTTATACGACTGCGTTTTAGGATTTTACTGAGAGCCTTCTAAAGGGAAGGCAGGGTTCAGCTGCAGTTAAGGGGCAGCTATTCAGAAGGGATTGCAGCCAGTGCCAAGAAGTGCTTAATGGAAGTGGCCTTAGCAAAAGGGATGAGGGAAGGAGGTTAGGAAGAGTGACTCCTACGTGCTCTCACGTAGGTCCCTCGGCTTAGCAGAGCCACGAGCTGCTGCCTTTGCAAGCAGGAAAAGCAGCCAGCGAGGCTGCTTTCTCATTGGGCAGTGCTCTGAGGGTGATGCTGGCTCAATAAGGAGAGTAACAGCTCCGCTCTCAGCTGTTCCTCAGCTTGGTTCCCGAGAAATCCTCTGCAAGAGGATGGTGGTACTTGTTAGACCTGCACCATGTGCCCCAGAGCAGGGCACGTGATGGCTCTGACGGCTCGCTTCTCTTTCTGATATGTGATTTTTGGAATTAACGTGCTCTTTATGGAAAGGCCATTGGAGGGGCCTCTGCATCTTACCTGTATCTTCAAGTGAAACCTGAAAGCTGGTCAGTTTGGGTAAAGGTTTATTTTTAAGCTATTTAAGTCTTAGTGAAAGCTGGATAGACCTTTATTACAGCGTAAAGCAAGTTTTGTTCCTGTACATAGAGCACATCCCTCAAACAGCGTGCTGTATGTTCCACTTAGATGCGAGGCTTTAAATCACTTCTTTTAAATCAATACCAACATTTTATGGATGCTGTTGTTTTGGTTTAGGTTCACAGTAGACCACATGCTCTCTGAACAGTGCTTGGCTTTTTGCTATGGAATTTCTGGGTGACGTTCATAAGAAGGTGCTTTAGCAAGACAAAATACTTCTGATACTAAAGATATTGAGAAATATTTGATGTTTTTACCCAGCGATGCAGATTAAGTTACAGAGCAAGGCCCCCTGTCATGTCTTTTCAGAATGGAGCTGAATCAAAATGAAGGCTGAGCAAGGCAAAGCGAAACTGCCTGAGCAGAGATATTAATATTACTTTGCATTTTACAGACTGCTTCTTTTGGGGAGTCAATGGAGTGAAAAGAGCCTTAAGGTTGGTGTAAGTGATAATTTGTTGAGCAAGGCACAGTCACGGAGGGCTGCTGTCTGTTGAATAACATGAAATTAATATTTTGACAAGAATAACTAGGAGGAGGAGAGGAGGAAGGATGGCAGAAAAGGAAGATAGGAAATAAGAACTAAGCTGTTTAAGGAACTGAGAATGAAGAAGAAAGGAGAAAAAAAAATCTTCCTAGAGGAGGAGGAGCTGGAAGACAGAAAATCTGTGTTGCAAATTTGGGACAGGATTTAGTTCAACAAAGTGGAATTTGGGAAGATTAGAGCTGAGGTTGCAGTAGCCAAGGAAGGACTTACCTAAAGCACGGCATGGTATTTCTAAATGCTAGCAATGAGTCTGTATAAATAAAGCAGCTGAAATGTTCCCTGTGGGCTAGAGCTGTGCCCTCGTAGTAGGTCTGCATTCTTGTGGGTTTACTTGTTAAATTACGTGGCCCTGTAATTAGACCCTCTTTTTGAAGGATACATGTCGTGGCGTTGGTCGCAGAGGTAGGCATTATCTTTAGCCATTTTCCCCTTTTAGACTGCAAGAAATGTGTAATTGCAGGCTCGAGCCAGGACGTTTTCTTCCCTAAAGTCTCCTTTGCCCCCGAAATCCGTGGTTAGTGAGTCAGTCCTGGTGTTCCTGCAGATGGTGCGGACTCTGCAGGCACGGAGGCTCCCAGCAGCTCTGCCTGTGCGGGAAGGGCAGCTTCCCGAGCGAGGAAAGCACTGCCAGAAGGACAGCCCTGGGGCTTTGTCACTGTTATTTCACAAAAATAGAGCACTGATATTTTTTTTCTTTCTTTCCCCCCTAGAAGCAGCAAGTTCTGAAGCAGAATATGCTGTGGACAGCAGTTGTTTTATGCAGAAATAGCTACAGTGCGGCAGGCTGTGGTGAGTTAGGCTGATGTTTTCAGCTGTAGGGATTGCTTGGTGACATGGAGGGTTGCCTGGGGTCATTCGCAGTAGCTTCTTCCAGATGCGCACATCAGAACGAGGATCCCACCTCATACCAAACTGAAGCTGTTACCAGAAATTGCCCTTTACCAGAAAGCAAAATTTACCAGAATTTAAAAGTAGTAACGTCCAAATACAGGCAGCCCGGTCTGCCTGTACCTCCCCTGGCAGCAGTCACAGCTGTCGGTGACGTTGTGCTGCACACCCGGACCATCCCAGCTGGAAGACAGGCCAGGTCAGCACCTTTGAAGCACCTAGTGCTTGACAGACAGCAAGACCCAGTTTTTGCCCTCAGAAAAATTAAGGGTTGCCATGTCCTTGTTTACTAATGCATTCATGTTTGTAGGCCAAATACCCTCCCAATCCCTCTTCCGTGGAGCTCGTGTCCTAATTTAAAGAACTATGGCCTTTTCCCAAAGCCCTCTTTGAAAAGTTTCCTCCCCATTCTTCAACCCGGATGGCCAAAGCTGTCTGGACTCGCTCTTTAGAGAGTCTTTGCTGATAATCCCTCTTGCTCTACACCTCCTGTTGTCCTCTGTGACCAGCAAAGAGCTGATTCTCCTCAAAAATCCCTCCTGTCTGCACGACTTTCAGGTCCAGATTTTTTTTTTTTCGTCCTTAATCTTTGCTCCCAGTCAAGCTGGCTGCTTGTTTCCTTTCTCTGCTGGGTCTTTCAATGCGACTCCTAGAACAATCGTGTTGTGCTTCACTCTTTATTATTTTGCCAACATAAAAATTACTAAAAAATACTTTATAAAATATGCCTTGAAAAATCTAACATTACACAAGACCCTAGAGTTTCTCAAGAAAAGGACTAGAGATAGGGATGCAAAGGAGTTCCTCTTACTGGAGACCTTCCCACAACAGATCCCGCTAGCCAAGGAGTAGGAGAGGGGAATATTTGGAAAGAGCCTGTGCCTGGAAGTATCTGTGACTCATCCCCAGGAAAACAACTGGCTATTGGTCCAGTTCATTCAAAGATCATTTTCTATGTGGGTCCGAAGAGACACGATTTTCAGAGGAACACTCTGAGGAAGGCAGCATGTTCGCAGGAAGCGTGGAGGGAAGGGCAATATTAATATCTCTGGCTGTTGTCCAAGCTGCCAGATGCTAATGAAGATTCCAGGCTATGGAAGGCTCTAAAAGAGTCTAATAAGGATGTTAAAAGAATCTAATAATGTTACTAATAGGAGCCTGGGGACAAGGGAGCCTCCCTTCAGGACTGAGAGCCCTGGAAGGGAAATCCAGGCACGCTTTTCAAGGTCAGCAGAGGGAACCCAGCTAGGAGAAGCTTGTCAAGGCTGGAATGGGATATCCCGGAATTGGTCTTTAGGGATCTGTAAGGGAAACAGCCAGACCTTCCATGGCCTTAAAGGGAGGTCTACAGCAATAGGACACCTCTTTAGCTGGTCCAAAGGGCCGGGTGGGCAGCAGTCCCGGAACTCCTAGGCTCTGCTCCTCTCTTATTTGGGCATAGGATACTCAGTGACATCTGTGGCATTGTGCGAGTCCTGTGGCTCTTTCATCTGGGGAGCAGCACTGGGGTTAGGGTTCTGGATGCTGCCTATAAAAAGTGGGATGCCTGTTTCTTCATCAAAGATAATGAAGAGAAAGGGTCGGTCAAGGCTGAAGGCAGAGAGTGACCGTGACAACATGATGCTGGTCGCAGCCGATGCTTCCACCCCGTCTTCTTTAAGCTCCAGTGCGGACTGGTGCTGTATGCTGGATACAAAGAGAGGTTCCTCTGTGATCTTCTGGAGATCTGGGTTTGTGAACAACTCCTGGAGGCCTATGGAGAAACCAGGCAAAGTTAACCCTTCTCTTTGGGTGCCACAGCTCCTCCTCAAAGCTACCCCGAGGAAGCAATTCCCTAACCCGTTGCTACATGTGTTGTCCAGCCCTGGGGACTGGAGAACGTGCAGACAACAGAAATAAAAGCTGAAGTGTAGCCAAGTTCTCCAGCATCTCACTGCATGAAACCTCAGAGTGCCTTGGCTAGAAATAAAATGGAGAGTCAATGAACTAGGGCAAGAGAAAACTCAGAGATCACGAGGACCTGTGAATGCTTTCTGCAATGGACCATCATGTTGGAGCAAAACTTTTGGTGCTAGGTAAGCAAAGAGGAAGGAGGACAGGAATATGACACGAAAGGTTCTGGATGCTGTGTGGAACAAGCTGTGACATAAAGCTCTAAAAACAAGGATCACAGTTCTGAGTGTTAGTGAACAGATGATCTATATATATATTGATCAGGTCCTCTTATTCTGCCCAGGTCTCTTACCCATTTGGCTGAGAACCTTGTTGAGTTCCAGATGATAGTCCACCTTTAATTTGGGTATCTTCACTGTGGTGGGTATCTCCTTGGGGAAGAGGCTGCGTAGTCGTTCATAAGGGAAGTTCTCCAGCACATGAGAAACATTCCAAGTAAACTGGTTTGGTACAATGGCTAGGAAACTCATGTTACCCTTGAAGGGAAACTTGGCCACCTGGAAATAAAACCAACCAGAATAATTTATAGAAGAGGCAGGACAGAGTCCAAAAAGTGATGCTATTTTTTTTTCTAATTTGATTACAGCTAGTGTAGCCATAGGAGGAAAACAATCTGGTCGGAAGGAGATGTCTGATTGCTCCAGGGGGAGAAATTTTTGCTGAAATTGCAGCATCCGATTTTGGTATTTAGTATCATGAAACACATAGGGAAAAAAAGTGTGTACAGACATTGCACCTACTCTTTCACTAGCCATCTTCTGAAGGAAAATCAATTGCACATTGTTTGGGGAAATTAGCTTTCCATATTCCTCATTTACCCTTAATTAAACTTTAAAACTCCATGATTTTCCCACTTAAATCATATCCTTTCTTGATTTTCACAAAGCTGAGAGCAAAGATTTAACTTTCTTGCTAAAAACAAGGATAAAGAATGCTTATTAACTACTTATATGTTGTATCCCTGTGCAATTTCATTTGGTTTGAGGAGAGTATAGTTGTACTTGGTGAAAGGAAATATCAAGAGGAACGTTCCTAACAGAGCCTTACCTGAATGTCCAAGGACTCCAGTGTAAACCAGCTCAAGGAGTATTTCTGGGCTTTCATCATCTCAACTGGGACCATGAAATTGTTATCAAGGTGGAATATGTCTGGCCCAGTGAGGCTAGCATCAAACTTATTCCTCCAAAATCCTGCCAACAGAAAAGTGGAAAATACAACAAAGTTAAATTCCGACTGGAAGGCAGAAACTGCCTAGACAACACTGCTCTTATCATGAGTTCTCAGAGAAGGCAGATAGTGATGAGACAAGTAGGAATTACAGCAAAGAGAAGTTAGTACCAAAGCTGGAAAAAAACCCTAATGGCAGGAAGCTCTTATCTTCTGGAGAGGGACTATGGAAATAACAAAGTGAACCAGGATTAATCCTCATGCTTTAGCGTGGGAGATTACCGAAGGCTGTGAAGATAAAGTAATGGATGTTTGTGAAGTGCTTTGAAAAATGAGGAGTGTTGCCTTTGTGCTAAGCACTGTGAAATAGCGCTCCAAGAGCAAGCAAAACGTTGGCAGATTTACCCAGGAATTAAGTCTCTGTGAGTACGGGGCAAAAATGCTTCCGGACGCACCTGCTACGTTCTGCCTCTGCTGCCAAGCAGCGTTTTTAGCACAGGTGAAACAGCTGGGAATCATGGCTGTAAAGAAGGCCAAGCAAGAGGAAGGGTAGATGTGGAGGGAAAGAACAAGCAGATTGTCGGAGGACATCACTCAGCTTGGGTGCCTGTGCAAAGCTAACCCATTTCTAACTATTCCTTGACATGGTCAGGCTTGAAACGTTAAGTCCTGCAGCGCTCACCATGGAAGTGGATAGCACTGAGCAGGAGCATCACTGTGTCCGCAGGGAGCTGGCGTAGGAAGGTGGGTATTTGCCCATGAGTTGCCCCCTCTACCCACTTGTTTATGGCCACAAGGTCATGCTCGCTGTTCCCAGAGAGGGTCACCGGCTTGGCCCCGTAGAATTTCTCCGAATCCTCCAGGAACTTCTCTTTAACCTCCAATCCTGGTAAAAGGGGGAAGAATCCCATGGGAAGTTAGCAATCCTTGAGGAGGAAAAACCCCAAAGGTTCAGGGCCGGAGAAGCACGGACGGGGCACGAAGGTGCCCGCTCACCTTTGCGCAGGTAGAGGCGCGCGGCCAGGGAGCCCGGCAGGCTCGCGCGCGCGCCGCTCAGCGCCTGGTGCACGCAGGGCACCGCCGCCACGCGCATGGCCTCCAGCACACGCTGCTCCGTGCCGCTCGCCGCTCCTGCAAAGCCGAGGCGTTCACGTTAAGCCACGCAAAGCCAGGGCTGTTGGGCTGGCTGCCTCGCCTAAGAAACACCCAGTGCCCCTTACAAAAGAGGCCGGAGAAATCTGAGAAGGGGAGCCTCAACACAGGGCGCTGAGAGCAGCTGCAACTGTAACAGAGCCCAATTAAAGCTGCAGGAGTAAAATTAAGGGGAAGGTGCTGCATTTAATCCCTGCACTCCTCACATTAACTCCTAGGACCTCCAGGAGAGGAACAGAAGCAGGAGCTGCTGCTTTCGTTGCTAATACATTACCTAGTGCCAGGTGAGACAAGGCGAGGGTGATGCTGAGGGGAGACAGGATCACGTTGTCGCCACTGGACTCCAGCTGGACCTCTCTGAGGAGATCAAAGCTGAATTTCATCAACCCTTTTGCTAGCCTGTGGCTTTTCTTCCGGGCTTTGTCACAGGTTTGATCTTCACCCTCATCTTCCTCTTCAGAAGAGCTAACTTGCCCCGGGCTTGGGTCTCTGCTGCTGCCCGGCGTTGGGGTTGGGATGGGGAGCGGCGATGTGGGTCCGTGGATCTCCTCCCAGGTGTCGGCGGTCGAATCCCCCACGTCGGTGTGCAGCGGGGTTGGAGCAGCTTCAGGCAGAGCACCGGGGGGATCTGCCGTGCTGGTCTCCAGCTGAGCGGCACCAGCCCCTTTCAGGTCCTGGGAAGGAACAAGGACAGCTTGGAGCAGGCAGGAGGACAGCGCAGGCTTCCCCAAAGCTTGCACTGAAATCGCAGGCAGCTTGCACGGGCAGCTGAACAAAGGTGGGTTTTCTTATTCCCCTCGCACTGCTAAGTTGCACTGCCTGGGCTCGTCCTAGCTCAGGACAGAATGGAAAACCACTGCCAAATCCCAGCCTAACTGCAGCCCCTGCATGGGAACCAGCCCTCGCTTACCTTGAACTCCACGGCTTTGTCTAAGGAGAGATGCTTCTGCTCAAGGGCATGTGCCAAAGGAAGCTGGAAGGAAAAAGAGAAAGTCCCAGGTAGTTTCTTCTGAATTTCCGTAAGTTGGTTCTCTTTTCCGCACTCCTAACACATTTCTGTGGATGCAGACATGGGTACCACCACAGATGGAGCGATAACAAGAGCGTGGACAGGGATTTAGGATGGAGTGAGGGGGCAGCGGCTTCCCCTGAGGGGAGGCAGAAATAATCAGGAGCCTGCAGATGTATTTGTTTAAACAGAGGCCGTGTCAGAAGTCTACGAAGTAATGTGTCCCCTAGAGAGCCAGAGGGGCAGCTTTGCCATGTGCGAGTTGAAAGGGATCCAGATACAAAAAAGGGGAAAAAAAAGTTGTCATTAAACCATGCCCTATTAATCCCTGAAGGTCATCAATGGAGCCAAGTTTCCAGAAGTCCCTGTGAATAATGGGAATGCTCCCGGTTATTTTTAGATGGGGAATGAAAGCATCGGAGCCTTGCTGCCCCGGGGCAGCGGGCCGGGACTTACCCGCAGGTGGCTGTGCAGAGCGGGCAGGCAGAGCAGCAGCAGAGCCCCCAGCAGCACCATGTTCGTGGGACACCAGGAGCGACACGGAGAGAGGAGCGGCTCCCGCTGCCGGAGCCTCTGGGGGCTGCGGGGAGAAAAGGATCAGCCCGGCCAGACCGGTTGGCGCTTGGAGAGGGGAGGACGGAGGGGAACAATGATGCCAAGGAACAGCACGAGGCGGCAGCGGCAGCCAGTGAAACCGGAGAGGAGCCGTGGCTGGTGCCGGGACGGGGCTGCGTCCACAGCCCGGCTCCTACGCCAAGCGCGCCTGGATTCACTCTGCTCACAAACCCGCCTTGCTGACCCCGTCGTCCACGTCCGTGCGGATTGCAAAGGCCGTTCCCCTTATCCTTAGCATTCCCTGTCTCCTGGATAAGGCAGGAGCCTCCGCTCTGTTCCCGCGCAGCCCCCTGAGGAAGGGGCAGCCCTGCTAGAGGTGGGAGAAGCAGCGGCCGTCCTGGCGATGCCGCGAGACGAGGGATACGGACCTGTCTCGAGGGGCTGCAGGCACCAGGCAGCGCCGTCCGCGAGCGGCTGCGCAGGTGGGCGATGCCAGGGCCGAATTCCCCAGCGGGGAGTCCAGGAATACGGAGCGTCCTCCCCTTCCCAGCACTCCGCAGCTGCCCCCCGTGCTCGGAAACCCAGTGTCTTCCCGTGAGCTGTGTTCTGGGAATGACCCATTTTCCAGGTGAAACCCCACCCCCTTCCTGGGCACGGCTTCAGCCAGCTGCTTTTCCTGGTGAAGCAGAAATGACATTATCTATTTTCTTCTTAATGTGAACCCTCTGTGCCAAATCCCAACGCCAGGCCTCGGGGTGGCTTCCATAGCGCTCCATTCCTGGAGCTGCTCTCGGAGCACTCCTTGCTCTGACCAGCTTTGCCCTTTGCTCAGCACCCCGTGGGGTTCCCGAAGTTTGAAGCCCCTTCCTTCCCGCTCCTCCCTCACCCTAAACCCTGCAGCTACAAACAAGCCCGAATGCCCCTTTCCTCCCCAGCCTTTAACTCAGCCGGATTCACCCCCTCGCAGAGGCTCCTGCTTGCTCCCCGCAGGAGCCCCGGTTTGCCCCCATCCCAGCACGTTGCCCATTACCGCAGCGTGTCCCCGAGCTGGGAGCCGCGTCAGCGCGGCCGGCCGCTCTGCACGGAGCCGCCTCTGGTCCAGCCCTGCTGCCGCCGGCCGCGACCTTCGGCACCACCCCTTGTTTGAGAATTTGGGAGCAAATATTGACTCAGAGCATCCGGCTAAACATTTGTTGGGGGGGCGGTTGAGTGAATTTGTGGGGTGTGTGGAGATGGGGAGACGGTTTAGGCTGCTGCACCCCGTGGACAAGGGTGACGCTGAAGGGACAAGCTCTGAAATGCCCAAGAGCAGAAACAACCCGTGAACTCCGCGGTGCCCGAGCAGCAGCTCTGCTTTCCTTATGCTGTGATAGGAATGCCCTCTTTTACTGCAGCCTCCAACGAAAACACATGGCTTGGCACGCGTTGCCGCAGGGGAAGATTCTTTGCAGACTCGGGAGCCTTGCTGTTTATCCCCCAGCTGCAGCGAACACAGGTTTCAACAGCCAGATGCCCAATGATGAGGGCATCTATCGAGAGCGGCTGGTGCCACCCCGAGCACCAGAGCCTTGCTGGGGGGCTGGCCCTGTTGCCGGCCCCTCAACGCCCCCGGATCCAGGATGGAAGATGTGGATCCAGGAGCCGCAGAGCTCGGTGCCGACTCCGTGCAGCCCTGCGCCTCGTGCAGAGGTGAGAGCCACGCTCCCCGGCCTGGGATGCGCCCTTGCCACCTCCTCAGCATGACAGCAGCCTCCAGGAAGCAGCGGAGGATGTTAACAGGGTTGCAAGCTTCCTTACTAAAGCATCCAGGTCACACAGACTTCCTTAGGAACGTTCTTAGTTCCCAAACTCCCTACAAGAACTGGGAAGAACGGGAGAAGAGACAGGGCTGAGGTCTGTGGCCATAAACTACTTAGGAACATGCCACGTGGGGAAGTGCCATGTCCCTGTTTAGGAGAGTCCTACCTTCCTACATCCAGAGCATCTCCTCCGCATCCCCCCTGCAGCATTCCCGGGAACATGGAGCCAGGAGAGGCACCGCCAGCCTGCTGTGCTGCCCTGCTCCGCGCTCGGGCCCTTCCCACCCAGCACAGAGCCTCCCCACACACACTTCTCTGCATCTCTTCCAAAGAGTTTATTAGAAGTAAATATTTACATCTATTGCGAATGGTTAATAGGCAACAGGGGCCTGGGAGCTCCCTTGGAAGGGAAGGACAGCGAGGGCCAAGCGCTCTGCTCACCAGCCTCCCCGGAGCAGAGAGCAGCCTTCCCTCCGCAGATGGACCAGCAGCTCCAGGAGGCCCTTTCCCCACCCCGGACAAGCGCAGGCTCCTTCCTCTGCCAGGGACAGAGGATTCCCGGGCTCCGGACACTGAACCAGGCTGGAGGATGGATGGGAAGGAGGCTGCAGCACACGGGAGGTGACTGCTCCTGCTGCTGGAGCAAGGATGAGAGCAGGGGAGAGACAGGCGCATCCCAGTGGAGAAGGTGAGGAAAGGGAGACCGTGCTGGATCGTGCCCCAGGGTTTTCACTTCTACAGGCAGTTTGGGGGCAGAATTGAGCACCTTTTTGCTCTCCTGTCCTGCTGCTTCGCTACCAAGTCTCCTCAGCTCAAAGAGGAGCAGAGGGGATCCCAAAGTGGGGCCTTGTTGCGGCGCACAGAGCACCCCCCAGCGCATCGATACGCAGAACCAATGAATGCAATTAATCCCTATCTCACAGCTCCAGGAGCCAACATCCTCATGGAAGTATCTAGTTTTATCATCCCTAGAGAGTCATGTTCCCATCCCAAACTGTCCTTCCACAGCAGTTCACCCCCAAACAAACCAGTGCAGCAGACAGGGTTCGTGCCTTGGCTGTCCTCCCTTCCTGTCTTTGCCCTGCAACCAGTAAGGTGACGACAAGTGCTTTAATGAACCTCTGCTCCTCCAGTACTGGATCTAACCAGGGCTGCAGAAGCTCAAGTTAATACAGGAACTGTATTAATCCTGGGCCTTGAACCCAGCAACCACACCAGGAGGAGATGCCCAGCACCACGCAGCTCCAAAGGTGGCTCCTAGGCCCATGTTAAGCTATTCTAACAAGACTGTTCAGTGGTTCGGGAGTGGCAAGTGAAGGATAAGTGCATATGGTACTAGCTCTATCATTGTGTTCTTATCAGGGCTACCCCTTTCCCCTTACTGGTGGAGGAGGAGGGATATCCATGGTCCATATTTCTCCAGAGAGCAGCTCACAGTCCCCTGAGGAGTCAGGCACACGTGGTATGGAAAGCTCCAGACCTCTCTGCAGGGGTCACAGTGACCTACAACGCCCAACGTTTCTCCCAGCAGCAGCAGAGGTTCCTTAACTATGGCTTTTTTGTGGTTTTTTTTTTTTTTTTTCTTTTAGAAAAGATAGGGAAAGAGGTTAGAGATGCTCTACGGAGCGCTCACTGCCGAGTACCCCCCCGTCTGCACCGGGGACCGCCTGCCGCGTCCGCGCGCGAAGCGGCCACCTCGCAGCCGCCACCGCGGCTGCCCCGAGCCCCTAGGCCAGGAGGCGAATGACGCCGTTGTCAGAGCCCAGCAGGAGGTGGCATTTGGTGGGCAGCACCGCCAGGCTGGTGAGGGTGCCGCGGAAGTTCTCCGAGCTCAGCTTGGTGGTGCTGACGGGCAGGGCTGACGACTGCAGCATGGAGTAGACGCCGATCTTGTTGGCCACGGTGCCGGTCACCACTTCGTTGCCGTAGAGGTCGAACGCGTGGATGGGTTCAGAGGCAGATTTGTAGTGGTGCAAAGGCTTCTGCTCCAGTTCCTTCCAGACAGTCAAGGAATGATCCGAGGAGGAGCTGATCAGCACGTTGCCCTCTGCAGCCTGCAGGAGAGGAAGGGCCGGTGAGCCAACATTGCTGCAGTAAAAACTGCAAATGAGATTAGCAAGAAGCAGCCAGCAGTCCCAGTGTAATCCACAGACAGTGCCAGCCATTTGCAAGCAGCTGGGCAGGATTAAGAAAGCATCTAGGTAAACACTGTTGGCCATGGGGCTCCCTGGTAGCTCCATCCTCCTCCGCCACTGTCCAAGAGAAGGGCTGTGTCTCTTCTCAGCAGCATCCTGGTTCACAACATCATTAATTCATCAGCTGCTACTACTGCGGTGGGTAAAGAGATAGTCACATGGCCTCCCTCTTCATTAAACCACCCGCCAAATTATCTTCCTTCTCACGGCCATGGAATTGGGGTCCCCTTTCACAGTTGGAAACACTCTGCTGAGGGCAGCAGAGGGCTAAAGCTGCCAATTAGCAGAGCTAGTGAGAGGGTAAACAACCCGCAGCAGTGAACTTTGTTTAACCCACACTGGGTCGAGGACACTGCCGTCCCAGTGATGCTCCCTGAGGGCGGGTAAATATGGACAAGAGTTACTCATTAGAGCGAGGCTCTGCAAGGGCCGGTGGCAGCGCTGAGGAGAAAGCTCCACGTTTGCGTCTTCGCAGGATGCAGGGCTCGTCCCTTGGCCCGGCTGCAGGGCACGCAGACCTGCTCAGCAGGGCCTGAAGCCTGAGAGTGCTGCTCAGGTTGGACCAAGAACAGCCATGCACAGCAGTAACCAAAGGGCTGGAGGGCCTAGGTGGCTTCTTAGCCACACAGCAAGGGGTGGCAGAAAGCCCGAGGATGGAGCAGACAAGCCCTGCCAAGCAGCAGGTTTTGCAAGGAGGCAGCACAGCTCCGTGCCCTGGTGAGTGCCAGGAAGCAGCGCCCAAGCCTGACGCCTTGCACTCAAACTGCTGTTACCGTCAGCGGCGCGAGCCTGACCCCAGCTGAACCCCTTACCTTGATCTGCAGGATGTCCCCCTCGTGGGCAGGCCAGCCGCGCATGATGAGGCCCGTCCTGGTGTCCAGCAGCACGAGGAACCCCGAGGAGAAGCCGGCCACGACGCTGCGCCCGTTAGGACTGACGGCCAAGCAGCGGATGAGCCCGGCACTCACACCGCTGGCCAGGCGAAACTCGTGCTGCAAGACAGAGCCCAGCTACTGCGGGACAAAGGGACTAAGGGCTCCAGCAGTGAGGGGACAATAAAACCTGTGTCCCAGGTGGCATTTGTGGGGCCAGCACTCCTGCACACGGATGCCGTGGGGCAGCCTGAAGGAGGGTGGCTCACAGGGTCCTTACCTGCAGGCCTGGTTTCCTGTGATCAATGAACCGCAGCACAGAGTCTGCGCTGGCCACCGAGATGCTGTGGTAGGGAGGTGGCATCGTGCTCACAGCTGTGATGGGGACTTTGCTGTCTAACTCATCAAAAGTCCGGAGAAGTTTCCCTGTGAAAAATGGTGAGGTTACAGCAGTGGACACATGCAGAAAGCACACAGCAAATCTCTAGTCTCTATTCTGCTTTTTAGCAAGAGCCACCAGGACTCACTATGGACCTTCAGCCTCTAAAGAGGCCAGGGCTGACACTCATCTGGCCATCACCCTTTCCCTTTTTACCTGTGAACTGGTCCCAGATGTGCACGGTCCCATCACAGCTCACCACGTGCTGCGATGCCTCCAGCTGGCTCACATAGAAAACAGACTTCTTGTGCTCGGAGTACGTGAACCGTGGCGGCACCTCGCTCGTGCCGTCCCCATAGTTGTACAGGGGCCAGAGGCGGACAGTTTTGTCCTTGCTGCCACTGAGAAAGAAGTCCTCGCTGCTGAGCGGTGCCACACACTTGATGGCCCCGGAATGCCCTGAGAAGCTCTGTAGCTTGATCTGGTGGAAGTGGAAGCGGGGGTCGTGTTGGCTCACCCCGATCTCATACTGCCAGTAGGCCAGCCAGTTGCCACACAGCATGTGGGTGCTGCGAGGCAGGTCCTGCTTCAGGGTATTTTCTTCGCTGGATGAGCTAGGAATGAAGCCATCGGTGACAGCACTGAGACGAAGCAGGCCAAGACCCTCGCGCTGTGTGTCCACAGGAACCTGGATGCGATTCCCTACCAGGACGCTCCCAAAAGTACCGGAGTGAGTGTCCTCGTGGTAGCTGGAGAATGGCTCGGCCTTGCGCATATCCTGCTCTGAGCTGGCCACGCTCTGTGTTTGCTCCAGGTTAACCACCTGCAAGCTCTTGGGGTTCACGTTCTCCTGGTAGAGGCTGGCCAGCTTCTCAACCAGCGAGTGGTTGGGGACAACCACCCTGATAACATCGCCTGAAAAGAGACAACATAGCTCCAAGAGAAGGAATTTTCCCCCCTTCCTTCCCTACCATCACGGGGCTGTGAGCATGATGCTCCCCCGACTGCCACACGGTTCCCAGCCAAACCACCCTGAAGTCCCAGTGGGCTCCTGGACCTAGCAAGCAGGCTGAGCCACAGCGGAGAAGCTGCAGACTTCACCCAGCAGAGTGGTCCTGTGAGCCCATCCCGGTGTGTTCCATGTGTGCATGGAGCTCTCAGCAAGCTCAGGAAGGGGAAGCAGCCGTACCCAGCAAGCAGGAGAAGGGGATGTAGGTGATGTAGGCCATCTCGGGACTAAACACCTTCTGCAGCTCCATGAGCACTGCTGGATCCAGGGCCAGCAGCTGCCCGTTCGAAAGAGGCACCTCCATCATAGGTACCTCACAGCTGCTCAGCGACTCTGCCGTCAATCCCTAGGGAAAACAGGGAGATTCCCAAGATCAGGCACTCGCACCGTGTCGGGGGTTACCAAACGCAGCCTGGGCTGCACATGGCCAGTAGTGGCAGCTGAGCCCACCACATTGCTGGGGTTGGGCAACGAGGGCGTCTCGCACGGCACTGACCTGCTCCTGCAGCTCCTGCAGCAGTGAGAAGGCCCCAAAGAAGTTTCTGACAGTGTCACTCAGATGCTGTTGCACCATCTCCTGCCCAATCCGCAGGCAGATCAAGGCAATTAGACTGATTGTCTTAACACACAGGACAATACGGGCCTGGGCACCACTGGGGAAACTGAAGAGGACATCTGTTACCATTGCCCCCCACGGAGCCCCATTCCCTCTACCTGATGCTTCCTGCCCTCTGTGTGTTTGCAGTAAGGAGCCAGAGAGGCAGCATTTTCAGCAGGTCTTGCCTGGTTCAAGCTCTACATACGTGCACCAGCACAAGGATGTGCCCGTCAGGGTAGAAAAGCTCCAGAATCCTCGGATGGCCCCTCACAGAATTGTTCCCAGCAGAAATCCTCACCGATCCATTCCCAAATCCCAGATTTGGAGCCCATTCTGGCTGCAGACACCCCGCGCAGCCAAGGGCGGCACTCACCCCACAGTGGGCGAAGTGAGGGAGCCCAGCACGGGCAGCAGCACCTCCTGGCTGATCTTGGGCAGAATGTCCATGAGCGTCGTGTCCGAGAGGCAAACCACGATCCTCTGGGTGAGCGTGACGGCCGCCAGGAGCCCGGCCTCCTTCCGACTGTTGAGGCGGCCGCCGCCGGAGCTGCCGCTCGGAGCCACCTGTACAGGGAGATCCCTCAGTGCCAGGGCCCTCTCCGTGCTCCGGACACTGTCTCCCCTGCCGGACACATCCAGGGGGGATCCTGGCATCATCGGAGCACCAAACCGGGCACAGTTGTGTGTGCCCGGGAGGGGGACCCTGAGCACAGAGGCAGCAGCAAAGCTCATCCCTCTTTGGGATGAGCCCAAAGACGAGGGCTGCCAGGAATGTGTTGATGGGAGAGAGGAGCTTGGGAGTGAACAGGGCACAACGTGCCCAAACTCCCATGCATCCTCCGGAGAGCGCCTGCCTGCTCCCACTGTTGGGAATTTCAAGGCGAAGCAGATCCCAAAGGATCACCTGCTTCTACTCAGAGACCACAAACCATCATCTGCCAGCACAGCAGGAGGGCAACACTGGTACCCCCAAGCAACTTGCACCACAAACCAGTGTTTCCATGTTGGGATGCACAGACGGTGGAATAATCCGCATGGAATTTCCAAGGCACAAGATAGGGGCAAACTTGCTGATTTCTAGAAATCCAACTGCTGATAACATCACAAGGAGTTCAGTTTTTGCTGACACGGGACCAATGCTGGTGACAGAAAGCCCAAACAGCTAGCAACGCCAGCAGCAACACAGCAGAAATGGTATCTATCTTTCTAGATTGTCCTTTCTCCCAGCTAATGCTCCTAGGCAAGCCAAACACCAAAGAAGAGAGAGCCAGTAACAAAAACAGCAAACAAGTCCCAGTTTCCGCTATATTTCTTGTACACTCGCCATCTTCCAGCTCATCACAGCTCACAAAATACCCACTCTGCCAAATGCTGCAAGAATGACTGACTTCTTGTCATCCTTTTTGTGATCCCCAAGTTTTGCTGCTTTCATATCAGGTTGCTAGATGCTGTTCATAGGAATATTAATCCTCCCTCCTTGCCCCTGTGCAATAATTTGAGGAAAAAAAAATAGAGAAAAACAGAACAGCTGGAGCTATGATTGCAACTGGGTGGAGAATGATTTTGCTGAAAAATGGGATTTTTTCCCCTGAAAAATCTTCCCTTCAACACTGGAAAAACTGACAATGTTTTTTTCTTCCTTTAAATGAATAGCCCTGGCCTCTTTGCCTCCAAGTTTACATTATCAAAAAGCTATTAAAGTTTTCCATTTAAACAAGAACCAGTAACCAAAATGTTAATAACCACTGAAAAAAATGTAGCATGAAAAATAAGCCTGTTTAAAACATTTTTTGATGAAAATAGATTTGTTTTTTTACCAGCTGTATTACACATTTCCTTCTTGCTATTCAGCGAAGAATTTTAAGATGAAAAGTCTGCAAGTCCTGCCAGTTTGTTGTTTTTTTTTTAATTCAGCTGAAAAACCTCCTTTAACCTCTCCCAAGCTGTCCCCTATCTACCTACACAGACCTCTCAAAAGCCTGGCTCCAGCAATCCCACAGCAGCCAAGCTGCCCTGGCTGCTATTATCACAATCCCACCTTGATGCCAGCCCTGTTTTGGCCAAGCAAAAGAGGAGAATATTTTCATGGGCGTTGTAGACACCAGCAAAAGGTCTCACAAGGAAAGCCTGTTGCTGGAAGGGGGACAGAGGCCTGGTGGCAACCAGTGGTGAGATGCAGATGCCCGGCAGCTTTGCTAGCCAGCAAAGGCCACGTTTGCAGCCGTGGATGTTGCTGGAAGCATCAGGAGCTTGTGGCCGGAGCTGAAAGTGCCTCTTCTGGCTGCATCAATGCAGTTCTTCTTGGCCAATGCTCCGGCACCCTCCAACAGCAAGAGCTGCTCAGCTCACATTGGCCCAGGAAGAGTTCAACCGAGCACCAGCTTTTATACAGGATGCCCCCAAGGAGCCTGGCCCCCGTTTTCTGTGCATCCTCTTGCCTCCTTGTATGCCCACAGCTCTGCCCTGGATGCAGCTCCCTTGGCACCACGCACAAGAGGAGGATAAAGCCATACTAACCAGGTAGCTGATGTAGGGCAGGTACTGGTAGGTGAGGACAGGCTCTCCGTACAGGTAAGCCACGTGCACTAGACAGGCCAGCACTGGCCTGGACACCTGATCTCCCAGCACTGGCCGCTTTTGGTAGATATTCCCTGCGCTCAGGGGCCCGTTCTCATCAGTGCTCGGTACAAACTGCTGCCTGGTGGGGCCTGCAAGAGAAAACACCGGCGGCTGGAGCAGCAGAGAGCACCGAGCCGCGCGGCCCGGGTGCTGCGAGCTCCCCACGGGCGCGGGCCGAGCACAGGGATGGGGAGGCCGCCTTACCCATGTAGCAGGACGTGAGCAGACGGAGCAGGTTCCTGGCGATGAACCGCGACGTTACGGTGGGGCCCAGCTTGGCCGAGAGCCACCGCAGCATCTTACAGGTTGTGTCTGCAAAAGAGGAGCAGTCGCGAGCGCAGGGCCTGGCGCGCTGCAGATTAGCTATCGCCCGCCCGCTCCGCCGGCCGCTCTATCAGCAAACGGGGCAGAGCTGCCCTTCCAGCCGGCACCTCCTGCAGCAACCGCCCTGCAAACATGTCCCCACGCTCCCCACGTGCAGATCTTTTGCACTGGTTTTATTACAGCTCCTGAGCTGGGACTATAGACACCCCTCAATCTGGACCCTCTTCTACGGCACAGCTCTGTCTCTCCCTTTATGCCATGCTCTGCTTTGCTAGGCTCAGCAGGAAGGCTAGAGGCAAGCAGGGCCTTACCCAGGAGTATTGTCTGCTCCTTGTCATCAGAGTGGTCCGGCAGCTCCTCTCCCTCTCCATCCTCTGGCTCGCTGCTGTCATCAGCCAGAGGGACATCCACGGAGGCGGCAGCATCCACGGCCAGAGCCAGCTCTATATCAGCTGCAGCGTCATCGTGCTCCTCTTCCTCCCGCTCATCCCCCTCCTCCTCCTCCGAGTCCTCGCTCTGCTTCAGATCCTGGCTGCTGTCCACGGACTTCAAGCTGCTCTTGTCCTTCTGGGACTCGCCGTCCGCAGGCCTGTCCTCGCCCAGGGACACTTCGCTGGCGCTGCTCTTGTCGCTGAGGCGCCCGAGGCTGAGCGATTCCTGCTCCTGGGGCTGCAGGGACTCCCCCACGTAGAGGCCGCTCTGGAAGTCCTCGCTCTCCGGCAGGTAGCCCTGGTCGTGGAAGCTGACGCCAGACGTGTAGTCGAGGAGGTCGAGCGCCGCCGAGCCCCGATCCACGTCCATCTTGATCTCCTCCCCAAACACGCACGACACGGGACTGTCCCCTCCGCTCTCGTCGTCGTCGGCCGCGCCAAGAAAGGACTTGCTCTCCTCCCGCGAGCTCTCGATGCCAACAAGGATCTGCAGGATGTGGGGCAGCAGGTTGAGGAGGAAGGACTGCAGCCCCAGGCGCACTATTAGCTGGGCGACGAAGCAGTCCGTGTAGAGGTAGAACCTGCCGTGGCGAGAGCAGGCTGTTTCGTAGGCCCCGATCAGGGGCTTCAGCAGGTACTTATTGGCATTTTTAGGACCCAGGGATTTAGCTATGGGTTCAAAGAGGTACCACGCTGCATAGACAGCGGTGTTCTCCTCGGACATCAGGGATAATACGAAAGGCAGAAGAATCTCCAAGCCCTCGGGAGTGATTTCAGCAAGGATACCCTCTAGCTGCTGCCACAGCTGGAAAACGAGTTCCCGGCCCTGACCTTCATCCTCTACCTTCTTTGCCTGGTAGGTGCAAATGAATTTGTGCAGAGCTGGGAAATACGCGGGGAAGGGAATGATGGAGCTGAAGGGGCTGAGGAGCTGCGTGGGACAAGGCGGCGGGAGACCCTGGGAAACAGGGTTGTACTCGAACAAGCCCACGGCGCCTTTGCCCTCCCTGGTTTTCAGAAGCTGCTCCACGGGCACGCTCAGCTGCAGCAGGACTTGCAGCACATGCTGGAGCGGGGCCGGGATCTCCTTGGGGTGGTAGCGGCACAGATTGCGCACCATGAGGAACCGCTCCAACAGGGACGCGTCGGGCTTCGAAGGGCGGATCCTTGGGGCAAATATGATCTCGGCTATCAGGATGCCCAAAGCCTGCATATCCCTTTGGAAGAGGTCCGAGAGACCCAAAGGTTGCTCTTGGCATGGCTGCTCCATCAACTGCATCTCGCTGGTTAGGCCTTTAACCAAGAAATTGTCCAACTTCTCCAGTTCTTCCAGGGCCTGGAGTGGATTGAAGCCTTCGGGAAGGGTGATCTTCAAGCCATCCCTGTCAGCCTGATCCACAGCACCTGCCTTGCTCCGACGGAGAGGTCGGACACCCGAGGTTTTGCCGTCTGTGGCGTACACAGGGAGACTGGAGGGCTGTGCTGCAGGCAAAGCGGCCCCAGGCTGATCAGCAGCTCTGCCAGGAGCAGAAATGGAATCCAGGGCTTCCATGCCCTGCTCTAAGTCGTCCTCTCCAGCGACAGCTTTCTCCCCGGACCAGCTGGTTTCAGTAGGGGTAGCCTCCAGCACCAGCCCATTAACTGCATCAGCCACTTGGCCCTGGGCATCCTCCAGAAACAGAGTCTCCCGGATATTCTGGAGAAGAGGCCGCGCGATGGTTGGAGCTTCAGCCGGCGTGTAGGAAGGTCCCACCATGCGCCGGGGATGCGGCTGGTCGAAGAGCTGCACGACCCCGTAGGTGGTCAGGTGCGTGTGGTTGTCTACCAGATGGAGGCAGACGTTCTTCTCCTTGACAGCGTCCTTCCCCAGCAGTTTGTACCCGAAAGTGAGATCAATCCAGTGGTGGAGATCCTGAGAGACTTCCCGGCTCTCCAGCAGCATGCGGTGGACTTCAATGAACTCCTCGTAGGAGCTGCACCAGGAAGGCACGTCCAGGTCAGGCATGTCAGGATGGATGGATCGGAAGATGGAGGGGTCTGTGTAAAACTCAGGGATGCACTCGTCCGGAGTCCAGCTCTGCATGCGCTCCATGCTGGCCGGATACTCATTGGGCTCCCACTGGGACCTCACATGGCAGCACAGCACCGCCTTGGGTGTTCTCCGGGCCGTGTAAACGTAGTAGGTGATATCCGAAAGGACGTCGGAGATGTGGTGGGGGACGTGAAGTTGCTCCCCACTTGTCCCACCAGCAACAAACGCCTGCTTGGTCATCTCATAGGTGAAGTCCAGCTGCTTGTCTCCCTTGTTGAGACGGAACTTGGATTTCCTCAGGTCCCTGAACTTGCCGTTTTTGGTGGTGAAGTCCACCACCCACGGAAGCACCGGGTGGTAATTGGGGTCTCCCATTCTCCTCCCTGCCAAACTGTTCAAGTGCATAAGGTAGTCAAAGTTGCTGATTCGCCCGTGCACCCACTGCAGCACCAGGTCCCGGAGCTCCTTGTGGCAGGCCGTGCAGGCGGCCTCCTCGGCACGCGCGCCGCCCGCCTCGCTTGTCCGCTTGTCGCCGCTCTCCACGGGCTCCTTTTCCCTCTTTGGCCTCTCGTACTCACTGAAGTTCACTCGGAGGCGGCTGCAGAGCTTCTCATCCACCGCCACGTCGCGAAGGGAGACGGCGCCGCACGCCAGGCCCGCCTGGTGACAGGCCCTCATGGCCTGCAGCACGTGGAAGAGCAGGAAGAGGATCTTGGCGTGGCTGTTGGAGAGCTTGGCCGGGCTGAAGGTCACCACGTCGTGCAGGCAGAACTGCACGTAGGGGAAGATGACGTAGAGCATGTCGGCCGACTCCACGAGCGCCTCGGCTTGCAGCACGTTGGGGCAGGGCGCCGGGCCCTTGGCGTCCTTGGCGGGCGAGGCGCCGAGCGCGCCCTTGCCCACGTGCAGCACGGGGCAGCCGTAGGCTCTCTGCAGCGCGGCCCGCAGCGCGTCCAGCGCGGGCACGGCGGGCGCCGCGGGCGCCGGGCAGTAGGGCCGCGCGTAGCGCCCGTGC